>NC_137770.1:246949626-247034626 GCF_963455305.1 Plecotus auritus | reverse complement strand
TTGGCCCAATCCCCGCAGGCCAGGCTGCCGTAGGGACCCCGCTCATCCCGCAGACGCCCTTTGAGCCATGGCGTTGCCCCAGGTGCGGCCGGCCGGGGAGGGACCCCGGGAGGTTGGCTCCAGGGCGTGTCTGGCTTGTTTCGCCCAGTCCCACCCCACCGGCCACCTTCTAATTAATTTCCTTCAATGTGCACGAATCCGTGCACCGGGGCACTAGTACATGTTCTAAGAAGCTACAAGTTCTTTTTCCTTCCCCTGTAAGAGCCAGTTACCCAGGCAGAGCCGTGTACCACAGCCCAGCCACTTGGTCTGGGGCCTTGTGGCTCCGAGGCGGCGTCTGCACCGCGCTGGGCTGTAAATAATTCAGCCCCGCCGCCGCGCAGGCTCCGGCCGTGAATTATACATGTGCCCGCGCTGCTGTGTGCTCGGGGCACTATTGCTTTCCTTCCGGAGCTGCAGGCAGGGAGTCGCCTTTGTCCCCTGCCTCTGCGTCGCTGGAGAAAGCGAACTAATTTCCTCCTTGGGGAGCGAGCTCAGGAACAATGTCCCTGTGTGTGGCCCGCGCCTTTGGCCGGGGCGCCGGGGGCTGTGCCGGCTGAGCCTGGTATGGACTCAGAGGGGTGGTTTGCAGTGAATGGTTGGAAGTATTTGGTTAAATGGCATCACAGTGGCTCTTATCAGCTCTACCCAGGTAAAGTCCTCGCGCGGTCTGTGCGCCTTGTGGTTGGCGGGGGCAGGCTGGCTTGTTCGGTCTCAGGTATGTGTGTGGGGCTGAGTCAGGGGGCACAGGCGGCCGTGGCCTGGAGGCGCCCTGGGGTCAGGAGGTAAACGTTGGCTGTGCTTGGCTCAAGGTGCTGGTCGGGGTGAGACAGTCTGCGGGGACAGTAGCGGGTAAAGCCTGGTTACAGGTCTCTGACCTGAACACCTGAAGTACTGCTTGCCCCAGGCAGCCCACAGGTGTGTCCAGCCACTTCAAGGGGTGGTGTTTGCAGTTTCAGCACATCTGAGACGGACTTTAGAAACCCAGTCACCAGGAGAGCATTCTGACTCCGCTGGCCAATTGCAAGAAAAGGAAACCACAACAGTGACACCGAAAACCAGGAAATGCCCCTAAAGTCCCCCTGCTGGGCCGGTGGGTGGACTGTGGGGGCGGTGCCTGGCTTCCCACACACCTGACCCGAGGGAGCACAGGCAGCAGGGGGACCTATGGGGTCGCCCTCTCCTGGCCTTGGAGGTGGGTGGGAATCCTGGCCTTGGAAGGAAGTCCATTTCAGGTTCAAGGTCATCCTTCATAAACGTGCGCCATCCTCCAAGAGCAGGCCGAGAGCGGCCCAAAGGGGTGTGCACTGGGTTCAGCATTGGAGGTGGATATCCGAGACGAGGGGCCTTCCCTTGTGAGGCGAGGACGCAGGGAGGGCTGGGCTTCCTTCCCGCCTGACCCCGGGGCTCTCCACCACTGCGTGGCTCTCCTGTCCTGCAGGGACCCGCCGCAGGGAGTGCACGCGGAGGCCCCTGAGGGAAGAAGGCGCTCTGTATGGGCGTGCTCTGTGCACCGACCCTGTCTCAGGAGCCCTGGCTGCGCAGCGGGGAGCGCTGGGTGCGGCCTCGGGTGGTGTGCGGCCTGGCCTCCCCGTCACTGTCTGCTGTCTCGTCTGTGGCACCCCTGGTTTTTGAGTTGAGGCCAAGAAGCGGGCAGTGGGGTGTTCAGTCGGAAACAAAACAGTGGTGGGTACGTTCCCGTAGGAGAGAATGGAGGCTGGAAGGAAGGAGCAGGAATGCTCCTGACCCTGTGGGGTGAGGGGACAGTGAGAGCGAGGACCCCGGGCTAGGGGGTGTGGGGGTCCCTTCTCAGCAGAGTGGACAGCCTCTCCTCCGTGTGGCCCTGTGTGCTGCTGGCACAGCAGGCAGTCCTCTAGGCCAGTGGTCGGCAAACTGCGGCTCGCGAGCCACATGCGGCTCTTTGGCCCCTTGAGTGTGGCTCTTCCACAAAATACCACGGCCTGGGCGAGTCTATTTTGAAGAAGTGGTGTTAGAAGAAGTTTAAGTTTAAAAAATGTGGCTCTCCAAAGAAATTTCAATCGTTGTACTGTTGATATTTGGCGCTGTTGACCAATGAGTTTGCCGACCACTGGGCTAGGCCAATCTGCTTGTTGTCCTGCTGGAATCCAAACACCTTTCATGGGAAATAACGGCTCCCACACCCTCGGCTGGCTCGCGGCTCGGCTGCAGTTTGCGGTGTCTTCCTCCTGCCTCCCCGGCCCGGCCCGGCCCCCTCACTGCCTGCAGGGACAGAGCTCAGGGCTGCCCACCTCGTGCGTGGGAAGAAGCGCCTCCTCTTGGCCTTCCCTGTGTGTCACTGCCCCAGCGCACCAGCCCACCGCTCACGGGCACAGGCCTCCTCCGGCCCAGGGCCTTTGCACGAGCTCGCCCGTCCTGGGGGCTTCCCCACCTCCCCGAGGGCGGCTGACCCTGCTCACCCCCAGTCCTCAGGCAACCTTTATTGCCTCCAGGGAAAAACAGCTCGTGACAGATGTGCTGGTGCTCCTAATGCGGGTGTTTTAAAAAGAGCTCATCCATTTTGTGAGATCATCTTGTTTATCAGCGGGAAAGACCCAGGGGCCCCTTTGCTCGGGTCCTGCCGAGGGCGATGTTGGCCGGCAATAGGTGTCAAGTGGCTCCTCGTTAAATTCCCCTCTAGCTTATGGGGGTGGAGCTGCACGCTCCGCCATGAGGTTAGCAGCTACCGTGGCCCTTGCCGGCCACCGTCCATACCCTTCTCCGTGCTCCTCTGACTTATGGCGCTTTTTCTTATTGACACGAAGGACTTTTAAACATAAAGAAAATGAGTCCTTTGTGTGTGTAATGTGTTATGTATATTCCCCTGAGGTTTCTTTTTTGTCTTTTTACTTAGCTTATGGTGTTTTTTACAGAGATTTTATTTTATTTCATTTTATTTTATTTTTTTATTGAGACACTAGAGGCCCAGTGCACAAATTCGTGCAACAGTGGGGTCCCTCGGCCTGGCCTGCTGGATCGGGCCAAAACCGGCTCTCCAACATCCCCTGAGGGGTCCTGGATTGTGAGAGGGCGCAGGCCAGGCTGAGGGACCCCACCGGTGCACGATCGGGGCTGGGGAGGGACATGGGAGGTTGGCCAGCCAGGGAGGGAATGCAGGAGGGCTCCAGGGCGTGTCCGGCCCATCTCACTTAGTCCCGATCAGCCGGACCCCAGCAGCAAGCTCACCTACCCGTCGGAGCATCTACCCCCTGATGGTCAGTGCACATCATAGCGACTAGTTGACCGGTCGACTGTGTGGCCCCTGGTGGTCAGTGCACATCATAGCGAGTGGTTGAGTGGCCTTAGCATATCATTAGCATATTATGCTTTGATTGGTTGAATGAACGACCGGACACTTAGCATATTAGGTGTTTATTATATAGGATAATTGATGTACCGTGTTGGTTTAGGTGTACTATAATGATTTGATGTGTATATGTTGTAAAGTGATCACCACAATAAGTCTAGTTAATGTCTGTCACCTCACATGGTTACAGAAACTTTTCTTGTGATGAGAATTTTTTTTAATTTATTGATTTGAGAGAGAGAAACATCAATTCATTGTTCCACTTCTTTATGCATTCATTGCTTTGTGTTTTTTTGTTAATCCTCACCTGAGGATATTTTTTCCATTGATTTTTGGAGCAGATATTTTTTCCATTGATTTTTGGAGCAAGTGGCAGGTCTGGGGAGAGACACAGAGATAGAAACATCAATGTAAGAGAGACACGTCGATTGGTTGTCTCGATCTGGGCCAGGGATTGAGATTGCAACCGAGGCATACCCCTTGACCAGCATCAAACCCACCACTTTCAATCTGCGGCTGACGTTCTACCCACTGAGCCAAACTGGCCAGGGCCATTGGTTGCTTCTTGTGTGTGCCCTGATCGGGGATTGAACCTGTAACCTTGGTGTCTTGGGACGATGCTCCAACCCACTGGGCTACCTGGCCAGGGCCAGGAAGAGAACTCTTCAGATCTGTCCTCTTAGCAGCTTTCAAACACACAGCACAGTGTTGCTAACTGCAGTCTCCATGCTGTCCATTATGTTCGCAGCACGCGTTCCTTTTATACCTGGAAGTTTCCGCCTTGCCCCTCCCCCCATGCCACCACCTGCACCGCCTCTGGCGCCCACCGGCCTGTGCCGTCAAATCACCGTTGTCTCCTATGCTCCGGGCTTGTGTCGTGGGCTCCTCATCAGATACTTCAAGATGGGACCTGGTTTTTTCTCGTGCTTCTTAATTTCGTGGTTACATTTATGTCTCTGGTCAGTGGCATTGGCTTTAGTGTGTTGGAGGGATCGATGGCCTGTTTTTCTGCGGCTCTCCGGCGGGGCCTGCACCGCTGACTGAGCGACCCAGCTGCGTTCTGTCCAGTGACGTGTCTGTTTTTGCACCAGCCGAGGACCAGCGGCGACTTGGCTACTGTAGGGAGGGCTGGCCCTGCTCGTCCCTTGTTTTGTTTTGTTCTCCATGTCTCAGGCTCGGTCTTCCACATGAACCTTCACACTCAGCTTGTCTAGTTCTCATCAGCATCCGTTGGGAAGTGCGTTGGGTTGGATGTTAATTAGGGAGCATTAACGTCATGGGGTTGAGCCCCTCGATGCTCCAGTTACTGGACAGACATCGAACTCAGAGCTGGGCCCCGTCTAGGACCCCAGCCCCAGAGAGAGAGAGAGAGAGAGAGAGAGAGAGAGAGAGAGAGAGCGAGCACACATGCGTGTGTGAGAGTGTACATGGGAGTATTTCCTACATCCTGTCGACACACAAAACATCCAGACCTGTAGAGAATTTTTTAAGAGTTTATTTGAGCATATGCCTGGAGCAGATCCCAGATGCTCGGAGAATGAGTGGCAGCTGGTTTGTGCGTTTGGAATCAGGAGGGGATGTAAGGAGATTACAGGAGGCAGGAGAGCGAGGGGATCGGATTACAGACAGTTAGGATCCTGCACTGTTCGCTCTTCGCTCTTCCCCCTTCCCGGTGGTTACAGCTTCAAGGAGGCAAGTCACAGGTGTGTGACCGAGAGGCACAGATACGGGCAGGGCTGGCTCCCGGCAGAGAGAAACCTTTTACTACAGAAGGTAGAGGCCTGGGCGGGACTGCCCACTCTGCCCTGCCCAGTGAGGGACCATGATCAGATCCCCTGAGAGGTTACTTTTCGTAGGAGCCCTTTGGGTCCACAGTTGGACGCGTGGAATGGAGAGCTGCCCACGGGGGCAGTGGTGGCCAGGCATTTCCAGGTTCTGTAGGCCCGCGGCCTGGCCTGGGCCCTGGTCCGGCTGTGCACCCCGGCCTGCTGCTGCGCGTGCTTGGTGTGGACAGGCTCAGTCAGCCTTCCCTGAGGCCGCGTTTCATCTCACGCGCAGCACGCACAGCCTGCTGGGCGGAGCGGCCTCAGGGGAAGAGTCGGTGACCTCTGGTCTCACGTAGCTTCTGCGTCGGACTTGGGTTTTCCTGTGGCAGCTGCAGCGATTGGATGACTCTCCGCCCTGTTTTCCTTTTCACGTGTGGGTGCTTTCGGAGCCTTTAGGAGGAAGGGGCTTCTAGTGAGCACATGGGTCCCACGTGGCTTTGCTTTCTCATGCCCCGGGGTGCGGGGTCTGCGCCTGGCCTCCTTCGCAGCCCTCCCGCTCTGAGTTGCCCCTTGAGTGTGGGCCTCGTTGTCGGCACGTCTGTGGAGGGGGCTCATCGAACGGCGAGCGTCCCTGCTGACCGCAGGGGCTGTCAAGGCTTCACTCGCCCCCACCCCTCACCAGCCTTCTCCCCGCTCCCGCCCCTCGTCACTGCTAAGGCGCCTTCTAGGTGGTTGGCCTGGAGCTGGAGCCAATTCACTAGAGCACTTGTTGCCTCACCACGACAGTCAGACAGCAGGCTGCGCACAGGTCCCAGGGCGGGCAGACGGAGAGCCACGCGGGACACGCAGAAGGGGCCCTGTTTCACGGGGCAGCTTGGCATCTCAGTTGTAGGACACGTCCCTCTTCCTGCCCGGCCGGCCTCCACCCCTTCCCCCCAGGTTTCACTGCCAGGCTGCCCACACAGGGACTGGCATCCAGGCGCTCACAAGATGGGGTGAGGGTGCCATGGGGACATCATTCGAGAGCTCACATGAAGACAGCGGAGCCACGGCTCTTGGTTTCCGTTTGAATCTCACTGTACTGTATTACCCATCTGTCCTTCCTGCATTTAAAATACTTTTTAGTTGATCCATCACAGTTGACACGCAGTGTCATGTTAGTGTCATGTGTGCGCATGTGCTTAGGCAGTCTCTAGTGCCGTTTTGCAGATGGCTCGGCAGCCAGCCCCCTGCGGCACAGGGGGCGCTTACCGCATCGGGTGGCCTGTACCCGAGCTGTCCCACCAACACGCGTGCCGAAACACCTCATCTGGACATGGTGCCTGATGTGCGCTCGGGCCCAGCCCAGTGCAGGAGTGTGCACGTGTGAGTGGGCGGCTCCACGGGGCCACGTCCTGCCCTCCACGCCCTCCTCACAGGCGCACTCCCTCGGGAGCCCCTGACGGGCGCCTTGTGGCTGTGGCCACCTTCTCTGCTGAGTGCCGCCCTGCAGCCGCCGGTCCCGTGCTCTGTCTGCTGTGCCCAGCAGAGCACAGGGCCGTCCTGGGCGCTCGGCGCGGTGCCTGGTGCGGTGCCAGAGGAGACACTGGTGAGAGCCCTCGGTCGCTGCCGCGGGCAGGAGTGGGGCCGCACCTGCAGCGAGGTCTGTGCTGGTCCCGCAGAGCTGAACGGCGCCGACCTGAAGGACTGCGTGAGCAACCACAGCCTGAGCAGCAATGCCAGCCTCCCCAGCGTGCAGAGCTGCAGGCGTCTGCGCGAGAGGAGGGTCGCCAGCTGGGCCGTGTCCTTTGAGCGTCTCCTGCAGGACCCCCTCGGAGTGCGGTACTTCTCTGTGAGTGGACGGGCGCCGGGCTCAGCATCGGGGTCTTGTAAAGGCCCGGAGGGCGGGTCCTGCTGCCCAAGGGGTCTGGGCGCTGTGCCAGCGGCTGCCGCACGGGGCTCCTTCCCGTAGTATGTCCGGCCTCGGCTAAATCATGGCCGGTGCCCAGCCCGCCTCTGGGAGGGAAGGAGGAAAGGTGAAGAGCAGTCCGCGGGGAGGCGGGCCCCGGGAATACTGACCCACTTCTCCGAGCGCGGGTGGAAGTTCATTGACCATGTTTTCCTAGGACTTTCTAAGGAAGGAATTCAGTGAAGAAAACATTCTATTCTGGCAGGCCTGTGAATACTTTAATCATGTGCCCGCACACGACAAAAAAGAGGTACGCATGCTCCTTCGTGCCCAGGAAGGGGTGGCCCCGGGCAGGATTTCGTGGGGGCACCCGGGGCGGTGGAGAGGGTGTGAAAGCATCTCACACGGTTCACACTTGTCTCAGAGCGGGCTCCTTGGGGCCGGCTGTGGCATTTCCTTGTGCTGAGCACAGCCTGCGAAGTGCCTGCCAGCAGCCGCGCCCCCGCGCAGTGTGGGGAGGGCTGCACGAGGGCTTCCAGGCAGGAGGCGGTCCCGGCCCCCCGGCAGCCTGGGGCCCTCTCCTCTAGTGAGGCCACTTGTCAGCGCATGACCCCAGGGCTGCACCAACCCAGCCCCACTTCACAGAGACCAGCGCACCCGGACTGGCACCTGGCGCCCGCGGTGGCGGTGCCGCCCAAGCCGCTGAGCCGCATACTAGGAATCGCCCATCGGGAAAGTTCGGTCTCATGCTGGCCTGTACTTTGTTGATTCAACCAAGGAGTGCTTACTGCCCCGGGGATTGTCTCCAGGCGAGCTGTGGCCTGCACATGGCTCACACGCGTGTCCTAATAGCTCTCCTATAGGAGCGTGGGGGAGCTGTGGTCTGCACATGGCTCACACGCATGTCCTGGCAGCTCTCCTACAGGGCCCGGGAGATTTTCAGCACGTTCCTGTGCAGCAAAGCCACCACGCCTGTCAACATCGACAGCCAGGCCCAGCTGGCAGACGACATTCTCAGCGCCCCGCACCCCGACATGTTCAAGGAGCAGCAGCTCCAGGTGAGCCCATGCCTCCGTTGCCACGGGGACTCTGGCCAGGCGCGGGGAAGAGGGCTGGGGTCCCAGACAGCGAGCTCCCAAGTGCCACCAGGCGGGGAGGGGAGGAACCGGTCGGCGAGCTGGGGAGGAAGGAACTGCCTTCCCCGCCTGGGCTCTGGTGTCGGGTGTGGCCAACCAGACCCCGGGTCTCAGGGGCCGCCTGCAATGACCATCCAGTCCCACTGCCGCGTGCGCGCCCCCCACTGCCGCATGCACACGCCCCCCACTGCCGCGTGCACGCCTGGGGAAATCAGAGGCGCGGTGCTGCTGGCGCAGGGCGGGGCCGAAGTCGGGTTACAGCTGTGAGTAGGAGGAACGGTTTATTCTCGGACCCTCCTTTATTTGTGCTTTGCAAACTTACCCTTGCCCAGCCGCTACGAAAGCGTGGAGTTTTCCATTTCGGCGCATCACTGTGGTAGCCAGTGTGCCTGGACCCCGTGTCATGTGGCCTGCGTTGTAGAGCGCGTCCCTAGGCTGTGCAGAGCCCTGCTGCGAGCCACTGAGTCACGGGATAAGGAGGGGAGGCGTGTCCCACGCAGGCCTTGCTCCCTCCAGATGCCCACGGGTTTAGGTCATTCTTTTTTTTTTCTCTAAATATGTTTTTATTTCCAAGAGGAAGAGAGGGGGAAAGAGAAAGACAGAAACATCCGTGATGAGAGAGTCATTGATGGGCTGCCTCCTGCCTCCCCGTCCTGGGGATCGAGCCTGCACCCGGGCATGTTGCCCTGACCAGGAATTGAACCATGACCTCCCGGTTCATAAGTCGATGCTCAACCCCTGAGCCTCACTGGTGGGACTGGTTTGGGGCCATTCTTGTCAAGTACAGCTCCCCAAGGTCGCACCTCACTGTGCTGTCTCCTCGTGGTCTGTCTCCCCGCCATGGGGGCTGCTGGGACTTGCTGGTTTTAAGTGTCAAATGAAAGACTGCGGGTTACTGGAAAGTAGTCAGATGTAAAGGAACCCTGGAAAGTAACTGTGGGGCGAGGGTGGAGAAAACGGGCTAAGACGTCCTTTCAGGATAGGCCAGAAGGTGCGTGAGGCCCCCGCCCCGAGGCTGCAGGGCTGACCGTCCCGTCACTCTTAACCACCCTTGTCCCGTGGGCTCCGCAGATTTTCAACCTGATGAAGTTCGATAGCTACACGCGCTTCCTGAAGTCCCCGCTCTACCAGGAGTGCATTCTGGCCGAGGTGGAGGGCCGCTCCCTCCCCGACTCGCAGCAGGTGCCCAGCAGCCCGGCCTCCAAGCACAGCGTCAGCTCGGACCACTCCAACGTGTCCACGCCAAAAAAGGTGCCGCCCGTCACGCCCGTGCCCGCGGCCGTGTCCCTGGTGGGAGCTGCTCTGCGGGAGGGAAGCTGTGCCACGTGGGTTCCTTCCCCGCGGAGAGTGCAGGGCACCTCCTCGGACACGGCGTGCTGAGGCTGGGGGCGGGTCCGCCGGGGTCCAGCTGCCATCTCTGCACGGGCTGCGTCGCCTGTAGAGCAGCTCTGGCTCCCTCGCTGCTCCTCCTCAGCTGCCTAGTGTGCGCCACGCGTGTGGAAGCCACGCACGTGGTTTTCTCAACGTTTTCCACTTGACGACAGCTGACTGGGAAGTCACGATCAGGACGGTCCCTGAACGAAGACCTGGACGAGGACAGCGAGCGGAAGCGGAAGGGCGTCTTTTTCTCCTGGTCCAGGACCAGGAGCACCGGGCGGTCCCAGAAGAAGAAGGGCCACGGGGACCACACAAACGGTTTGTGGTGGGCGGTCGCGGGCCGTGGCAGCAGGTGGCCACCGGGCGGGCGGGGCGTTAGTCCTCTGCACCCGCTCCCGCCGTCTGTCCTCTCCTGTGCTCCTCTGGCTCCAGCGGGAATAGGTGCTGGAAACATTTGGAAAATGCTCCCAAGTAGGAAAGATGGCCCCGAGGCCCGCGCTCCCGGGCGGCTCTGTCCTGGCGGGGCTGCCCCGCCCTCCTGGGGGTCAGAGTAGGCCATGGTGTGCCCACAAGTTTTGTCCAAATTGTCGTTTTTTATTGTCAATCTCAAAGGCTGTGCCGGGGAGACGGATCATGCGTGCCTCGTGCAGTCTGTCCCCCGACAGGTCCCAGAGGCTGGGCCCCACGTCTGGTGGCTCGTTAGAGAGCACTGCCCAGGAATCGGACTTGGTGCCGTAGCTTTTGGAAGATGGGCCAATGGTTCAGAAGGTCAGGGGACCCGGTACCCCTGTGTCCGTGCCCAACTGTGGCCCCCGGGCCAGCACAGCAGGGACTGGGGAGCAGACCCCGGGTTGGAAAAGGCCCTTCTAGGTGGGTTTTCGTGGTTCCCAGCTCAGCCTGGGGTCACATGAGTTCAGTCAGTGACCGCGGTGGGGGCAGGACTCATCTAGGACTTGGTGGGAAGACGGGACACGAGCCGCAGGTACAGGTGGGTGACCGCTGGGTGTTCACCACTGTCCACAGGGGACAGTTTCTGTTTAGGCCCAGAAACCGCCAGTTGGATGAGAATCCAGGTTAAACTAGGGAGGGAGGTCCCGCCCGGGAGCACTGCCCTGCGCTCTGACCTGCCCAGGTCCAGCTGCGCCGGTGGCGGGGACAGAGGGGAGCCTATCTCTGCAGCTGTGGGGGCTCCTGGGCTGCAGCAGCCCTGGGGCGGGACGGCGGGGGAGGGGTGGGCAGAAGCTCTGAAGGCCTGTTGGTCCTGCCCTCCGTCCTGCCTTCTGTCCTTGGCCTGCATGTGCTCAGCCTGAGGGAGGGAGTGCGGGTGGGAGCTGTGACCAGGAGGTGGGTTTCTGTGTGGAGTGAGACAAGCAAGGCTGTGTGATTCTGAGTCGCTGTGTTTCCCATCAAGACCCCCCGCACGCCAACGGAGGCCTGGGCCGCAGGGAGTCACAGGGCTCCGTGTCCTCCGCCGGGAGCCTGGACCTGGTAAGTCCCCGCCTGCCCTCGGCCCACAGGCCGCCTGCCTCACGGAGCCCCCGGTGTGTCTAGTCACCAAGCCCGCACGCCCGCGCCTAGGAGGGCTCCTGCGACGGTGAGGAGCCTGGGGAGACGGCCGCTCCCCGGGACTGCGGCCGGCGTGGGGTCATGTTGGAACCTGGTTCTCGTTCAGTTACGCTGTCGGAATCCCACTGAGAACAGAAAACTGGGAACATCCCACCGCCCCAGACATCGCGTGATTGGGGCCCCGGGGGCTCCTCTCTGTCCTCACACCGCTCTCTGGCTGGCTGGTCGCCTGGGGGACCCGCGGCCGGGGGGCGGCTGTGCGAGCCCAGCTGGGCAGCCTGACCGCTGTGGCGTCCGGTCACTGGGACCAGTCAGGCAGCGGTGCAGAACCGCGTCTCCGCTGCCAGGCTGAGCGGGCGTCACTGGCCACTGCTCCGCGTGCCACCCAGGACGCAGGGCTGATGGATGCACTTGTCTGTGGGAAGGGGTTGCTGGGCCTTTTGCGATCGGTCCGCCGCCTACAGAGCAGCTCTGAGTCACGTGGGAGGGGACTTCCAGCGTCCCGAGGGAACATGACCGGAGTGGCCAGCAGGCCAGCTCCACAGGAGGGCCTGTGCAGGGGCGTTGCTGGTGAGGAAGCGAGTTGTGACTCAGGCCCAGGGGAGGGGTCAGGAGACCCCCGCTGCCCTGGGCTGGCCTCACCCACATCCCACCGCCCAGGAGCCCTGCCTCTGAGCACCGCTGGCCGGCGCAGGGCTCGAATGCTGACTAGCCGTTGGCCGAGCTCTGGGCCTGGGCGTGAGTCCTGCAGGCAGCCCAGCCCTGGCCGATGCTGCCGTGGTGAGAGGCCCGCCCCGTCCTGCAGGTGAACGCCATCCCGCTCCAGGAGGAGGCAGCTAGCATGCCCTGGGCAGACAGCGGGGTCTGTCCCTCATGCTGACAGGGCAGCCCCCTGCCAGCACCAAACATGGGTGGAGCCCAAGCCCCCTCTGCCCCCAGCCCTGCCCACGGGCTGACTTGCTCTCCCCTAGATCAGGCTGCTCCTTTCGGAGGGGCCTTGGAGCCTGGGCCGGGAGGTCGGGCAGAAAGATGACGGGAAACAGCAGAGGGGCCCCAGCTGGGCTGGTCCTGGGGCCCCTGGGTGTGTGCCAGCCCGCCGTGTGGTCCCCGCCCCACGGACTGAGGTGGCGAGGGCAGCTCAGCGTCACAGCGCGGCCTGTTCTGGGGGAGCCGGCTACACGTGGGCCCAGCAGCATTTGGGTCCGAGGCTGGGCAAGGCTGTGAATAGTGTCTGGGCAGGAGGAAGCCCATGGCTGTCCCTGTGTTAGCGTGGCCCCACCCCGAGTGCACAGCGCGGGTGTCCCCGCGGGTCCAGGGTCCACATCTCTGGAGCTGGATGTGGCCTCCCTAGGCGCGTGCCAGCTCCCATAGCTCTTCTTAGGGTGCCCCACAAGCTCCCCGTGACCCTGCGCCGTCTCTTCCCCAGTCAGAGGCCTGCAGGACGCTGGCGCCCGAGAGGGACAAGGCCGCCAAACACTGCCGCATCCAGCTGCCCGACGGGACGCCCTGCACAGCGCTGGTCCGGGCGGGGCTCCCCATCAAGGAGGTCCTGGCCGGGCTCTGCGAGCGGCACGGCCTCAACGGGGCCGCCGTGGACCTCTTCCTGGTGGGCGGGGACAAGGTACGGGCGGGGACCCTCCCGCTGCCCTCCTGGCCCTTGGTGTCAGGCCCTGGTGTTGACCTGCTCCGCGCTCCGTGTCTAAGGCGTTTTCTGGAGGCCGTGGAGGGCGGGTCCTGCGGCTGGGCCCCTGCATGCTGTGTGGGTGTCTGCAGCTGCGCCTGGATGTCCGCTGCCCCTCGGCGTCCGCTGTACTTGGGCGTGCTGCCGGGCGCCCGCTCCCTCTGATCCCACCTCTTGTTCCCCCCTGGTCCCCAAGCCCCTGGTGCTGCATCAGGACAGCAGCATCTTGGCGTCCAGGGACCTGCGCCTAGAAAAGCGGACTTTGTTTCGGTGAGAAAAATGCAGTTGCCATTCCCATGCGCTCCCAGAACGCTGGGCCCGTCCTGAACGGGGTGGGGCAGCGGGTGGCTCTCCCTGTCCCATGACCACAGAGGGCCACACCCAGGGGCGGGCAGGCTGCATGGAGCTGGCCATCCTGTGAGGGAAGGGTTCTCTCTTTGCTGGTGTGACAGCCCCTCTCACCCCCCAGAAAACCTTCCAGAAGCCCCGCAGCTCGCTTCCTCAGCCAGAACCTGGGCTGGATCAGGGGGCCCCGGTGCAGTGAAGTGAGGGCTGGGTGGATTGCGCGACGTGCTCACGCTTCTCCCCCACAGGCTGGACCTGGTCCCCATTAACCGCTCCGTGGGACTCAAGGCCAAGCCCACCAAGCCCGTCACGGAGGTGCTGCGGCCCGTGGTGGCCAAGTACGGCCTGCACCTGAGCGAGCTGGTGGCCAGGCTGGTGAGTGACGCGGGGGCCTGTGGTGAGTTCCCTGAGCTGGCAAACTGGGTGCCTGTCCGCAGGGCCTGTGCCTGAGGCCCCACCAGTAGCGCTGTGGCGGCACCAGGTGCACGAGCAGCTGCGACGCCCTCAGCTCCGCCCCACGCTGGCCAGGCGGGAAGTGTCGCCTCCGTCCCCCACTGTCTCATCCTGTGGAGGGAAACGCTGGTTTCTTTAGACTCGGTCCTTCCCAGGACGCTAGGGCTGGGCTGGGATTTGAGAGGTGGTTTTGGTCCTGGGAAACCAAAATGAGAAACAAACGAGACCCCCTGAGCTCTGCTGAGCAGGTGCAGGCAGGTCCCAGCAGACAGGCGCCTCCGCCCTGCGCCCTGCGCCGCTCAGCAGGCCGGCTGCCTCGGGCGCATCTTCCCATTAAATTTCCCGCCCTGGCCGCTTTGCCTCAGTGGGCAGAGCATCAGCCACAGACTGAAGGGTCCCGGGTTCAATTCCGGTCAAGGGCACATACCTCGGTGGCAGGCTCCATCCCCGGCCCTGGTCAGGGTGCGTGCGGGAAGCAACGAGTCGATGTTTTCTCCTGCATCGGTGTTTCTGTCTGTCTCTCCCCTCACTTCCACTCTCTCTAGAAATCAAAGGAAAAGTATCCTTGAGTGAGGATTAACAAAACAAAAAAAGTCCCCAAGTCCCATCTCCACTGGCATTTCCAGGCAGGCGGCTGAGCTAGCGCGGGGTGGGCTGGGGAAGAAAACCCTGGGGCAGAAGGAAGGCGGGGCTGGGCCGGCCGGCCGGTTGCTGTAACCCAGGCCGTGCGGGGCTGTCTCCGTCACAGGCTGTTGGCCAAGCCCCCATCTATTCTGGCATCACTGCCTGTTTAGTAAGCTGCACCTGTTTGCTTCAAAATACGGTGATTTATGATTTAGTTTGCCTGCGTTCTCATTTTTTTAGAAAATAAACTACTGGAGCTGTGACTTAAAATATTCTAGCGTTTTAATTTTTCCTGACACGGGCCCTGAGGTTGTGCCAGATCTTTGCCGGGAAGGAGAGGACAGTGTGCAGTTGGTGTGGAGCCCGAGGCCCTCCGCCTCCCCTCAGCAGGGAGCACCACCCAGAGTCCAGACGCTGGCGCAGAGGGCGGGCCGGAGACCCCGCGCTACTGCGTGACCCGTCTGGCCTCAGTGTCCCTGTCTGTAAATGGGTTAGTCAGGGCTGTGGTGGGACTTGGGCTGGCCGGCGGTCAGGGCTCCCGGGTGTGGAGGCTGTGACACGTGGCTTTTCTGTGGACACACCAGCTACCCTTCCCTGAGTGTGTGCGTCCACTGGGACCGACATGAGAGAGGCAGGGGCCAGCGTGGTGGCCGCCTCATGGGCGAGCTCCGGCCCGGCCTCCTGCAGGGAGTGGCCTCGGGGCACTTCGGTTCTCCTGGCCATCCGGGAATGTAAGAAGCCGGCTCCCAGTGCAGGTTTCTTTCTAAACAGCAGCTGTGGGTCCTGAGTAGCTGGTGTCCCCCCCGCCCCCCGTGTCCCGCCTCGGCCCCGCTCCGCGCCTTGTCCACAAAGGCAGCTCTGTCCTGCTCATGCCCTAACTGTGCCCACAGGAGTGGGACGAGGCCCGTCCAGGTTGTGAGCAGGGTGAGACCTGGAAGCCAACTCGATGCCATTGAAACAGGACATTGGTGGGCTGAGAGGTTTGCAGCCTCGCCAAGTGTCCTCACCCCGGGCTTGGATCTGGTGCAGGGAGGCCACCAGCTGTCACTCAAGTTCCAGGCACCCGGGGCTTCGGGCTGGCACCTCTGGACTGCCTTTGGGCAGCCCGGCCGAGGTGGTAGCACCCGGGGTCACCTGGCGTGCGACTACATCAAGGCTGAACCGGTCTTGCTGTTAGCAGCTGGATGACAGGCAGGTATTCTGGAAAGTTCTGGTTCGGTGAGTCACGTGGTGCACCGCCTTGGTCTCTAGAGTGGCGAGAGGGAGCCCCTGGACCTCGGTGCCCCCATATCGAGCCTGGATGGACAGCGGGTCATCTTGGAGGAGAAGGACCCCTCCAGAGGGAAAGGTGAGCGAGCCTGAGAGCCCCTCTCGCTGCCTCCCACCAGCCCATCCCGAGCCCACCAGAGGCCCCGCCCCCCGCCGAGCCGGGCCATCTGAGGCCTGGGCTAGCCCAGCCTGCCTGGGCAGAGGCAACAGGACCAGGGGCACTAGGGCCTCACCCGGTGACAGGCCCTGTGTGCCCACAACTGCCCCGAGGTCAGCACGCCTGGTGTGGGGGCGTTAGCGAGACACAGACACAGCTCTGGGCCTGTGAGCAAGGCACACGCCTGGGGCCTCGTGGACTGGGGTGCTGCAGTCCCGTTGTCCCGGTGTGTGGGGGCCTGTGGTTACGGAGCTCCTCCGGGGAGGTGCTGCCGCCTGGCCCCACAGCCCCGCCCCTGCCTGCCCGCAGCGGCGTCCCCTGGAGAGAGCTTTCGGGCAGGCCCAGCAGGGCTTGGACCAGATGACCCCGAGGGCTGGCTCAGTTCCGAGATGCCTGCTGCCTCCGCCAGGGACCTGCGGTGGCCGTGGTGGTGGCTCCTCCCTCCCCTTGTGAGAGCAGAGCCGGTCCTGCCCGCCCTGGTCCCGGGTGCCTGCGCCGTGCTCCTCCTGCCTGCTCAGGGCCGGGTTGGCCATTGAGGCCAGACCACAGCCCTGACTTGGGGCAATGGTTGTCTTTGAAAATATGTCACTATTTTTCTAGAGAATAGTCACACCAAATAGTCCACGAAATAAGCTCTTTAATCGCCTCGCCTCCAAATATCCCAGTACATGGTGTCCAGTGGCCTGTGGCCCTCTCCCCCTACACACACTCACACACACACACACACACACACATACACACACACATACACACTCACACACACACACACATACACACACACACACACTCACACACACGCTCACACACTCACGCACGCACACATTCACACACACACACACTCGCACACATTCACACACACACTCACACGCTCGCACACATTCACACACACACTCACACACACACACACACGCTCACACACTCACACTCACTCACACACTCACACACACACTCGCACACACTCGCACACATTCACACACACACACACTCTCACACACACTCACTCACACTCACACACACACACACACATACACACTCACACACACACACACACTCACACACTCACACACACACACACTCACACACACACACACACTCGCACACATTCACACACACACACTCACTCACACACACACACTCACACACAGAGCACGTCCTGCCCTGGCCAAGGCGGAGGAGGTGTCCCACCCCGGTCCTGCCCTGGGCGTTCGGCCTTTCTGTGCAGACCGGGTAAGGGCAGGCACTCCTTCGTCTTCTCCAGCGTGGCTCTGAGAACACACATACACAGACGTGATGCCAGGTCAGTGTGCGCTGTGACTAACGCTGCTCTCACTCTGCTCTTCCCGCAGATAAACAGAGAGGAACGCCGCTCAAGCAGACCACGGCGGGCAGCTCCAGCTCCAGGAATTTCTCGGCTACGGTAATCCCCCGCCCGGCCCGCAGCGTGCCCCGCTCCCCGCATGCCGGTCATATGCTCCCCAGAGAGCCGTGTGCTGCCCGCTGGTGCCCACCACTCTCTGGTCGGGCTGGCAGCCCCTCTCGGTGTCCTCTCGCGCCCCCCGGGGCTCTCCCGGGCCTGACGCGCCAGCCCGCTGCCCTGTGGGGGCACAGAGCCCGACGTGCGCTGCGGCGTGCATCCTTGTCGTGGCTCCCGTTTCAAAGCCCCGCCCGTCCCTGTGAACTGTGCTGTCGTGTCTGAACTGTGAGTAGAACTTTGACTTTCCTTCTGATGCAGGGAGAGGAGAGGACACTAGGCAAGTCTAATTCTATTAAAATAAAAGGAGAAAATGGAAAAAATGCTAGGGATCCCCGGCTTTCAAAGAGAGAAGAATCTATTGCAAAGATTGGGAAAAAAAAAAATCAGAAAATTAATTTGGACGAAGCAGAGGGTATGTGTACTTTTTAAACTTGCACGTGTTTAGTGAATACCATGTCCGTTTCTAGTCCTCTCATTAGCGCGTTCTCTGAGCGATGGACAGTGGGGTGGCTGTGATCCCTGTCACATGAGTGTGTTCCCCCGTGTCAGTCTGGGGCTGAACCCCAGTTTGCAGACTGAGAGCCGGGCCCCTCGGAGTCAGGGAGGACCCCTGGGGGGCAGGGGCAGTGCGGTGGTCCTGGCAGGCTCCTCGGCTCCCTCCGTCCCGCTGATGGAGGCTCAGTAGTGTCAGAGGGTCCTCACAGCAGGCGGCGCCAGGCGAGCAGGCCCGGGTCCCCGACCTCTGCCCTGACTGCGGGAGGCCTGCCGGAGGCACCGCGGAGATGGAGAGGGAGGGTGGTCTCCCCTTCGGAAACATCTAACAGAGAAAAGCAGAATCAGGACTCAGAGTTGTCACTGGGACCCGGATTTTAACCCAGAGTTCCTCCTGCTCAGCTGCCCAGCTCCCTGGAAGTCCCCCCTTACAGCCCTCACCCTACAGCCCTCACAACCCCCTTACAGCCATAACCCTACACCCCTCACAACCCCCCTATAGCCATAACCCTGCAGCCATACCCTACAGCCCTCACAGCCCCCCTTTACAGCCATAACCCTACAGCCATACCCTACAGCCCCCACAACCCCTTACAGCCATAACCCTACAGCCATAACCCTACAGCCCTCACAACCCCTTACAGCCATAACCCTACACCCCTCACAACCCCCGTACAGCCATAACCCTACAGCCATAACCCTACACCCCTCACGACCCCCTTACAGCCATAACCCTACACCCCTCACAACCCCCGTACAGCCATAACCCTACAGCCATAACCCTACAGCCCTCACAACCCCCCTTAGAGCCATAACCCTACAGCCATAACAACCCCCCTTATAGCCATAACCCTACAGCCATAACCCTACAGCCATAACCCCACAGTGTGGGCTCAGGCAGAGGGCAGGAGCGCGCAGCCGCGCGGAGGTTGGCGCCCTCCTGAGAGGCATGAAGACGTCAGGTTTGAAAGCCCTTGTCCTGGTTCACGACTGGGAGCAGCTGGACGCTAGAGAAGCCCAGCCGGGCCCTTCTCCTTTGACCGTGGCCTTGAGCTCCACTGGAAACGCCCTCCAGTAAGGTGGCTGTGGAGGGCCCGCCAGGGCCAGGGCCAGGGCCAGCAGGTGTGGAGGGCGCGGAGGGGCCCAAGGGCTGAGGGGCTTCGTGTAAACAGGACTGCAGAGCCCAGGCTTGGTGCCACCACCAAGGCCCCTTCACACCGCCCCTCCCGGGCCCCTCCCCTGGCCCAGGCGGGCTCACCCGGCCGCTGGCCCTGTCGTGCTGCAGCCTCTGCGGTCACTCCTTCCTGTGGGACGGGGCCCAGGGCTGCGTGTCAAGGTCCCCAGTGCCACGTCCCCGCCAGAGCACAGCCAGCACCCCCGAGCTATCAGCACGGCCTTAGGGGGTCATGGGCGTGGGTGACTGGGTCTGGACTTCACAGATTTTGGGGGAGGCTTAGGGCTGCTTTGGATTGTTCTAGAAACCCGGGCTGAGGTGCTAGGGGTGCGGGACCTCCTGGCCGCAGCCTGCAGTCCGAAGGCCGTAGCACAGCGAGACGAGAACTTTCCAGACGTGCACTGTGGCTGCGGGCAGAGGGCGAGGCTCTCACACTCGGTCCACGGGGTTTCCTCCCAACAGCGTTTTTTGAGCTTATTTCCAAGGCTCAGAGCAACAGGGCCGACGACCAGCGCGGGCTGCTGAGGAAGGAGGACCTGGTGCTGCCCGAGTTCCTGCGCTTACCCCCGAGCACGCCCGAGCCCGGCCTCCCCGGCCAGGAGAAGGCACCCCGGCCCCGCGAGCACCCCACCAGCCCAGCCACCAGCCCCAGCTCCGCTGACAGCCCCCCGTTCTGCACCTCCACGACCCCCACATCGCCCACGCCCCACGTGCAGGAAGCGGAGGCCGGGGGCGTCCAGACCCTGGAGGGCGAACACGTGGCCGACCTGATGCTCACCGGGGAGGGGGACATCAGCAGCCCCAACAGCACTTTGCTGCCGCCCCCCCCTGCCCCACAGGACCCGGCAGCACCTCCCACTCCAGGTACCGCCGGGCATGGCTCCCCTGCTCACCTCTGACTCTGCTACTCCTCTGTCCCCCGGGATGTCCCCCGGGAAAGTCCACCTGGTCCCCAATAAAAACAGATGCGGGAGGTCGCCCCTCTGCCCCACGATCGCTAACGAGGCTCTTCCACAGCTCCGTCCCTTCTGTTACCATAGTTACTGTGGGCTGGTCTCCCAGGAGGTGTCAGGCACAGCTGAGGTCGGAGTGTGGTCAGGACGGGTCCCGGAGGCCTCCCGGCATGTGCCGTGTTCTGTGAGCAGACAGCAGCCCCCTCGCCCCTCGCCCTCTGTCCGGGGTCCGGAATGTATGTTCCTTAAAACGAGGAGAGCTAGCATGGTTCGTGTTTGTCCCGAGACGGAGAAAAAGCGTTTGTCTTGAGGAGTGAGTGGCGCCCAGGTGACTTAGGACCACGCTCGCACGGAGCCCATTTCAGGGGCGTCGGCCTGGGCCAGGCAGGCTCGGGGTCCTGGCCTCGGGCAGTCACAGACATTCCGCTAAACTTCCGGAGGCGTGAGTTTGGTTGTGCACTGAGCTCGGTGACATACGGCTGGCGGAGGGACTGTCCCCAGGAGCGCGGCTGGAAGTGGAGGCGAGGCTCCTGCCTGCTGTGAGGGGCTTCCAAGAGCCTCCCACCCGCCCGCCTGTGCATGGCCCCGTGTGCGTCCCCGCCGGGTGGACAGGGCCCCTGCTCGGTGTCCACGCTGACAGCGGGCTGCCCTGCTCCTCTGCACACTTGCAACTCACGGACGCTGCCGGTCCCCATCCGCTGGCAGGCGACGGGACGCCCTCGTGTTCACCCGCCAGGGCAGCCTGGGTCCTGCGGGACCTGCAGCCCGCACCTGGGGTGGGGGCATTATCCCTGCTTCCTTGGTAGCTTGTGGTCCCTGGTAGCTTGTGGAGGACCTGCGCTGTGGGGCCCGCCGGTGCCTTCCCTCGGAGCGCACCCCCGCGCGGAGCCAGGGTGCATGCTGTCGCCGGCCGCACGCACGGCGACTCCCCTGCTCCCTGCGCACCTGTGTCCTGTCGCCCGTGTCTGGGTCCGTGTTCTTCCAGGAGGAATAAACTCCACAGCTCATCACTGGACTGGACTAAAACTTTCTTTCACTTGAATAATTATTGCCACTTCAGCAAACTATAGATGTATTTTACTCCAAGGAAAGCGTCACGCATTTTTAGGGACTCCAGTGGGTTCACCTTAACAGAGTGGCTTTTCAGTATGTATATCTTTTATTGATTTCAGAGAGAAGGAGAGAGAGAAACATCAAGGATGAGAGAGAATCATGGATCGGCTGCCTCCTGCACGCCCCACACACTGGGGATCGAGCCTGCAACGTGGTCCTGTGCCCTTGATTGGAATCAAACCCGGACCCCTCAGCCCCCAGGCCAGCGCCAGCCAGGGCGATATAGTGGCTTTTAAAATAGGTCGTTCACTCGGCAGATGCTCTCAAGCACCCTGCAAGTCCCCACAGGCAGCCCTGTGCCGGCGGCGGTGAGCGCATGGGCAGCGGGGCGGGGCGCCCGGGCCTCTCCCTGAGCGCAGCGGTGCTGGCGGGCATCGGCCTCTGCTGTCCGAGGGGAGGTGAGGCGGCCCGGCCCATTCTCCGCCTGTTCCCGGGCCGGAGCCGAGCCTCGCAGCTGCCCTGTGGTGGGCTGGCTCTCCGTTCCCACCGGCCCCTGCGGCTCCACGCTCCGAGCTTGGTGCACCCGGCACTCGGTGTGCCCGCTCCCGGCTCAGGCTTCCCACCTGGTGACAGGCGCCCTCTGTTCCCTGGGCTCAGTCCTCGGGTCAGGTTGTCAAAGCCTCTGTCCCCATTCTCCTTAGACATCGCCTCACCCGAGGGCGCTCAGCACGCACTGGCTGCATGAGGACCTTTAACCCCGCCCCCGCCTGTCCCCACCCACTGGGTCCGAGTGGAGGGGGCTGTGTGTGCCACAAGCGGAGCCAGGGATTCGGTTGGGGCTGTGAAGCTCTTGCTCACAGGGACTCAGCCTCCGAGGAAGTGTGGGGTGGGGTGTCCAGGGCTGCCTGTCCCTCCCCTCCCCATATTTCCGCTTAGCTGTGCCCAGTCTCCTTGTGCTGTGAAAGTGAGGGGCACCCCGGGAGGCTTCACGGAGGAGGTGGCAGGGTGGCCTTGAAGGACACAAAAGGCGGCCTAGCAGACAATTCAGAGCATGTGGGCAGAAGTCACAGCAATGGAGGACAAGGAGGGTCCCTCTGGGGGCAGGAAGGGCCCGGGGACGGCAACTGAGGTGGCTCTGGCGCCCCGATTGCGGTAGGCGTTCCAGCGGGGCCCTGGGCGCTGCCTGGAGCTGGAACCACAGACTCGTCAGCTGATGTCGGGCTGTGAGCCCTGGGGGGAGGGGCCAGCAGTGCGACCTGAGAGGCGGAGGCGAGGTCTTGGCCCAGCCTCACATCTGGCAGAGGGCGTGGCACAGGCACCCTTTGGGAATGGCCACGGGAGCCCCGTGGGGTCCCGTGTGGCCTGCCTGCCAGGAGGCCCGGCGGGCAGCTGCTCCTGGCAGGCCCTGGCACCAGGCCTCGGCGCCCGTCCACTGCACGGGGCTGGGCTGCTGCCACTGAGTCACAGGCCTGGGGCTGCCACTTCCTCAGGAAGCAAATCTGGGCCGGGCAGGCAGGAAGGGCCTGGACCTTGGCCACCCGCCCTACGATACCGACCTCGGCCTGCGCTAGCTGCCCGTGCCCGACACGGCATGCCCGCCCTGGCCTGCTGAGCTGTCCGGCTCTGGCTCCGGCTGGGGCTGAGCCTGCCCCTGCAGCCTCTGTCGCCCTGGGCCCATCAGGGCTGGACGGGAGGGGCCAGGCTCCTGGCCCGAGTGGGGCCGCAGGTCCTTTACTCTCCAAATACCCCCAAGCGGGCAGAGAACCCGGGGCAAACCCTGCCCTCTCCACCCTGAAGCTAAATGGACGCCCTGCCCCCCCCCCACCCTGCAGCCGTGTGTGGAGCATGGGGGCCCAGTGACAGACGGGGACGGTGGATCCCAGTGGGGAGGCCTAGTGGGGTGTTTGTTGAATGACCAAAGGACTGGGCCCTCGGACCTCAGGGGGAGACCCTTCCCCATAGGACACGCCTGGCCCGGCAGCTGTGTCGGGGAAGGACACGCGGCCGGGCACTCTGACAGCAACGAGCCAGGGGGAAGCCCTGGGGCCACGGGGAGGCGCTCATGGAGGCCTGGGGTGCAGTAGGGTGGGACTTTGGGGCCGCAGAGCAGCTGGGGACACAGGCTCCTGACCCCACGGAGGAAGCGGAGCCAGGCCAGGGAAACCGAGGCCCAGGGAGGGCTGGTCCGTGGGGCAGGACTCCGGGTCTATTGTGGGTCACGGGCCGAGACGCCTGCTCGCTGTGGGCACCTGAGAGCCCTCAGCCCTGGGCTCACCGACACCCTATAGATTCTATGCCAGGCCCTGGCATCCCTCATCTGGACGGCACAGCCGCCCCGTCCTGGCCGTGAGCCAGAGGAGGGCGTAGAGGGCACCGGGGCTAGGAGCCTCTGCCAAGCCTACCCATGCCGGTCCCTGGGGACTGTGCCTGGAAAGACAGGTCTCCGTCCTCCAGAGCCTCGCCCGGGCTCTGCGGCCCGCCCAGAGGTTCCTAGCACGGAGTCGGGGCTGCCCACCCCAGGGCCTAGGCGTTTCTGGTGGCCCGAGGACTCCTGGGGCTGAGGCGGGGCGCTGGGCACTGAGCAGCCTGCAGGAGGGGCAGGCCGTCCGCTCGGGGGACGGGCACGAGGCCTGGGTGTGGCCAAGGGGTAGGAGAGCGCAGCCGGAACCCAGGCAGGTGCCAGGAAGGACTGTGAGGGAGGACATGGCCTGAGGTGGACAGCTGGCAGCCAGGCTGGCGGGCACGGGGGCTCTGGAGCGGCCTCTGCCCCACGCTGGCCTGTGAGCTGCGTCTTGCAGCGAGGCTGGCAGTGAGGTCTGTGTGGGGCTGGAGTGCCTGGGAGCCTTGCTGAGGGCCACCCAGAGCTGGGTCCCCCCCTAGCCCAGGCAAGGGGCCTGTCCCTTGGCACCCACTTACTGTGGCCCCAGCCCCCCTTGGTCTAAGGACAAGCCCTGCAGACAGCCCCCAGAGAGTTGGGGGCCGTAGTAGCCTGGGGTGGGGGTCAGGGAAGATGAGGCGGGTCTCAGTAGGGCCGGCTCTGTCCCGAGTCTCTCGTGCTGACAGTCCCCCCGACAGACACTGCTCTCCACTGGCCACAACCCAGCCGGGAGCCGCTGGTCCCTGTGAGCAGCCCTGCAGCCTCCTGGGGCCCTGGGACCCCTCTCCCCCTCCAGTTCCTTTGCCTCCCAGCCCCTCCTGGGGCCCAGAAATCCTCATTCCTGCAGCACACACCTCCCACTCACAGCCCTGCCAGGGAGCAGTTCAGCATCCTCGGCCAGCGAGGGGGGGGTGCCAGCGGGAGGGGCGGGATGAGGGGGGCAGGGCCCAGGTGCTGAACAGCTTTTGAAGGACCCGGGCTGGCCTGGCACAGACTGGATGAAGGCAGGGCGCAGGGAGCCCTGGGTGTTCCTGTGGCCAGTAGGGGCTCCCCGGGCGCCATGGCACAGAACCTGGGCCCTGCACCCCCAGCACTGGGGCCCCAGCCTCTGCCCTTCCTGCTCGATTCATGCCTGCGCCCCCCTCGGCCTGGGACTTCCCCACACTGTGTGGCGTCTGCCAGGACCTCTGCCACCTGGACGTGCAGGGGGCCCCGAGAGGCTGGTGGCTTGAGGCTGGGGGTCTGCAGACCCCTGACCCCAGCCGAGGCTAAGGTCAGAGGTGGCCAGCCTGCGGGATGCATTTGGGCATTTGAGGAACCCATCCCACGGCCAGTGTCCGTGCAGGGCAGGTGGGTGGGGACTCCTGCGGGGTGTCTGCAGGCCTGGGGGTGATGGTGACAGCCTCTCTCTTCTCCCTGTGACAGGAGGCAGGGCCCACAGCAGCCGAGGCCTCCCGGTCAACACGATCATCGATGTGGACTTGGTCGCTGGCTCGGCCCCTGGCCCAGGCTGCAGGGCTCCAGGGGTGTGGATGGGCCCCCGGAGGCCACAGGCCAGCAGGCCCCCCGCACCAGACCTCCCCGGCCTGAGCCCCGTCGAAGGTGGGCCCGCCAAGCCCAAAGCCAGCCCGCACCACGCCACCTTCGTCTGAGGCCGCCCGCAGCCCGCCCGCCGGCGGGCCCCATGCCCCTGGACCCCCCTGAGCTGCACGCCTGGACACGGGTCTGAAGGCGTGTCCCGGGGCGGCCGCAGCCCATAGTGAGGGCCTTTGGCGGCCACCCTGGCCACCGCGCCCTTTGAAGCCACCAGAAAGGCGGAGGGCTGGCTCGGAGGGCTCCTGGGCCCGCCCCCTGCCGCGGCCTCCAGCCTTCCCCCAATAAAGTGTCTTCGAGGACCCTGCGTTGGCCTTCTGCTGGGTGCTGGGCCCCAGGCCGTCTGTCCTCCGTCCTCATGTCCTTCTCATCCTTGGAGGCATTGCCATGGCCTCCAGGACCATGTGGGAGGGGCTTGAGGAAGTGAGCCTGCGGGTCAGGCCCTGGTCTCTCCAATCCACACCATCCCCTGCAGGTCAGTGCAGGCTCCTCTCCGGGCACAGTGGGGACCTGCCGGCTGCCATGCCCTTGGCCTGTCTGTGGAGGGATCACCTGAGCCGAAGGCCTGGGCAAGAGTGGCAGGGCCGTGCCCAGCCCCTGAGGCTGGAGCGAGCTTGATTACAGAACGGCTTGAGCCAAGGCAGGAGGGAACCGGTGGAGGTCAGCGGCAGGGCCCGTGTGGTGTTGGGTGGAAGCAGACGGAGATGGCACCCTGGTCCCAGGCTGCCTCGCTGGAGCCCCAGTGTACCGCTCAATGCTGAGGGGCCCCCGCTCCTCGGTCTGCCATCCTCGGTGGGGAAGGGGTGGGGTCTTGTCTTATTGGGTTTGTCAGAGGCCAGAGAACAGAGCCAGGCTGTGGGGTTCTGGGTGCTTCCAGGGAGGGGGTCTAGGGGAGGTTTGGGAATGAAGACGGGCGGCACCCATGTGCCCAGCACCCTCTCCTCCTGGGCGCAGCGAGGCGGGTGCAGTGCCAGCCCGTCTGCACCCCGTGCGGCGGCCGGCATTCTGGGCCAGGCGGGATAACTGCTGTGTGCGGGGCACTGCCCAGCCAGGTCACAGAGGGCCAGGACCCCAAGCCAGGCCTCTGGCCCTTTGTGGCCCCTGGGTACGCGGCCTCGGCTCTGCTGGGGACCAGAGAGGGAGTCCAGGAGGGTGAGGAGGGGAACGCCTGGACACCCCAGGTCAGGGCAGCCCGAGGGGGCTCCGGTCCTGCTCCCCATGTTGCACTTCCTGGGGACCCCGCCCCAGGCTCCTCCTGGAGAAGCAGCAGAGCTCCCCACCTGGGTCACTGCCACGCGGCCCAGTGCGCCCAGCCTCCTCTCCGCCTGACCTGGTGCTGGGCGTGGGCAGCACCCCTCCAGGCTGGGCAGGAAAGAGCAGACACGCAGCTGCTTGGTTGCCGGCTGCTCAAACACGGGGCCAGCTCCGCGGGAACCGGAAGCCGGGCTGGGGGCCAGGGCCCCTGCCTGCATGCCATCGGGGAGACCCAGAACACTGTCCTGTCCAGGACCCTTGGCTGAGAGCAGAGGGGAGGCCGGCCCCATGGGCCTGGCGGGTGAGCCAGGCAGCAGATGCGGGGCCTGAGGGCCGGCAGGGGGGGCAGCTGGTTAATCATTTCCAGGCGGCCTTGACCCCACCTGCCCCGGCCACTCTGCTCCTGACTCCTGCTGCCTTCACACCAGCGCGGGAGGAGCCATGGGGCGCTGGGCCTGGGTCCCCAGCCCCTGCCCCCCGTCCGGACTGTCCCTGTTGTTGCTGCTGCTGCTGGCGCCTCTCAGGGCGCAGCCCCCGGCTGGCAGGGTGAGCACTGACCCATCGCGCGGTGACCTGGGGCTCCCTGTGCCCACTCTGGGTCCTGAGGCCGAGGCCAGGGCCGGTGTGGAGCGGGCGAGGGGCCCAAGGTGCTGAAAGCTGGCCATGGGGTGCGGTGGGAGTGCTGGGCTGGTGGGCAGGGCAGAACCTGGGCATCTAACTTACTGGGCCCCCACCTCGGGGCATGGGGGCCGCTCCCCTCTCTGGGCCTGTGGGGTCTGAGAGTTTGAGGTGGGGGTGGGGCCTCTGAGGGCCTCACCGCAGCTCTAGGCCCAGGATCGAGCAGGCCGGCCGGCCCTGAGCCAGCTCTGTCTCGGCGGGCCTGTTGGGCTCGGCGGGAGGGCTTATTGGACCCTCAGGGTGTCCCGTGTCACCCGGTCCCCACTTCAAGGTCTGAGGGCCCAAGTACGTGAGGCCCGGGGCAGGGCCTGAATGTTGGGGGGCTGGTCCCACGCGGATGCTGTCGCAGCTCTCGGCTCCTCCTAGAACCACACGGAGTCCCAAGAACCTAACGCCACAGTGACCTCCAGGACCCCCACTATTCCTGTGACCTCAGTGACCCCCATGACCTCACCCACGAGCACTCCAGAGACAGAGGGTCCCCGTGGTGGGGGGCTCACCTCCCCACCCAGGGCGGCCCCCTCCAGCAGCAGCCCTGGGGGCCCAGGTCGGTCAGGGGGGCTTCCTGGAGGAGGTGGGGGCTGCATCTGGATGGGTGGGTGGGGAGTGGGTGAGGCTGGGCGGGAGCCCCGTGACGCTGGCTGCCTCCCAGCAGTGCTCACCGAGGACGGGCAGCCCTGCCGGTTCCCCTTCCGCTTGGGCGGCCGCCTGCTCCATTCCTGCACGTCAGAGGGAAGCGCCCACAGGAAGTGGTGGGTCCCGCTGGGCAAGGCCCCCTCCTCCTGGTCCCACGGCCCCTCCCACCCTCCTGCTCAGACGGGTGACACAGGTGTGGTGAGTGAGCGCATGACTGAATGGGCGTGAGTGTGTGCGTGCAACGCAGAGATCCCCAACCTCGGGGCTGGAGGGGCAGGTCTCCGGTCTGGGCACCCCATCACCGCACACGTCACCCCCAGGTGTGCCACGACTCACAACTATGACCGCGACCGGGCCTGGGGCTACTGCATGCAGGGCTCCGCGCCCCCCGAGGGCCCAGGTGGGTGCCTGGGGGGTTGGGAGGCCTGAGCCCAGGCCAGGAGGGGCTGGGCCTGTGTGGGCTGAGCTTGGAGCATCCGGTCAACATGCTGAAGGGGGTGGGAGACCAGGGACAGGGGCAGGGGAGCCATCAGCCAGGGGACACCCCCTCTGGGGCCACAGGGTTGCTTTGTCCATTGCTGGGAGCAAGACACCCCCTGGTGGCCAGGCCAGGCCCTGCGGCCACACAGGCCAGCCCAGCCCGGTGAGGGCCAGCGGGGTCTGCCATGCTGGCAGCCCTGCCGATGATGGTCCCAGTCACAGGGAGGGGGCTGTGCTGCCTGCCGGGGGTGGTCAGGCTCCCAGGCTGCTGGGTGCAGAGCCAGAGGCCCTGAGTGCCGAGTGGGGCTGTGGGCGGCCTGCATTCCCTCCCAGGACCCCAGAAGGGGCATCTTTAAGGTGGCAGGCCCAACAGAGGCAAGCAGCGAGGGTCACAGAGTGGGGGGACAGACTGGTCGGGCTGAGATCCCCACCCACCCTCCTGCGTGTCTCCAGCGGCTCTGGATCCCTGTGCCTCCAGCCCCTGCCTCAACGGGGGCTCCTGCACCAACACCCAGGACCCCGGCTCCCACCACTGCACCTGCCCTGTGGCCTTCACCGGCAAGGACTGTGGCACGGGTGAGCGGGGCCTGGGGGCCGCGGGGCCTGGCCGGGTCCTGGGAGGAGGGGCGCCTGCCGCATGCAGGGGGGCTGCACGGGGCAGTGGTGTGCAGAGAGCAGGGACACGTGGTGTGGTCCCCAGAGAAATGCTTCGACGAGACCCGCTACGAGTACCTGGAGGAGGGCGACAGCTGGGCCCGCGTGCACCAGGGCCGCGTGGAGCAGTGCAAGTGCGCGGGGGGCCGGGTCCAGTGTGAGGACACACGCCACACAGGTACCCCGGCTGGCGGGGGGCGGAGCCTTCCCACTGGGCGTCCCATGCCAGGGGAAGGGACTCAGCGGGGACCACCCATGCGTCCGCCCGAGCCTAGCTTCTGAGCCCTCCCCCAGCTTGCCTGAGCAGCCCGTGCCTGAATGGGGGCACCTGCCACCTCATTGTGGCCACCGGGACCACCGTCTGTGCCTGCGCCCCGGGCCACGCCGGGAGGCTCTGCAACATTGGTGAGTGGCTCGGCCTCCGAGTCGTGGGCCAGCCCCTGCCTGGGCAGGACGGGGCGGCCTCGGGCCCAGGCTCACCGCCGCTGCTGCCCACAGTGCCCGCCCAGAGCTGCTTCGTGGGGAACGGCACCGAGTACCGGGGCGTGGCCAGCACGGCGGCCTCGGGCCTCAGCTGCCTGGCCTGGAACTCGGACCTGCTCTACCAGGAGCTGCACGTGGACTCGGTGGGCGCCGCGGCCCTGCTCGGCCTGGGCCCCCACGCCTACTGCCGGTCAGCACTGGCCCGGCCCAAGGCCACCTCACCCTGGGGCAGGGTCCGTCCTGGGGAGGCCTTCCTGTCGGGCCCTTCCCCAGCGAGAAGGGCCAGGCGGGGTCAGGCCCCAGGCCCCAGGCCGCTGTGTCCATCACAGAGCGAGCAAAGGCTGCTCCGGGTGGGTGGAAGGGACCCCCTGCAAGGGTCCCCACACCCCTGTCCCCGCTTCCCTCGCTGAGGGCAGTGTGACAGCACCCACCGCCTCCCCTGCCCCCCAGGAACCCCGACAAGGACGAGCGGCCCTGGTGCTACGTGGTGAAGGAGCACGCGCTCTCCTGGGAGTACTGCCGCCTGGCGGCCTGCGGTGCGTGGCGGCGGGAGGGGGCGGGGGGGGGCCTCTTCTCTCCGAGGCCGCTGCCCACCTGAGATGGAGAAAGGGGCTCCGGGGCAGGGCCGGCCCCCAGGTCCCTGGGCAGCTCTGCCACCCGAACCGTGCAGGGCGGGAGGTCCCGCAGGTGCCCTGGAGGCAGGCGCTGGGGTGGGCAGCTCCCCCTCTGGCCTTGCCTCGGGGTCCCTAACACCTGCCAGGTGTGCAGGCCACTCCGTTCCCCCAAAGCCGGGGATTGGGGTCTCCTCCTACAGATGAGGAAACGGAGGCTCAGAGCGTGAGTCCTGTGCCCGGAGGCAGAGCCGCCCTGGACCCTCGCCCACGGGGGCTGCCAGGATGGGGAGGGCGGGAGTGAACGCCCAGGGGCCTGAGGACGGGGCAGGTGGGTGCAGCCTGGGGCACGTGTGACCGGCGACCTGTGCCCCCAGAATCCCTCACCAGAACCCAGCACCCACCCGACCTGGTCCTGCTGAGGCTGCCTGAGGCTGCCCCCGCCCCGCGCCAGACCTGCGGCCGGCGGCACAAGAAGAGGAACTTCCTCCGGCCTCGCATCATCGGGGGCTCGTCCTCGCTGCCCGGCTCCCACCCCTGGCTGGCCGCCATCTACATCGGGGACAGCTTCTGCGCGGGCAGCCTCGTCCACACCTGCTGGGTAGTGTCCGCCGCCCACTGCTTCTCCAACAGGTGGGCGCTGGCCCCAGGGTCCCCACCCACCTGCCCACCCACGTCCCTGCCTCCGCCCCACGCAGCCACCATCGCCCAGCCATCCACAGCTCGCGGCTCTCCATCCCCACTCCCACCCCATCCTCCCACCCAGCCGCCTGTCCACACGCGACCCGCGCCACCTCCATCCTTTGGTGCCTCCGCTCCCGGCCCGCGTCGCCCTCTGCCTCCGGTGGGACTGGGCGCGCAGCCGGTGCTGGACCCGGAGGCTGCAGAGACCCGCGGGTCCCTGCCCGATGCCATCCCTGCCATCCCTGCCGGCGCTGTCAGGGGCTCTGGGAGGGAGGGCGGCCTCGGGGCGCAGTGTGTGTGTGTGGGGGGGGGGGCGGGTGGGATAGTCAGGCATGCGCAGTAGGGATGGTGGGCGGGGCCTGCAGCCCCGCCAGCCCCGCCAGCCCCGCCAGCCCCGCCCCTGGACTGCCGGTGGCGGCTTCGGGGGCGCTGGGACTCGAGGCCCCGCCCCGTCGGCGGGCTCCGGGGGTGTGGACCCGCCCCTCACTCCCAGGGGGACCGGCAAGCTCTGAGCCAAAGCCAGCTCCTCCCCGCGGCCTGCCTGGGGCCCAGAGGTGTGGGGGTCTGGGGGGCGGGGGCTGTCCTGACAGTGGCAGCTCAGGAGTCAGGAGCTGGGGGAAGACTGGGGGGTTGGCGGTGCACCCCCGTGGTCACCCCAGGGACTGCAGCGTGGGGTAGGGGGGGGGCGGGGGCTGAGTGGGCACAAGTCCTGTGCTGACCTGTTACCTCAGCAGGCAGTTGGCTGGGCCTGGGAAATGGGACCCCTGAGGCCTCCCAGGATGGAACTGAGGGGTTAAGAGGCTGGGGGAGGGGAGCAGGCGCCCACTCCCCCTGTCAGGGAGGAGCCGGGAGGGCCCAGCTTGGTGGGTGTACCTGGGGACCCCAGCACGTTGGCCACAAGTCTGGGATGGGACAGATGCGGACAGGAAAGAAGGAAGGAGGTTGAGGGCGTGGCTCAGACTCTTGGATCCCCCAGGTGGGCTAGCAGGAGGGCCCGCCCCTTAGAGGACACAAAGGCTCAGCTGGGATCCCCTCCCCCTCAAGGCCTGGGTCCCCAGCCCTGAGCTCTGGCCGCCCACCCTTGGCGAGACCCAGGAGCCCTGAGCTCTGGCCGCCCACCCTCGGCGAGACCCAGGAGCCCTGAGCTCTGGCCCTGCCCGCGGGTGGGGGCACCGAGCCCCACGGTGCGCTGGCGTCTGCTGCCCAGGGCGTGGGAGCTGTTTCCCAGAAGGCCTGAGGCCTGGGGGGGCTGAGTGGCCCAGGTCCCACAGTGGCCGGGAGGGCTGAGCAGAGCGAGAGGGACCCTCATGCACAGCAGATGGGAAAGCAGAGGCGCTGACAGGGCCGGGGGCTGACCAAGGGGCTGTCTCTGGGACGCTTGGCCCCCATGGGTGCAGGGAGAGCCAACCTCAGGGCCCAAGGGGAGGCCAGAGCCCTGCTGCCCCCCCCCCCCCGCAGCCCCCCAAGGGAGAGCGTCTCTGTGGTCCTGGGCCAGCACTTCTTCAACCTCACGACGGACGTGACACAGGCATTTCGCATTGAGAAGTACATCCCGTACCCCCTGTACTCGGTGTTCAACCCCAGCGACCATGACCTTGGTGAGGCTCAGGGCATGCGGGGGTGCAGCCAGGAGAGGGGCGGGGTGGGCACCGGAGAATCCTGGGAGAGTCCTCAGATCCGTGAATGTGAGGAGGGGTGGACGGAGGGACAGAGGCGTGGGGAGGGGCCTGGCCTGCCTTCCTGCCCCTTCTGGGTCTTCCCGTCACAGCCTCTCACCCAGCAGGGTGCACCTGGTGTGACTCAGCGTCCATCAGGGACCCCCCACCCCAGCTGACCGCTGGCCTCTCTCCCGCCCAGTCCTGATCCGGCTGAGGAAGAAGGGGGACCGCTGTGCCGTCCGCTCCCAGTTCGTCCAGCCCATCTGCCTGCCGGAACCCAGCAGCCCCTTCCCCGCTGGACACAAGTGCCAGATCGCGGGCTGGGGCCACCAGGACGAGAGTGCGTGGCGGTGGGGGCCGCTGGGCAGCGGGGACCCGGGGAGCAGCCCACCCTGACACCCGTGTCCCTGCCCGCAGACGTGAGCGGCTACTCCAGCTCCCTGCGGGAGGCGCTGGTGCCCCTGGTGGCCGACCCCAAGTGCAGCAGCCCCGAGGTGTACGGCGCCGACATCAGCCCCAACATGCTGTGCGCCGGCTACTTCGACTGCAAGTCTGACGCCTGCCAGGTGAGCCAGCCTCAGAGCTGCACGCCCCGGGGAGGGCCCGGCCGCAGGGCCAGCGGGGCCAGGCAGACGGCACACGCGCCCCCCAGCCTGTTGCCCACCGCAGCTGGAGGGCCTCACAGTGGGCAGGGACACCCTCCTCACACAGACGGGAGCCTGAGGCCCAGGAAGAGCAGGTCACAAGCCGGACAGCCCAGCTATCCAACCGGGGCAGGGCTGGCCACGTGACCCCAGACTCTCACCGGGGGCGCTCCCATCAGCCAGTCCCAGCAGCGCGCACACATCCAGGCAGGACCTGTGTGTGCAAGCCTGAGGCAGAGGGGCGGCGTCCTCCCCGTCGTAGATGGGGAGACAGGCCCAGAGAGGCCATCACTCCTCCCAGGTCACACAACTCAGATGCGGCCAGGGAGTGGAGGCGGGGCGGGGGGTGCCGAGGAGCTGAGCCACGGGTCTGACAGGCAGCTCTGCCGCAGGGGGACTCGGGTGGACCCCTGGTCTGTGAGAAGAACGGCGTGGCCTACCTGTACGGCATCATCAGCTGGGGTGATGGCTGCGGGCGGCTCAACAAGCCGGGCGTCTACACCCGTGTGGCCAATTACGTGGGCTGGATCAACGACCGGATTCGGCCCCCTAAGCGGCCGGCAGATGCCTCCTGAGACCACCCCGCCCCGGGACATGCTGCCTCCTTGCCCATCCCTGCCTGCTGGCAATACAGCTGCCCCCCAGAACACAGCTCACCCAGCCTGGCCCGCTGCCCCAACCCAGCCTCCCCTCTGAGGCCAGGACCCAGGCCTGCATGCACCTCCCCCCACGAGCTCTCTCCGCCCCTTCTCCCCCGGTGCCTAGTGTGGATCTGTTAGAGAGGTGACTCACAGCTAGGGTGAGTCACTTGTCTAGGGTCAAGCCAGCTTTGCATTCCTGAGGAACTGTGCTGAGTCCGGTGTGAGCCAGGCATCGTCCACGGCCCGCCTCAGCTCAGGCTGATCGCGCAGGCTGGTCCATGAACTCTGTGCCCTGGTTATGGTGGGGCCTCAGGGAGCCCGCAGGAGTCCGAGAAGGAGCAGAGTGAGATGAAGTATGACTTCCCTGCTCCCTGCCCTTGGGGTCACCTCAGTGTTACAGGTTGTACCTTCTGAAACCCACCTGTTGGCGTCAGGACCTCAGAATGTGACTGTCTGGAGAGAGTGACCAGGTTCGCAGGAGGTCAGGGTGGGCCCTGACCCAGCACAAGGTGTCCTCATGAGGAAGGGAGAGTGGGGCGCAGACACACACAGCGGGAAGCCCGTGTGAAGTGGCCCCTGGGGAAGGCGGCCATCTACAGCCAAGGACGGCCCGAGCAGCGGCTCCCTCCCTGCGGGCATCTCCCCCCGGACCTCGCCCGGAACGTGAGGCGCTGTGTCCCTGGCTTACGCCCCCGTCTGCGGTGCTTTGTTCCAGTGGCCAAGCACACGGCACACCCAGACCCCCGCCGACGGCCACGCCCCACACGCACATGGCTCTGGACAGTTGCAGCGACTCACCCTCCCCTCGCCCCCGGGGCCCCCCACAATGTCGCCTTGTCAATAAACCCGTCCGGCTCGTCCTGTCACGCCAGTCTGCGAGGACCCTGACTATTGGCCACACTATTGTTTTTTATAAGCTCTTTCAGGTTTGCTTCTATTTCTGTTTGGGATTTGACTTCTGCGTCTCTGCATGAGACTGGCCTATAGTCTCCTTCCCCATGCTCTTCACTGTCTGTCCTCAAGGCTACGCCAGCCTCAGAGCTGAGCTTGGGAGGATCCCACAGTCCCAGCGGCCGGAAGCCAGGGGCCGGGCTCTGAGCGCTCGCTTCCAGGCGTGCAGACGGCCGCCTGCTTGCTGTGTCCTCAGGTGTCTCTCCTGGGAAGGTCACTAATCCCGCCGTGGGGGCTCCACCCTCCTGACCTGCTCACCTCCCAAGGCCCCTCCTCCTGACACCACCACACAAAGGGCTGGACTTCACACGTGAACGGGGGCACACACACGGGGTCTGCAGCAGGAACTGAGGAGCAGAGGCTGGCGCCCACCCAGCCTCCGGAGTGGGAGCCACGCTGAGGCCCCTGCCTTTCAGCAGCCCTGCGGCCCTGGAGGGGAGGGACTCTGTCCCGGCTGAGGCCGAATCTCCCTGGCCGTCCGGGAGCAGGTGCAGCGCCAGGCGTGGCGGGAGCTGGGCCAGGGCAAGCCCTCAAGAATGCAGGCACGTCCCTCCCGGCAGGGATGACCAAGTGCCAGGCGCCTGGGGTGGCGGATGTGGCGGTGGCCTCAGCCCCCAGCCACCACCCCGCCCGTGCCAGCTGTCCAGGGCCAGCCCCTGGGCCTGAGACATGTGGGCCCATGAATGGGCCTCTGTGGCGGGGCAGCTGCTGTGGGAAAGACGGCTGGTAGCCACGCAGGTGATGGCGGGCAGGGAGCAGGGGCCAGAGCTGCTTCCCGGCCCTGCTCTACCCGGGCCCTGACAAGGCATCCCAGGGCATCAGCGTCAAGCTGGTGACCCCCCAGGGACTGCCCTCTCAGACCCCCAGGGGCGGTGGGGAGGAGGCCCCCCAAGTGCGGGGCCTGGCTCTGCACCCAGCCACGCGCCCACCCGGTCCAGGCTCAGCCACTTGGGCCAGACGGAGCGAGACCGACCTGTGGCTCTGAGTGTCACTTCCTGCTCTGTGGGTGGCAGGACCCCGCCTGAAGGACCCAGACAGTGTAGAGACCCGGCCCCGGGGCAGCCTTCCTGGCGCGGATTCCGGGTTAACCGGACGCCACCTCTTCCCTCTTATCGGCCAGAGCATGAGTCCTTGAGGGACCTTCAGTGGAGCGAGCTTCTCATGGCTGCTCTGGGGCGCCGCCCCCACCTCTGCTGCCCACTGACCGTGGATGTTCTGTTGTCAGCGATGGGGGCTGGCTGACCCGGGACGTAGCCCTGCCAGGTCCCCGAACCACCTGGGTTCCTGGAGAACCCGGAACCTCTGAGCTAGAGCTACATGTGGAGGAGAACCCTGGCGCTGAGCGCCCTCCCAGCCCCCCGCCCCCCTGCGAAGGGCCTCCCCCCTGCGAAGGGCCCCCCCCATGCGAAGGGCCACCCCCTGCGAAGGGCCTCCCAGGCCTTTGCAGAGCAACGCAGCTCCTGGGGCACCTTCGGGCACAGTGCGCCCCGGGCTGCAGGGGACCAGACACCCGGCAGCAGCTGAACTGGGGTTCGCGCCCCAGGCCATGCGCTAAGACCCCCTCCGTCACCCCGCTGGGGAGTGGGGCGACCTCTGAGGGAGAGGAGAGGGGACTGAAGGGCTGGGCTGAGTCGCCCCAAAGTCAGTCTGTAGTCGGGGCGTCTGGGGACAGCCCTAGGCGCCGGGAGGGGCAGGTGCCGCGGGAGGCCAGGGCGGTGGGAGAGCAGCTGTAAACCGCGGACGTGGGCAGAGGGGTGTCCGCTTTGGTTGGGGAGGGGAGCAGCACCCCGGCACCGCGGGCGCCGGCTCGGAGCCACAGGCTGCCGGTTCTTTTTTTTTTTTTTTTCATTAAGGTATTATATGTGTACATATCTTACCTTTGCCCCCCTGCGACTCCACTCCCGTACATGCCCTCACCCCCAATGTTTTGCATCCGTTGGTTACTCTTATATCAGGCTGCCGGTTCTGATGGGCCGAGCGCCCCGCGTGGCTGCGCACACCTCGCTGAGCCCCGCCCCGCCCCGCCCCGCGCCCCGCCCCGCCCCGCGCCTCCGCGAGCTATTTTGAAAGTGACCCTGGGCTGGGACGGGCCGGGGCGGCGGGCGGCGGGCGAGGCGGCGGGCACCATGACAGAAGATGACCGAGGCGGCGCTGGTGGAGGGCCAGGTCAAGCTGCGGGACGGCAAGAAGGTGCGGGCGCGCGGCGGGCGGGGGCGGGCGGGGGCGGGCGGGCGCGGGCGGCCGCTCACGCCCTCTGTCCCCGCAGTGGAAGAGTAGGTGGCTGGTGCTGCGCAAGCCGTCGCCGGTGGCAGGTGAGCGGGGCGCGGGGCCGGGCCGGGCCGGGCTGGGCGCGGGGCGCGGGCGCCGGTGGCCTCCTGCGCTGGGCGGCCGGAGCGCGGCCAGCTCTCCCGAAATAGCCGGCGGCACCGGGCTGAGCTGTAACCGGAGAGCGCGGCGGCCTCGGCCTCGGCCTCGGCCTCCTCCCGGGACGCCGGACCCCCCGCGGGCCGGGTGCGGGCCTGGAGCCGCGGCGTCAGACCCCAAGGCCCGGGCGGGCGAGAACCCTCTTTCCAGAGGCGGACTGCGCCCGGGGGTCGGCAGGGCCTGCGGAGGCGGAGGGGGTGCGCATGCGGGAGCCGGCTGCCCCTCCCCCGCCCGCAGGGACCAGAACATTGGGACGGAGCCCGAGGGCCGTGAGCCGATGGGTGGGGCCCGGCCTGCCCACCTGCCCACCTGCCCAGGTAGAGCAGGGGCCGGGCTGCGGGCAGGAGCAGGCGTGCTTCTGAGAAAATGGTCCCCTGGTGCCGGGCGGGGGGGGGGGGGGGGCGGGGAGGGTGCGCACAGCCCTCCTGGAGGAGAGAATGGCCCACCAGGGGGCACCCCCCCCCCCGACCAGGCGGCGCCCCGGCTGGGAGGGCGGCGCCCTGAGCCTGAAGCCGGGCATCTTCCTGTTCGGTTGGGAAGCTGGGCGCCGGCTGCAGCTGCTGGTGGAGACAGGTGCCCGGAGCCGCCCAGGCGCGGGCTCTGTGAGGGATGCTGGGGGTGCGCACTGCCGCACACGGGGGCCTGCCACAGTCTTCTGGGAGCCTGCGTGCCTGTCACTTCCCAGAGAGGGTGTGGGGTCCCTCCCGTTCTCCTGGGTCCCCTCCTCCGTCCCTCCTGCAGAGCCTGCTCCCCGCACCTCACAGATGCAGCGCAAGGCCCGCTCTTGGCCGGACTCCCTCCCTCCCCGCTGGGCCTCGGCTGCCCCTCTGTGGGGCCTGGCTCCCGGCGAGGGGAGCTCTCCGCCTCTCATGCCAGCCCCTGTACCTGGTGCCCCGTCCCGGGAACTCCAGGGAAGCCGGGGAGGGCGTGGGGCTGGGAGACGGGCCTGGCAGGCAGGGCCCCCCCCCGAGAGGCCCCTGCCAGGCTGAGGGCAGGGCAGGGGACAGGCCCGTGTGCGGGTGAAGGGCTCCAGCCAGCTGTGTGAGCTGAGGCCTGTGCAGGCCGGGGGTCCCCCTGGAAGAGCAGCCCCGGGGTGGCCTTCATGCCAGTATCAGCTGCAAGTGAGCTTGGGTCTGGGGGTGCTGGGGGAGTGCACGGGCCCCCAAAGAGGGCAGAATCTCGGAGCAGTGAGCTTGGGTCTGGGGGTGCCGGGGGAGTGCACGGGCCCCCAAAGAGGGCAGAATCAGGGAGCAGCAGGGAGCAGCCACAGCGGGAGAGCGCCCAGCGCCCGGCGCCCGAGGGCGGAGCTGCTGGGGAGGAGCGGGCTGGACACTCAGGGCCTCGCGGGGCCAGGGTCTCCCCTCTGGGTGACGCCCACCCTGCCGGCGTGAGGACCGCAGGCGCCTTAGACCACGGCAGAGGCCCCGCCCCCTCACCATGTGCGGGGTGCTGGGGCTGCGACCCCCTCCCTGCCTGCCCTGAAGGCCAGCTCCCCCAGGGGCTCGGGTGCGGGGAGCAGGTTCCATCCGTGAGGACTTCACAGCTGAGACCCCCAGATCCTGGTGAGGCGACAGGGGATCCTGGGAAGGAGGGGACCAGCCCTGCCCCCGTGTCGTAGACAGGTTTGCCCCGGGAGGGCCCGCACGCTCACTGGGCAGCAGGCTGTGCGGTGCGGAGGGCCCCTCGTCGGTAGCCAGGGCGAGGAGGGCAGCGCCTGGCGTAGCAGACCTGGTGGACCTTCCCCGCAGGTCCGAACGCCTCGCGGGCGTGTCCTGGCCTCAGCCTCTGTCCTGGTCCCTCTATGGCCCGGGCCCACGTCTGGTGGCCAGGCCCCATCTCCCTTCCTCCAGGCTGAGGCTCAGGGTGGTGGGAGGGGGTGTCGCGTGCGGCCGGAGGGTGTGGCCTGGGGGTGAGGTGTCCAGAGGCCCTTGGGTCTGGGGGGTGCCGGGGGAGTGTACGGGGCCCCCTAAGAGGGCCCTTGGGTGCTCCCGGCCCACCACGCTCAGGGGTCCCTCTTTACCTCGTCCTGTGCGGGTGCCCTGGGGGCTGCATCCAGCCCCGAGAAGCCTCCAGGAGGGACTGCGTCTGGCGCTGGCAGGGCCGCGGGCGTTGGTATAGGCATAGCCTGCCCCCAGCCCCGCCGCAGGCTGCCCTGTCTCCCCGGGTCAGTGCTGAGGCTGAGGCGGGTGCCCCAGCAGCCCCGGCCTTCGCGGGCAGCCTGGCAGGGGGGGACCTGCTGGGTGAGGGGCTGGGGCCCCGCCACTCTCGGCAGCACCTGCACAGCTGCGGGGGCGGGAGGGGGGCACGGAGCCTCCCAGGACCTCCCGGGGTATAAGCGCTGCGGGTGGGTCCCGGCTGGTGGTGATGGGTGATGTGGAGGGTCTCCCGGCCTTGGGTGCTCTGTGTCCGATGGACGTGAGGCACGGGTCCCGGCCAGACAAGCAGCCTGGACAGTGTGGGTGCAGCCGGGGCCCCTCGGCTCCGGTCTGGCTCTGCTCACATGGGGTGCTCCCTGCCCAGGCCCGGGCACCCGGAGCCTGTGTGCCCCCAAGGCCTGTGTGAGCCCGCACGCCCTCCATGCCCAGGTGCACAGCCTGAACCCGCGTCCTTCCTGCACCAGCTGGTGGGCGGGCCTGCGTGGCACACGGTGCCTCCTGGCTGCCACTGAGGCACCTGCAGACCAGCCCGGCCAGCGGTCCCCAAGCCCCAGTGCTTGGGGCTGCCCCCACACTCCCCACCCCCTGCCTACGCCATCGGCAGATCCCCGGGCTCAGCAGCCGCTCTCCTGAAGGCACCCCCAAGGTCACTGCGACCCCTCAGGGCTCAGTCCAGCGGCTGCTCCTCCGGCCTCTGTCCCGGCTCCGGCCGGCCTTGCCCGCGTGCGGACCTCCATCTCCAGCAACTTCAGGCCCTGGTCTTCACTGCAGGCACCCCCCTTGCCCCCCCGCTGTAAAGGCCTTTGCGTGCTCATGACTCCACGGTTATTTTTACATTCAGCTGCCGGGGGCACGCCGCCTGCGGCCCTATAGGCCTCTCTGGCTCACGTGTCCAGGACAGCACCCCAGCTCGGCCCCCGCCCCACCTGGCCCAGCATCCCTTCCCTCTTCCTTTCCCTCATCCGCCCCCAGGAGGGCCTGTGAGTGAGGCTCCCTGGAGCTGTCGCCGTGGTGACCGCAGGCGGCCCAGCCAGCACCTCTCTCCTGAGCAGCTGCTGGAGCTGGAGGCTCTGTGGTCACCCGCGTCCCCTCCACCCGTGTCCCCTCCACCCGCGTCCCCTCCACCCGCGGCCCCTCCACCCGCGGCCCCTCCACCCGCGGCCCCTCCACCCGCGGCCAGGCCCCTGGGGCGTTGGAATGAGGCTCCAGGCCCGCCTCTCCAGGCCCCCGACCTAAATGCCTGATCTGGGACCACTCTTCCCCTCCCCCTCATGCAGGCCCGGTCCTCTGGGTCCCTGCCTCTGCGCCTTTGCACTGGCTGTTCCCTGCAGCACAACGCTGTTCCCTGCGGGGCTGCTGGGCTGGCTCCTCCCATCACACAGAAGGCAGTCTGTTCCGCCGCTGAGCCCGGTGCACTGCCACCGGCGCCTGTCCCTCTCCCCATCGCACTCCCTCCCGGCTTCTCTCGTCCAGCTCAGTGCCCACTGCCCGGCTGTGCCCTGGTCCCCAGGTTGCCCTGAGCAGAAGGGGGGCTGAGGGGCGGCGGGGAGGCTGTGGGCAGAGCGGGAGGGGGGAGTGGGCCCCAGGGGACCAGGGAGGGACTTGCAGGTCCTGACAGGGACGGGTCCCTTTGCCTTTCCCACCCGAGCGCCGGTCCCCCTGCTGCCCCCTCCCTGCAGGGCTGGGGCGGGCGGAGCCTGGGGCAGGTCACGTGGTCAGTGTGCACCCTTCCCTGTGTTTAGGGACCTGAGATGGTCCCAGGTGCCGGCGGGGGGCGGGGGGTGCTGCTAGCCCCGTGCTCGCCCGTGGGGTGGCGATGCCGGGGCTCCTGGGTGACAGGCGGCCAGGTCAGGACCTGGGCCCCGGGGTGGGTGTGCCCATTTCTCAGACGGACAGAGAGGCCCCAGCGCTGAGGGGCTGGGGTGGGGCTGCTGTGGGGGGCGCGGGAGGAGGGGGAGCTGTCCCGGCCCGCTCCCCGGCAGCTGCCTGCCCTGCGCTCCCCCTCGCCCACGAGGAGTCTCTCCGGGTCTCTGGCTGGTCCTTCTGTGGTCACCGCTCCCTCGCATTCCTACCCCTCCGGCCTCTGGTGACACGTTGGGGACATGTTCATGGGACACGCGCCTGTCAGGCCGCCTGTGTGACGGACCCTCGGGCCCGCCGCTGCCTCTCCTGGGCCACACTTGGGAGAGAACGTGCTGAAACCGCTGATGGGTTCTGATTTCTATTTTTTTTTTTTCTCAAAATGGGGAATCTTTGCATTTTTCTGATGGAAGCATTCTAAACACAGTGGCCAGGTATGAAACAGGAGGTGGGGCCCCAGCACTGTCCCCCCACTGTGAGTTTGTAAGCCTGGGTTTGCTGGGACCCAGCCACCTGCTGTCACCCCACAGGGCAGAGGTGCGCGGCGGGGATGGAGTGTGCGGGTGGGCGGTGGCCTTGATGTCGCTCAGGTCCCCTTGCTCGGGCCGGACCGGGCAGGAGCCAGCCAGCACCGCTGCTCATTCGGGGCAGGGGCAGGGCAGGGGCGGGGCAGGGGCAGGGGCGGGGCAGGGGCAGGGGCAGGGGCAGGGCAGGGGCAGGGGCAGGGCAGGGGCAGGGGCAGGGGCAGGGCAGGGGCAGGGGCAGGGGCAGGGCAGGGGCAGGGGCGGGGCAGGGGCGGGGCAGGGGCAGGGGCAGGGGCAGGGGCAGGGGCAGGGCAGGGGCAGGGCAGGGGCAGGGGCAGGGGCAGGGCAGGGGCAGTGGCGGGGCAGGGGCAGGGCAGGGGCAGGGGCAGGGGCAGGGCAGGGGCAGTGGCGGGGCAGGGGCGGGGCAGGGGCAGGGCAGGGGCAGGGGCAGGGGCAGGGCAGGGGCAGGGCAGGGCAGGGGCAGTGGCAGGGGCAGGGCAGGGGCAGGGGCAGGGCAGGGGCAGGGGCAGGGCAGGGGCAGTGTCCGTCCACGTCCACGGGGGTGTTGGCTCTGCTGGTCAGGGATCAAAGCGGCAGCGTCCCTGCTCCGCTCCCCTGGGCGATGTCTCGGGCTTTCCTGCAGGGTTCGGGGCACCCACACTTGACTGGGGGTAGGGGTGGGGGCTGCGCTTGAGGCCGGGTTTCCTGGGTCCACACGGTGGAGGTGCAGCCGCATCTGTGGCTCAGTGTGGAGCGCCGACGCCCCTGGCCCCCCCAACCCCGCCCCGCAGCTGCCGGCTTTACCGTTGGGGTAACAGGCGGGGTGTGTGACATCCTGAACCCCAGCACACGGAGGCAGAATGGCTAAGTGGCTTGCTCGGGGTCACCCCTGGGGCGGGTGCTGGCCGGCGCCCTGACGCCCCGCCCCGCCGCCCGCAGACTGCCTGCTGATGCTGGCCTACAGGGACCGGGCGGAGCGCGCCAAGGGCCTGCGGGAGCGCAGCAGCCTGACGCTGGAGGACATCTGCGGCCTGGAGCCCGGCCTGGCCTACGAGGGCCTGGCCCACACGCTGGCCATCGTCTGCCTGTCGCAGGCCGTCATGCTGGGCTTCGACAGCCGGGAGGCCATGGGCGCCTGGGACGCCCGCATCCGCTACGCCCTCGGCGAGGGTGAGTGGCCCGGCGCCCTGGGCCTGGCACAGCCTCCATCCTTGGGCACTGAGCGGGGTGGGGGGTCTCTCGGGGGGCTGGGGCGGGACCCTGGGCGTCAGAGCGGGCTCAGAGGGGGTGGAGATGCCGCAGTGCCGTGCAGGCTGCTGTCACCCTCCCTGGGGACCGGTCCCCAGATGTGCACCCCTTTCCGAGGGGGGATGAGTGAGCTCAGCACCAGGGAGACCGCTAACCGGAGAGGGGAGGGCCCGCGGTTTCCTGAGCGCCCTGTCGCCAGGCGGCTGTGAGGCAGCCCGGGAGCCGCACAATCCCTGAGCCTCAGTTTCCCCGTCTGTGAAACGGGCTGCACGGGGCTGCTTCCTGAGGGTGGCTCCGTGAGGGGCGCCCCAGAGCCAAGCCCGGCCATGGGTGGCAGGAATGGGCAGGGCAGCCGCCCCGAGGGCTTGCCCGCCTTGAAGGCCAGGGAGCTGAGGGCAGCCGCCATGGCTGGGGCTGCCCTCTGCCCTCTCCCTGCCCTCTGCCCCTGCCCCCGCTGATGTCCTCTCCCTGCCCTCTCCCTGCCCCCGCTGCTGCCCTCTCCCTGCCCCCGCTGCTGCCCTCTCCCTGCCCCCGCTGCTGCCCTCTCCCTGCCCCCGCTGCTGCCCTCTCCCTGCCCCCGCTGATGCCCTCTCCCTGCCCCCGCTGCTGCCCTCTCCCTGCCCCCGCTGCTGCCCTCTCCCTGCCCCCGCTGATGCCCTCTCCCTGCCCTCTGCCCCCGCTGATGCCCTCTCCCTGCCCGGCTCAGTGCACAGGTTCCCCGTGACGGTGGCCCCGGGCACCAAGCTGGAGAGCGGCCCTGCCACCCTCCACCTCTGCAATGACCTGCTGGTCGTGGCCAGGGACGTGCCCCCGGCCGTGGCGGGGCAGTGGAAGCTGTCGGACCTCCGGCGCTACGGGGCCGTGCCCAACGGCTTCATCCTGGAAGGCGGGACCAGGTGTGGCTACTGTAAGTCTGCGGCCAGGGCACTGGCCCCCTGCCCCGGCCTGCCCCCAGGGCACACCGCTTGGCTGGCGGCTGGGGGCCCGCCTGGGTGGTGTCTCTCACGACGGGCGCTTGGTGCTGACCCTGACCCTGACCCTGGGGACCGGCTCCCGCGCCGGGAGGGAGAGGAGGGCCCGCACGGGGCTGCCGGAGGCACCGAGGCCTTCGGGTCACAGGACGGCCTGCGTCGGAGGCCGCAGTGTCGGAGCTCGAGTTGGTTTTAATGAAAAGAAAGAACAGAGGGCCGGGCACGCACAGACCACAGCGCTCACACACAGGCTCCGGGCCCCTGGCCCCACCGGGCAGGGAGCGGGGAGGGCTGCCGGCCCCGGAGGCGGCCAGGCCAGCTGCGGGGGGTGTGGGAGGGCCTGGCCGCTGCGGGTGGACCTGGGCCTCAGGGACGCTGGCGCCCGCGGGGCTGTCTCAGTGTCCCTGCCGAGACTGGGCGGGGTCTGGCTGGCATGGCTGGCCGTGTGGGCATGGCTCCTGGGCGTGGGGCCCTGCTGTGGCCTTGGGGTGGCAGCTGCTGCTGCCGGGGCCTGGAGCCCCTTCTCTACCCAGGGGGGCCGTGCGCCTGGCCAGGGCCGAGGTTTCCAGGTCGCGGGGAGCCTGGGGGGCCCCGGGTGCAGATGGTGGAGGCAGGGCCTGCGGAGGTGCCCGCTGTGGGCCCGCTGAGGGGGCGAGTTCCCAGCAGCTGTGGGGCGACGGGCCTGTGGGTTCCTGGTCCCTTAACAAGGTGGTGATTGAAGGGGGCGCGGGAGGGGCAGCCGGGGTGTGAGGAGGGGTGAGGTGAGGTTCCCAGGGTGGGGGTGCAGCCTGGAGCCCCTCCCCAGCGCCAGCCTGTCTCATGCAGCCTGAACCGCGGCCCCGCCCCCTCCAGCAGACGGAGGGTCGGAGGGACGGACGGAGGGACAGAAGGACGGAGGGAGGGTTGGAGGGACGGAGGGATGGAGGGAGGGTTGGAGGGACGGAAGGATGGAACGACAGAGGGAGGGTTGGAGGGATGGAGGGAGGGTCGGAGGGACGGAAGGACGGAGGGATGGAGGAAGGGTGGGACAGAAGAACGAGGGACGGAGTGTCAGAGGGACGGAGGGAGGGACGGAAGGATGGAGGGATGGAGGGACAAAGGGAGGGTTGGAGGAACGGAGGGATGGAGGAAGGGTGGGACAGAAGAACGAGGGATGGAGGGTCAGAGGGACGGAGGGAGGGACGGACAGAGGGACGGAGGGACGTTTGTGAGTTGCGGTCGGGGGACAGGAACCTGTCAGGTCAGGCGAGGAGCTCGAGGCCCGGCTCTGCGGCCGGCATACTTCTGACGGGTGTTGCTCTCGCCTCCGACCTGCGGCTCCGGCTCTGGGGGGGAGTGGGCCGGGCTGGCTTCCTGTGGCGGCCACTGGGCGTCGGCACACCAGCACGATGCTGGGGGGAGTGACCAGGAGATGGCGCGGAGCCCGAGGTGGCACGGGGACACGCCCAGGCCGGAGCGGGGAGCGGGGGGGGGGGGGGGCAAGCCGCCCACCCTGCAGAGTCCCACGTTCCTAGGGCTCTGGGTGCTAATTCTCCGTCCTCACGCTGGCCCTATGCAGACCCCCCATCCTACAGGTGAGGAAACGGGGGCGTGCAGCCCCCCACACTTGCCCGTCTGCGCGATGCAGCTGGGTCTGCGTGCGGGCGCACAGGGCGGACGAAGGGGCGGGAGCAGCTGGGGCGATGCCTCTGGGCGTCTGCGCCTCCGTTCCCTCCCGGCAGAGGCGGCCCAAGGGGCGGGCCGCTGTCCCCGCGCTGGGGCCTCGGGAGGGACCTCTGGACAGGACCGCACGGGCCTCACCCTCCCTCCAAGTTGGAGGCATTCCCATTCAGCCCAGGGTCTCGGGACGGCCGGCGTGGCTTCTGCATGTTCCTCCGCCCTCCGCCACCCCGTCTCCCGCCCGTCCTCCCTCCTCTGCTCCACGGGGCTCGCTGTACCTAGTGGGGTGCGGGGGACTCAGCCTCGGGGCCCGCCCAGCCTCCTAGCCCTCAGGCTGCTCCACGTCCAGCAGCTTGTGGTCAGGAGCGCCCCTCCCGCACGGGAGCCTGCGGGCAGCGAGAGGTGAGGGCGCGGCCTCAGCAGCCGCCTGGCCCGCAGCGGGCGCTGGCAGACGCGGGGGAATGCGCGGCGGCTCCCCTTCCCTCGTAATGTGGTTTTTTATAGTCGGGGGACTGGCTGTGCCCTGCGGCTGCCAGCTGCCGGGGAGCCGGATTAGAGGCCCGGGCCTTGGTGGGCGCAGCGGGCGGGGCGGCGGCTGGGCCTTGTGGGGGTCCCTGTGGGGTCCTGGCTTGAGCCCACTTCCTGGCCCCTGTGGGCCTCAGCTTTCCCATCTTTGCAGGTTGGGGGCATTGCCTCCGACCCAGGCACTGACCCCGTGCCAGGCCCCTCGGGCGGCACAGTGGCACTGCCAGGGGTGGGGCTGCTCAGGGCGCCGGGGACCTTTCCCTCGGAGCGCGTGCCTTTCTCTGGGCAGCGGGCAGAGGCCCGGGCCGCGGGCATTCCTGTGCGCTGAGGCCACGGCCGCTCAGCCCACGTGACCCGCAACCCATTCACTCGCGGTGAGGGATCTCATTCACCCTGGCGGCCGCTCACTCACCCCGCCTGCCCTCTGCTCTGGGGCCACTCAGCATCAGACCCCAGGCACCCCTCTGCCCGGGCACCCCCCTGCCCCAGGCACCCCTCTGCCCAGGCACCCCCCTGCCCCAGGCACCCCCCTCAGATGAACTCGGAGATGTGGGGGGGCTCCACCGTGCAGCCAGGACACTTCTGTCAGCTCCTCCGGTGGCCACAGGGAGACCCCTCCCCCACCCATCCCTGTCACACAGGAGGGGTGCACGCAGGGGTGCCGCTGGTCCCCAGGATGAGGGCGTTTGAAGGACGTCAGGGCTATGGAGCTGAGACTCATCCCAGCAGGGGGGGCGGGGGGTAGGGGATGCTCCTGACAGGGGTCTCCTGGCTCTGCTCAGGGATCCCTCCTTCCAGCCCCACGCGGCCTGGAGCCCCCGCAGGGTCCCGCCCACTGGGGGCCAGGCTGACGGGCTGTCCCCTGCAGGGGCCGGAGTCTTCTTCCTGTCCTCCACCGAGGGGGAGCGAATCAGCTTCCTGTTTGACTGCATCGTCCGGGGCATCTCCCCGACCAAGGGCCCCTCTGGGCTGCGGCCAGTTCTCCCAGGTGCGTGGGGAGCGGTCCCAGCGGGAGGGTCCCTCGGCCTCTGCCCTGCTCCCCCCCAGCAGGAGGGGGCTGAGCTGGCACTCCGGCTGCGCCATGCGACACCGGGGTCACCCCTGCTGGCTGGGACAGTTTGGACGGAAGTTTCAGCCAGCAGCCCCGACCGGACGGGACTCGGGGACCCCTGAGCAGCGCTGGCCCCTGAGGCGGCAGGGACCGTGGGCTGGAGGCGGGTGGGCAGGGGCTGCACAGAGTGGGCCACCCCTGTGCTCCCTCCGCTGGCTGTGGCCTGGAGTCCAGGGCCAGAGGCTCTCCACCGGCTCTGCTGGGCGCCCGCAGCGCCCTCTGCTGGCGCTGTCCTGCCTTGCAGCCCAGGCGTGGTGCGGCCGCGGGGGTGTGGACGGCGGGCTCTCAGGGGGTCACCCGTGGCCGGCTGTGGCGTGGGGGTTGCACCCGGGTGCGCGTGGCCCTGTCAGTGCCCGGCTCACCTTGAGTCCTGGGCAGCGCGTGGACCGCGGCGGAGGGTCCTGGGGGGGGAGGCTGGGGCTGCCTCTTGTGGTTCCTCTGCCGCAGACGCCGGCCCTGGGGGACCCGCCCCCGCGGAGGAGCGAGTGGCCCAGGAGGCCCTGGAGGCGCTGCAGCTGGAGAAGCGGCTCAGCCTCCTCTCCCACTGCGGCCGGCCGGGCAGCGGAGGTACAGCCACGCGGGCTGGGCAAGGGCGGAGGGTGGGGCCTTCGCGATCTCCGAGCCTTCGCCCCACCCCGCTGGCCGCCCCCTCCCTCGGTGCTCTCCATCCTTCTCGTTCATTCCCGACTCACTGCCGGCACTAGGTGCCGCCCTGGGCGCCGAGGGGAGGCCTGGGGCGGCCACCAGGGGCGAGGCCGTGCCCAAACGACCGGCCGGGTTTGGGGAGGGGGCGGGGCCCGGGGAGTCCCAGCTGCGAGCGCCCCCGCGCCCTCTCCCTCCCGCCCAGGGGACGACCGCAGCCTGTCCAGCTCCTCGTCGGAGGCCAGCCACTCGGACGTCAGCGCCAGCAGCCGGCTCGCCGCGTGGCCGGAGCAGTCCTCGTCCTCCGCCAGCGCGTCGCAGGAGGGGCCCGGGCTGGCGGCTCCCGCCCTCGGGGAGGCCGCGCCGGGCGCCTCGAGGCCGCCCCCCAGGCCTCTGCGGCCGCGGCAGCTGCAGGAGGTGGGCCGCCAGAGCTCCTCGGACAGCGGCATCGCCACGGGCAGCCACTCCTCCTACTCGGGCAGCTGCTCGTCCTGCGCGGGGAGCAGCCTGGACGTGTGGCGCGCGGGCGAGGAGTTCGGCTCGCAGCTCAGCCTGCCGCCGGCGGCGGGGGTGCCGGAGCCCCGCCTGTGCGCCTGCCCGCCCGGGACCGCGGAGTACCAGGTGCCCGGCGCCCCGCGGCCCCACTACGACACGCCCCGCAGCCTGCGCCAGGCCCCCCGGGACCGGACCCCGGCTGCGCAGGGCGGCCTGGGCGACAGTGCAGCCGGGGACCCGGGCGGCCCGACGTCTGCGGGGTGTCCCTCTGGCTGGCTGGGCGCAAGACGGCGGGGCCAGGAGACGGAGGCCCCAGGCAGCGAGGCGGCACCGCCCAGCCCGGCCCCCCGAGAGCCCTGGGAAGCAGGCGGCCTCCGCGCGGGGCCCCCTCCGGCTTTCTTTTCCCCGTGTGCGGTCTGCGGAGGATTCAAGGTAAACCCCCCTCCCTGAGGGCGGGGTGGCCCTCTGCACAGGAGAGGAGGCGCGGCCTCAGGGCCGGCCTTCGGGGCGTCGGGAGCGCAGGGGGGAGTTGCAGCCGCTGGCGGACCCGCAGGACCGGGTGGCCCCACCTGGCGCTGCTGGAAGTGCCTTCTGGATTCACCTGGCTGGGGGCGGGGCATGTGGGGGGCGGGGCGGGAGGTGGCGGAGCCCCAGGCCTGGCCCTGCTGGGCCCAGAGGCCCTCCCACCCTGCCCACTGCTGCCTCCGCTGCTCGGTCGGGTCCCCTCCCCATCGCGCAGTCACCGCCCGCCGCCCAGGTTAAGTCCCTCCGTGTCAGCTCCATTCACGCGTCCGGTCCCCGGGGCGTGGGCGAGCCTTCCCTTGTCCCCGCCTCCTCCTCGGACCCACACCCACACCCACACCCACAGGCGGCCTGTCCTGTGGGGAGGAAACTGAGGCTCAGGAGGCGCAGGGACTTGTGGGGCTGGATCTCCGGACTCTGGGACCGCCCTTGCGCTCACCCCACACCAACTAAGTCCTGGACGGGACGGTCTGGCAGGGGGGGCGGGGCGGGGCCTCCACGCCTCCCTGTGGCCAGCCTGGCGGGGAGCCCAGCTGCAATGGGGCTGGGAGGCGGCGGTGGGAAGCGGGAGCGGAGGGGCCGCGCCCCGGGCCTGTCCCTCTGCGTCCGCCCGGAGGGCAGGTCCTGTCATGGGCCTGCGCGCTCCGGCCGCGCCCTCGTGGCTGCACTGCTCGCCTGCATGGAGCGCGGCTGTCTGGCCTCTGGACTCTGGGCGGCTTCGTCCCTCACCGGCGCTCACCGTCCCTGTTCCGCTTCTTACCGTCACTGTCGGCTGAAGACGGTTGTTGCTCTTTGACATTTTTAAAGCCTGACAGTTTGTAATGAATTCTTAGACTGGAAATAAAACCTTCTTTTCTTACCACCTTGTCCTGTTGCATTTGGCCAGCGCTCCCCACCCACCCACCCACCCGCTCCGCAGGGATCGGAGCGTCTGTCCAGCCGCTTAAGGCCTCAGCGCCTGCGTGTGGAAAATGAGTGGCGGCTTCAGACAGCCTCTGGGGCTCGTGTGTGCGCACGTGTGCATTGTTGTGTGTTGTGTGTGCAGATGTGTATTGTATGTGGTATGCAGCTGTGTGTGCACCTATGTATATGTATGCACCTCTGTGTGTGCACACGTGGCGTGTGACGTGTCCGTGTGCATGCAGCATGCGTGCATATTGTGTGTTTTGTGCATGTGTGTGCAAATGGTATGTGCATGTGTGTGGTACGTATGGTGCGTGTGCACATATGTGGTCTCTGAGTGTTCACTGGAGACCACAGTGAGGTCCTCAGAGGCCCCTGGGGCACAGGCAGGTGGCTGCCGGGTCCAGGGGAGGTGGACACTCGTGTTCTGGGCCTGGGAGGGTGCTGGCTTGGAACCCGGCTGTCCACGTAGGTGGTGAGGTCCAGGGACCCCACCACATTCTCCACTGCATGTCCTGGGGGCATGTTCTGTCCTGTCACCCCCTTCACCCTCATTTACTCCCCAGTGGGATGGGGAGTTGCGGTGGGCCCTGCAGCAATGCAGGTGGGAAAGGCGGGCTTTGGGGAGAGCTGGGCCCTCCTATTGGCCAGGGGCCCGGAAGTCACTCCACCTGTCTGAGCCTCAGTTTCCTCCTCCACAGAAGGGCCAGCAGGCCTGGCTCCCGGGCACACAGAGAGGGTGCAAGGAGACAACACGTCTTTAAAGGCGTGTAGGCGGAGTTAGCGTTACAAACACGGCCACCCACAGGGACCCCGCAGGCGGCCTGCACATCCACAGGGCTGCAAGCTGAGGCTGCCAGCCCGCAGGGCATGACCCATAAGGCTGGGCTCAGTCCTGCCAAACGCCACAGGGCCTCTGTCCATGAGCCCCTTGTCCACAGACAGGGCCAGCGTCACTCTGACCAGAGCAGACTGAGGCCCCAGAGGTGGAGTGAGTGGCCTTCTTTACCCTAACCCTAACCCTAACCCTAACCCTAACCCTAACCCTTCTTTACCCTAATCCTAACCGTAACCCTAACCCTAACCCTTCTTTACCCTAACCCTAACCCTAACCCTAACCCTAACCCTAACCCTTCTTTACCCTAACCCTAACCCTAACCCTAACCCTAACCCTTCTTTACCCTAACACTAACCCTAACCCTAACACTAACCCTAACCCTAACCCTAACTCTTCTTTACCCTAACCCTAACCCTAACCCTAACCCTTCTTTACCCTAACCCTAACCCTAACCCTAACCTAACCCTAACCCTAACCCTTCTTTACCCTAACCCTAACCCTAGCCCTAACAAAACCCTAACCCTAACCCTAACCCTTACCCTTCTGTACCCTAACCCTAACACTTCTTTACCCTAACACTAACCCTAACCCTAACACTAACCCTAACCCTAACCCTTCTTTACCTTAACCCTTAACCCTAACCCTAACCTAACCCTAACCCTTCTTTACCCTAACCCTAACACTAACCTAACCATAACCCTAACCGTAACCCTAACCCTAGCCCTAGCCATAATCCTAACCCTAATCCTAGCCCTAACCCTAACCCCAGCCCTAGCCCTAACCCTAGCCCTAGCCCTAACCCTAACCCTAACCCTTCTTTACCCTAACCCTAACCCTAACCCTAACCTAACCCTAACTCTAACCCTGACCATAACCCTAACCCTAACCCTAGCCCTAACCCTAACCCTAACCCTCAGTCCTCACCCGAGGAGGAGGGACCCTCATGGGAATGGCCTCTGACCCTGTGGCTGTGGCCTTTGGGGCTCTCGGGGCCAGGCATTTCGTGCCTCGGGCTCCCCGGGTCCCAGTTTGGCCCAGGGTGGGGCGGGGCCGCCAGCACAGCTTTTGGGCCCTCCCTCCCTCCTGTGAGCACCTGCCGCCCGCCTCCTTCCCAGGTCTGGGGGGCCGCGTGGGGCTTCCTGCCAGCGGCAGGGCTGGGGCACCCCGAGGGCGGACGCTCCCCAGGAGTCCTGAGCCTTGTCCCCCCGACTCCACCTGTGCCTGCCCTGCCGGCCCCCAGGGAGGGACGCATGCGGCTCACTCCCCCCCCCCCCCACACACACACACACAGCGCAGGGTTTGATAGGCACCTGCAGGACTAGTCCCCAAGCAGGTGCCGTGGGGGGCTCTGAGGGCAGGGAGGCCTGTGTGAGTGCCCGCTCCTGGAGGGCAGTGGGCCTGCCGCCCTGGGTGTGGGAGGTCAGGCCCCGGCCAAGGCCCGCGCACAGGGCTCCTGTACGCAGCTGCTCCCGGCCTGGCCCGCACCGGAGGGGCGTGTGCTGAGCCTGGCAGCCCCTCGCCTTCTCAGAGAGCAGGCCAGGCACCCCGCCAGCTCCCAGCCCCAGCTCCACACCCCACTGCTGGGCTGCCCTCTCCGGGACACTGTCCGGCCCCGGCCCTGCCCCTCCTGGGCCAACTCCTACGGGGACCGGGGGACCCCGTGCCAGCCAGGGGCCACCTTCCCTCCCTCCTCCGGTCAGAGTCCCCTGCTCTGGGGCCACCAGCGCCCCTTCCTTCCCTGCTCTGTCCACACCTGGGAGAGGCACTGGGCCGGCCAGGGCTGCACGCCACCGCCTTGTCCCCGGGGAGCAGGTGGCCTGGGCCCCATCCTCTCCCCACGGGGCCTGCGGGTGCCGGGCACGGGGACAGGCGAGTCCGGGGGCACACGGTGAGGGGCCCAGGCTGGTCTCCCCAGGGGCGGCCAGGTCCCCCATCCCGCGGCCCTCTTGGGGTCAGCTCCCGGCTCGGCTGGTGCGGGAGTGGGAGCAGGCCGTGGCTGACGCAGCTCTCTCTGGTCTAGGGAGCCGCCGCCTCACCCCCTGCGCCCCCCACACACCCAGGTAGGCTCGGCCCCGGCCCCAGCTCACACGCGGGACGGGAGGGGGCGACCACAGTGGCTGCAGGGACAGCCCAGCCTGAGGCAGGAGCGGGGGGCTGCTGGGGAAGGGCCTGGGGTGGGTCGTGTGCATCTGGCAGCCTGCTACTTGGGGCCCTGCCCTGAACCCCGTGGGCAGGTCTGGGACGGTGGAGGGGACTCGAAGTGCCTAAGGCCTTCCTGGAGGAGGTGTCATGTGGGTGGACATGTGGGCTCGGGGGAGGGGTCCCTGAAACCTGGAGTAGGCGGTCACCCGGGATAGCCCAGGGGCCTGGACAGAGTGGGGTGTCCTGCGTGGGAGGAGTGGGGTGCGGGGACCTGAGGAGGGAGTGGCCGGGAGGGGTGGTTGGGGTGTTAGGGTGGGGGTTGGGCACCCCTCTCAGAAGCCCGGGGTGAAGGGGAGGGACGGTCAGGGAGGGACATGGCCCTGGAGGAGGGAGGTGGGGCTGTGAGGGGCCGGTGGGAGCTCTTGGCTGCACTGGGGGTGCCTCAGCTCTCAGCCCCCGGGACTCACAGCGCTGTCCCTGCAGGAGGCCCGGCGCCCACCTACGTGAACATCCCCGCCAGCCCCTCCTCCGCGAAGCAGCTGCACTACCTGGGCCTGGAGCTCCCCGAGGCGGAGGCGGGCGTCCGAGGTGGGTCCCCCCACGGCCCACGGGAGTGGGGCCCTAACCCCGGCACCTGGGCCCTCAGCCGCCCTGTGCTTCCTCCTGCTGAGCTGTGCTCCCGCCCAGGACCCCCTCCCCAACCAGGACCCCCTCCCCGCCCAGCACCCCCCTCCCCAACCAGGACCCCCTCCCCGCCCAGGACCCCCCTCCCCAACCAGGACCCCCCTCCCCGCCCAGGACCCCCCTCCCCGCTCAGGCCCTGCTGGGTGGAGGGCGTGGGTGGGACCCGCAGCCCCACACCTGGTCCCGCCGAGGCTTCCGAAGGCCCTGGGCCCACTCACCTGGGGCCGCTTCCAGGGGCCAGCACCTCCGGCTACGCGCAGATCGACCTGGCGGCCACGGCGGCGGCCCAGCGGGCGGGGGCCCAGCACGCACAGGCCCGCGAGGAGCGGCTGGCCCAGCTGGAGCCCAGGAGGAAGGGGGCCCCTCGCTGAGTGGCGTCGCCCCAGTGACTGCATGGCCCGTGGCTGAGCAGTGCCCACCCAGAGGTCTGCGTTCCGTGGCTCACGGCCTGCTGGCCCCCGGGGGCGTGGCTGGTGGCCGGACCAGGGCTGCCTGCCCACGGCCCTGGGACGCGCCCGCCCTCCCTGCCGAGGCGGCGGCCGCCTGAGCGATGCGTGAAACCCACGTCCCGCCGGGGCCCCTGCCAGCCGAGCGCCCTGTGCATCGCTGCCCTGCGCGGGGGGGGGCGGTGCTGCGGCCCAGCCGGCCCTGGGAGGGCTGGCCCCGCCCGTCAGCGATGTGGACGTGCACTGACCGCTCCTCGGGACCCATCGGTGGGTCGTGTAAACATTTAAAGCCACCAGCGCTCTACTCAGTGACGCACGCCGTCTTCCTGGGGGGCCGGGGCTTCCTCCCTCCCGGGCTGTCTGTGGGCGGCCTGCACAGTTCAGTCTTCCATCGATTGGTTGCCTCCCACAGGTGCCCCGACCGGTGCTCGGGACCCAGCCACAGTGGGGGTACTGCCCTCGCCCAGAATCGACCCTGCAACCCTTGTCTGCGGGCCAGCGCTCTAACCACTGAGCAACCGGCCGGGCCACTTGGGTCATCTTGACACGGCCAAGGGCTCAGGGTGGTCTTAGCTCAGTGGGTGGGTCCGGGTGGGGTTCGGTGATTCCTCCCGGTGGTGCCCGTGGCTTTGGGGGAGTCGAGCATGTTTGGGGGAGCATGTTTGTGACTGTGCGGGGGTGGGGGTGGGGGCTGCACTGACCACGGGGTCTGGAGGCTGGCGGTGGGCTTCCTGCCACCCCCTGAGGCCTGGGCACCAGGCCGTCCCCTGGGCCCCACCTGGTCTCAGAGATGGGATGGGCTGTTCCACCTCGCTGGGGCTCCAATCCGGCCGCTCCGGCCTGCCTGCCTCGCTCCCTCCCTCCCTCCCTCCCTCCTACTTTCCCTCCCTCCCTCCTTCCTTCCCTCCCTGCCTCCCTCCTACCCTCCCCCATCCATCCTCCCTCTGTCCATCTACCAGCCTGTCCGTCCGTCCATCCATCCTGCATCCATCAGTCCCTCTCCCTCCCGCCGACTCCCCAGCCCACTAAAGGCAGCGCGCCTGCGGGAGCCGCCATGGGGAGCACAAGTGCTGACCCTCCATCTGTCCTCCCTCGGCGTCTTGGTCTGCAGAACAGGAGCCCCACCTTCTGAGTGACCTCTGACCTCTGAGCTGGGGAGTCAAGGCAGAGTCAGGCCCGCCCTGAGCCCTGGGGTGGGAGGAAGGGCTGGGTGTTCCCTGGAGGAGGCCCTGGCTCTGGGCAGGCGGAGGCAGCAGACGCTGCAGGTGGGACAGGGCAGGGCAGTGCCAGCGCTGAGGCCCCAGGGCCGGTCCCTGGGGGGAGGGCGCACGTCCTGGCCACAGCGCAGCAGCAGCTTCTGGAGGAGCAGATCCCACTAGAGCCGGCCGACGGCGGGGAGACCAGGGGCAGGACCAAGGCCGGACAGCTGTCCGACAACTCGGAGGAAATGCCTTGACAAACATTTAAAAAAAACAATTGGAAAAGCTAAACAGTCCCATGCCTGTTTTTAAAAGTTGAGTTCTTAAGACTCAGCACTAGGAGATTCCAGCCTGGCAGGCGCCCCACGGACCTCAGCCCCCACTCAGGAGCGAGGCCACGCCAGCCACGCAGCGCCTGCGGCCCGACACGTCACCTTCTTTGGGACAACTCACCGCAGCAGAGACACGACAGACGGCGGAGAGGGAGCTGCAGGCGCCAGCACAGCGGACGCTCACAGGAAGGGGCGCTGCGGCCCGTGCCAAGTCCCTTTATGCTCAGGCATCCAAAACCCGGGTGACTGTCACTCCCAGAGTCAACCTTCACGGTCTCATCACGGCAGATCCGCGACGCCCCTGGAGGAAGATGGGCGGCCGCGGGCCAGGGCAGAGGGGGAGCCGGGGCACCAGGAGGGGGGACTGTCGTGTGGACAGGAGATGCGAGTGTGGACGGACCACTGACACGTGAACCGAGGGGACAAACTATTCAAAAAATGGACCGAAAACCTGTTCACAACAGCACGAGGTATCTGGTACCCGGCGTGAATCCGGCGGAGATGCGGGCGGCTGTGCCAAGAGGAAAGGCGGCGGAGGAAAGGCTCCCGAGCAGCGCCCGCAGCCGGAGACCCGGCGTAGCTGACGCCACTGCCCCGGGCCCGAGGTCAAGGCCATCCTATCAGAAGTCTAGCAGCTTTTCTGTTCAAGTTCAGAAGCCGATTCCAAAATGCGTGTGGGAAAGCGAGTCCCTTCGTGGCCTGTGAAGACAGAGGCACACTCCTTCTTTGCGTCCAGGGCTGATCAGCGCTGTGCACCCAGCGGGCAGGACCGCGGCCCTCGCTCAGGTTCTGACAAAGGCCCTCCCAGCCGGCTACAGGGAGCGTCTCCCTAACAGATGGGCCGGGACAGAGGGAAACGACGCCGACTGTCTGTCTGTCCACGTGAAACGCAGGGACAGGCAACAGCAACTACGGTGACAGGCGAGTGGCCGCCCCGGCTGGTTCGGTCAGCGGTTCGGGGTTGGCCTGCGAACCTAAGGGTTGTGGGCTCGATTCCGGCCAAGGGCATGTACCCTGGTCGGGTGCATGCGGGATGTCCCCCCTCTAAAAATGTCCTCGGGTGAGGATTGAAGAAAAAGGGAGTGCCCTCCAGTGGGGCTGCTGCCTGCCGCCTGCACCGTGACGGCCACGTGGGCAACCACACGTCACTCATCATGGGAACCAGGACTTGTGTGACTTCCTCCAAACCGCCACCCAGGACGGAGGCCACCGGCCGGCCGGCCGGCACCCAGCCTCACTGCCTCCAGTCCCCCGGGCAGCCCTGTGCCCCGGCCAGAGGCTCACGCCCACCCGTCACCGTCCAGAACGACGCCAACATCCACCCACAGCGAGCACGTGACCATCAGGGGCAGCGGGATGGACACTAGACAAGGGGCACTTCTGGAGACGGGGCTGGCCTCACCTAAGGCACGGAGGCCCACACATGTATACACACACACACACAGGGCTGGCCTCATCTAAGGCACGGAGGCCCACACACGTATACACACACACACACAGGGCTGGCCTCATCTAAGGCACGGAGGCCAAGACACACACACATGCACACGGCCGACCTGGTGTAAGGCACGGAGGCCCACACATGTACACACGCGCACGCACACACACAGGGCCAACCTCATCTAAGGCACGGAGGCCGGCGTACACACTCTCCCACATCTGTGAAGCTCAAACAGGGAAGTCGTGTGGCTTGTCTGTCGGGGTCCCTGTACAGAAACCCGCAAACTGGTGGCTTAAACCTTTATTTTTGTCCTGGAGGCGGGAAGTCCAAGATGAGGGAGCAGACGGACCTGGTGTCTGGAAAGCCACGACCTTGCTCGGCAGGAAGAGGTGCTCACCCCACGAGTGGGGCTCCGCCCTCAGACCCAATCACCCCCACAGGGCCCACCCACAAATCCCACACGCCGGGGGCTGGGCTCAGTAGCTGAACTTGGGGGTCACAAGCCAAGTGGCTAGCTAGAGGAGCGTGGGGGTCCTGGGGTGGGCCCCCTGCTCCCGGGACAGCGCATGCACTGGAGGCGGTCTGTGCATGCCCCGTGACTGCCCCTCCCCCCCACCTCAGCCATCTCTCCAGGAGCAGGAACCACCAACCACACGGTCTGAAGGCCAGGCTGTCAACAACTCAGGTAAACTGAGGCCCATGTCCCCTCTGCTCACCCCCACGTCCCGGGGCCAGACTCATCCCAGGCCTTTTACTGGCCAGGCACAGGGCATGGCTCTGGGCCCCTGGCACTGACCTCAGTGGGCAGCCCCAGCCTTGCCCGAGGCCTGGCAGTGGCCAGTGCAGACATGGCGTGGAGGCCCAGCAGGAAGGCTGCCCTGCCGGGGACCCAGCGCCTGCGGGGGCCCCTCCCGGCACCCCAACCCCACGAACACTAGCACGCTGCCCGGGGTCCCTTCCACCAAGGGATGAGGGCCTGACGGCTGAGCTCTTCCAGGTGCCAACCTGGGAAGGTATCCCTTGGACCACCCGAGGCTCCTCCCGCGGGGTGCCCGCAGGGCTGAGCATCACCCCTGAGCCTCCCCCCCCTCCTCTCATGCACCAGGGAAGACGGGGCATGGGGGTGGGGGTGGGAGGGGGACCTTGCAGCTGGCAGTGCCCGGAGCCACCGTGGGCTGCGGCCGAGCGACACACACACAGCGGGAGAGACAGGGACAGCGAGTGACAGTCACGGACGAGTTAAACACAATCATCGCAGGGACTCCCAACCCGGGATTCCCGCGGCTGTTAGGGGTCCTGTGGCTGTGGCGCTGTAGGTGAATCGGCGCTCGGTGCGGGGCAGCGGCCTGCGCCAGGCACACGCGGCGCCTGAGGCCACCGCCCTGCTGGGCACGGCCACGCGGTCGCAGGTCCCGTCACGCAGCGCGGGCCACGCCAGGACGGTCCTCAGAGCTCGTTGTGGCGCGCCCGGGAGATGCGGCCCGACAGGTCCTGCAGGTGCTTCTTCACCTACAGAGAGCGGGCAGGTGAGCCGGGCAGGAGCGCCACTGCTGCCACCACCTCCCAGGCCTCCACCCAGAGGCGCCAGAGCAAGTCATCAGGCCAGCCCGCAGCCCCGCCCCCACGTGCTGCCCACAGCCCCGCCCAGAGCCCCGGCCAGGTCCCAGCCTCCTAGGCCCGTCCCACCTCCCACCCCTCCCCCCCCCCAGGAGCCAGGCTGCATGTCTGGGCCCAGGAGCCACCTCCCCGTGCAGAGGAAGCCGAGGCCCGGGGCGCGGCACCCGCCTTGTAGCCCAGCTCCTTGGTCTTCTCCTCCAGCATGGCGTAGCGCTCCTTGTTCCGGCTCACGTGCTCGTGGTCCCCAAACCGCTCCACGTGCCGCAGCTTCTGGTGCGAGATCTCCAGCTGCTTCTGGTAGTGGTTGTGCTTCTCAATCTTCACTTCGAAGTGCTTCAGCTCCTCCTGGAACGTCCCAGCCGCTGACACCCCACCTCCCGACAGCCGCAGCCCCCCGCAGCCCCCCCGCAGCCCGCGCACACGGGGAGCCACTGCACCGGGGGCGGAGGGGGACGAGGGGGACGGGCAGGAGCGGGCCCTGGGAGCGGCCGCGGCTGCAGTCAGAGGTGAAGAGGCCGCAGCCCCCTCCTAGCCCCCGGGAGACGACAGGACAGGCAGCCCCGTGCCCTGCTCACCCGAAAGGCCTCCAGCTCCTGCTCAGAGAAGTTGGCGGACCGGGCCAGGTCCCACAGGTCGATCACCCGCGGCTCCTCGAACTCTGCGGAGAGCAGGGCCACCTCAGAGGCCCGCACGGCGGCGTGGCCCCAGCTGCGTGTCCACCAGGCCGCCAGCACAGGGTGTGAGCGTGCAGATGTGGGCGTGCGTGTGATACATAGGTGCCCGTGAGCATGAGTGTGTGCACGCACGTGTGTGTGCAGCACCCTTGGGAAGTGCCTCGGGCACCCGCCCCACACGTGCTGAGCCCGCGGCTTACAGGACCCGCTGGATGGGGCCACTTCCTGCCAGGCCCCTGCAGGGGTTCGGGTGTGGGCAGTGGCCCCAAGAAGGAAGTGTGGGTATCAATGAGCCACCGCGTGTGGAGCTGCTTGTTACTGCGGCGTAACCAGATGTCATGACTGACACACGGGCCAAGGGACCATGGATGTGAGGGGACGGCGTGTAACGTTCAGAGAACTTGCCGAGGAAGTGCCTGCCAGTGGGCCCCGCCCCGCCCCGCCCGAGCTCACCCGCCTCAGCGCTGTAGCCCTGGTGGCTGACTCTGCGCAGCCGGTCGTAGCCCTGGCTGATGCGCCGCAGCCGGTCCTTGAGATCCGCATGCCGGCTGTGCAGCACCTCCTCCTGAGCGCGGCGCATGTCCGAGGGGCTGATGGCGTTCTCCTGAATCTCTGGGAGACGAAGCGGTGCCTGGTGAGGCCCCGGGCCGGGGACACCAGCCACGAGCCGCCCGCATCACGGGGAGACCACAGCTCTCGGTCCCTAAGGGTCCCCGTCCCTTCCTTCGGAACGTGCAGATGTGAGACCTGCGTTCCAAGATGGCCTTTCGCAGGGCTGTCAGCTCAGGAGCCCGCGGCCCCGACCGCCAGGGCCCCGGCTTTCTGAGGGGGGAGCAGCGACCACACAACGATGCCACCAGGGGTCACAGCAGCCGAAGCGATATGTTTGTGAGCGGCCGGGGAGACCAGGTCACTAGGTGCTCTATCGACCCGTCCCCGCACCTGCCAAAGGCACCCTGACGGCCCGCGAGAAACCAGCACGGCCTCCCGCAGCTCCCCTCCCCCAGCGAGTGGGGCTGTCACTGGGGAGAGGGGCTGTCTCTCAGGAGCGGGGCGCCTGGGGGGGGTGGTGGCGGGCTGGACACACCTTCGGTCCTGCTCAGCGTCTCCAGCAGGACGTTGTACTCGCGCACCTTCTCCCGATGGTGCTGGAACTCCCGCCACAGCTTGTCCAGCTCGTCCCTGGAGAACTTCCCGGAGGTCTTCGCCTGGGGGAGTGGGGGAGCCTGAGTGAACAGCCGCCCTCCCCGTCCACACCTCAGGCGCCCCCCACCCAGACCGTGGGTGACACGTGGATAACGAGGTCCTACAGAGCCCCCCCCCCCGCCCCGAGAAACAGCAGGACGCGGGAAGAGGAGCGCCCAGCAGCCCCAATTCCCGACACAAGGGCGCGCCCGGGTACCTTGTGCCACAGCTTCTCCAGCCGGGGGTCCTCCAGGCTGTCCTGCTCAGGGCCCTCGGTGAGGGAGTTGCTGCTGAGTGCCCGGGCGTCCTTCCGCCCGTCCAGCCGGTACTTGGCCAGGATGACTAGGAGGGAAGTGGGCGCCAGTCACGGCCGGCCCGGGTCCATGGGGCCGGTCAGCGGCTCCCCTTTCACAGGTTCCTCCACCGCCCCGGTTTCCGGCGCCCACCAGGACCCACCGGGGCCCAGCAGGACCAAGACAAACCTGACCCTCCCGCCAGCGCTGGCCGCCTCGGCTCGTAGCTCCCCTTGGGAGCAGGTCCCGCGGGACAAGGGTCATTACCAGTGAGGTCGTTCTCACAGCCCACACCGGCAGCCCATTTCTGGGGACGTGGGAGAATGTGCCCCGCACACAGGGTGCGCCCGAGGGGGTCCCTAACCGGACCCTCTTTTTGGAGGGTGAGGGTTGGTTCTACAGGAGAAACTTCGGTGTCAGCACCTTGCAGCAGCAGCAGCGCCGAGGGCGGCCGGGCCACGAGCCGCTACTTCCCTCAGCGGGGGCTGCTTCTGGGGGGCTGCCAGCAGCCTGGTTTCCAGCACCACATGGGGCAGGCCTTTGGGACAAGCCCCTGCTGTCTGCCCTGGCACTCAGGGCCCCTCCCTGCCCTTCAGCCCTCCCCCCCCACCTCCTTGGCTGGAAGGGCTGGGGTCCTCCCGCCCCGCCCGTCTTCCCTAGAAACTGGCGTGAGCTTCCCTCGCCCTCTCAGTCTCCCGGCTGACCCCAGCCCTTCCTGTGGACACAACCAGTCGGCGAGGGGCACCTCGGCCCACGCCCTCCGCACCAGCGCCTTGCCCCTGTCCGCCCTCAGCGAGCCTGCACTGGGCACTGGGCTGTGCCCGCCGGCTCTCGGCTCAGGGAAGCTTGGCGTCCCGTCTGTTGCAGGGGTCCTCAAACTTTTTAAACAGGGGGCCAGTTCACTGTCCCTCAGACCGTGGGAGGGCCGGACTATAGTTTTAAAAAAAAAACTATGAACGAATTCCTATGCGCACTGCGGGCCTGGGACGCGTCGGCTGCTAAGCAGGACAGGCAGCGGCACCCGGCGGGCCAGATCAATGTCCTCAGCGGGCCGCATGTGGCCCGGCATGTGGCCCGCGGGCCGTAGTTTGAGGACGCCTGGTCTAGAGGTACAGGCAGCCTGTGCCTTGAAACTCCCTCCTCCTGGAAGCCGGATCCCTGGGGCTTGATGTGAGCTGGGGCTCGGAGGGCAGGGGGTGTTCCTGATGTCAGACCCAGCCTGCAGGGCCTGCTGTCCCGCCCACAAGCCGAGTGGGAAGCGCAGCGGGGTGCCCGCCCCCTCGGGTTAGGAGGAAGGAGGTACCGTTGAGGTTGCGTATAAGCTTCGCTTCCTTCTCCCCGTCCTCATCCAAGCCTTCGGCCTTCAGCTTCTTCCAGGCGAACTCATCCCTCTCCTGGATCTTCAGGTCGGCGTGGAGCTCGGACAGGTCCACGGGGGAGAGCTGCAGCTGCGGGCGGGACAGGGGACACCTGATACCACTGCTCGACGGCCGACGACACGGCCCCGGAGAAAGGGTGACCCAGAGACACCGGAAGGCCAGCAGGAGACAGAGTCCGGCCCCAGCCCTTCAAATCCCGCACCCGCTCCTGCAGGACTTCGAAGGGCCCTGGGCCCTATGGCGTGAGACTACCGGCTTCGTCTGAACAATCTACACTCGGCATGGTGGCCACCCCAGGTCCCCAGGGAGCCACCTGCCACCAGGGGCCTGAGCCTGCGGGCACAGGACGCCCACCAGCCCCCACTCCCTGGGATCTTTGAAGATCTCTAAGTTACAGCCCAACGTTATGCCTCCTGGGAAAAGAGCTGGTTCATAGAAGCCAAAGGCAAAGTGGAATTGTCCAACGTCAAGCAGCGGAGTAAATCATCAGTGACCGGAGGCAACCGACACGCGGACGGAGCACTGGGCAGAAACCGGTGGGATGTCTGGTGGTGGCGATGGCCCCACAGGGAGCCTGGATTTCCAACTCACCCGGATGTGTCCCTAACTGCGCTTTCTGCCTGTCAGCCACACCCCAGTAGATTAAAAGAAACCATTGGGCCCAGCTGGTCTGGCCCGCAGGCCGAAGGTCCGGGGTGGATTCTGGTGCAAGCTCCACCGGCCCTGGTTGGGGCGCATGGGCGCATGCAGGGGGCAGCCAATCAATGCGTCGCTCACACACGGAGGTTTCCCCGCAGCTATGGTCTCTGGCGGAGCGATGGTGCGCAGAGCACAGCTCAAGGAGGCCGGCAGGGCGAGGTCACTGCTGCGCTGGCCCCTGGTGGGGACCAGGGGGCCCCTGGAGGCCTCCAGCACCCTCCCCTTTCTCGATGGTGGCTCAGGGAAAGAGCCCCAGGGACAGAGCAGGCCAGCCCACCTCCTGGTAGGCAGGTGCGCCCCCCCACCCGCCCTCGGGGACCCTTCCAGAGCCCCTCCAGAGCAGAGGGAGGTGGCGCCCCAAGGGAAGGGAAAGAGGCCACAGGCGGCGCGGGTACGGGGACGCAGGGGCGTTCACACCATCTGACTCGCGCCCGGAAGGCCAAGCGCTTCACCCGCTTTAACCACCGAGTGAGGACAAGCACCCCTGCAAGAACGTGGGGCTCCCAGACCTTGGCCCTGAGCGCTGGCTCGGCAGCACCAGAGCGCACGGCGACCCCGAGCCCGGAGGGCGGCACCGACCCGGCACGCCGGGCACCCCTGGAGTGCGCCGCCCGGGGCTTCCCTCAGCCCCACCCACACCCCGGGCGCCCAGGCCGCCCTGCCCACGGCCCACGGGTCTTACAACACCCCGAAGCCACCCGAGCCCCCCGCGCCGCGCACTAGACCAGAGAGGAACTGGAGAGCGCCGCAGAGTCGAGATCGCAGCGCTGGACGGGATGAAGCAACACCCGGGGAGGCCCGCACCCCACCACGGCAGGTGCGCCCCCGCCGGCCGCGGACCCGGGGAGGCCCGCCGCCGCTCACCCGCTGGGCCTTGTCCCACAGCTGGTTCAGCTTCTCCATGCGGAACTCCGCCGCGGGCTCGCGCTGGGAGGGCCGCTCGGGCTCGTTCTTCTCCCGCGAGTACTTGCCGCCGTGGCCCGCCGCCGGCCAGGGCGCGAGCAGCAGCGGCAGCAACAGCAGCAGCAGCGGCGGCGCCAAGAGCCCGCGCAGCCCGGGTCCGTGCCCCCACGACGCCATCTTCCTCCTCTGGTCGGGGAGACCCAGTGCCTCTTCCTAGCGGTCCCGCAAGGCCCCGCCCTGCCGCGCCGCCTCCTGGGAGTTGTAGTCCTTCCCGCTCGACCAGCCCAGGCGAGGCCGCCGGCGAACTACAAGGCCCAGGAAGCCCTGCGGCGGCACGTGAGCGTTTCCCAGGCAACCACGCCGCGACCTGGTGATGCCGGGCGCCCAGACCAGGGCTTCCTTAATGGAGGCTTCAGGCCGGCAGGGGGGCAGGGGGGCAGGGGGCAGGGGGCAGGGGGCAGGGGGGCAGGGGGCAGGGGGCAGGGGAGCGAGGGGAAGGGGATTGGTAGAGAGAAGATCCGGCCACCCAGACCCCGGGAACCGAGCGACCGCAGGCCCCTTTCCTCTCTACTCCGTAGAAATTGGACCGTGTCTTCCTGTCGCGGAGACTGTTGCTGTGACATCTGATGTTGAATGTTCCTTGTCATCCTGTGCCCCGTGTCCGGTAGGGCACGCCCTCCGCCTCCGATCACGGTGTTTGACGGAGAAACTGCACAGGCAGCCGTGGTGGGTGGGCCGGGTGTGTTGGACTGACTTTGCATTCCCTATGCATCTTGAGATCAGCATTTTCCTTCCAGGAACACTTGATTGGGGTTTGGGTAGAAGTTTCTTGGACCCTATAGATCAAGTTGGGAAGAGTTAACACGCCCAGGAGAATCTATAGTTTTCCAGCCCCCGGCCTGGTCTCCATTCGCTGGGGCCTCTCTGTGCCTCTGACCGTTTTCTGCCTTTCCTGGCAGTGCCCCTGCGCATCAACCCTGGACTTGGGGTGCTGTAATAATGTCTATCATCAAAGTTATGTTTCCAACATAGTCGCTGACCTATAGGATGAAAGTTGAATCTTGCACATAGATTTTGAACCCAACAACTTTGCTCAGCTCCCTGTTCGTGACCATCGTTTCTCTAGCCAGGGGTCCTCAAACTACGGCCCGCGGGCCACATGCAGCCCGCCGAGGACATTGATCCGGCCCGCCGGGTGCCGCTGCCTGTCCTGCTTAGCAGCCGATGCGTCCCGGGCCCGCAGTGCACCTAGGAATTTGTTCATAGTTTTTTTTTTTTAAACTATAGTCCAGCCCTCCCACGGTCTGAGGGACAGTGAACTGGCCCCCCATTTAAAAAGTGTGAGGACCCCTGCCTCCAGAGCCTGGCGCACACACAGCCGTCTGTGAATAGAGCGTGTTGTTTCTTTACAACCTCCCCGCTGCCCAGTCACATCCAGGCTGACCTTGAGCGGAAAGGCTGCCTGCCGGCGGGCATCCTGTGTCCCTGCCTCAGAGGGCCAGCTTTCAGCACTTCCCCATTAACTCGGATTGCGGTCCCAAGTTTTTGGGGAGAGGCTCTTATCAGATTAACAGCTAAGGCATCTTAAGAACAGAGGCTGCGTTTTAGCTCTTGCCGGCTCGCCTCCGTGGAGAGAGCGTCGGCCTGTGGACGGAAGGGTCCCGGGTTCGATTTGGGTCAAGGGCACGTATTCTGGTTGCAGGCTCCTCCCTGGCCCGGGCCCTGGGCGGACCTCCTGCAGGAGGCAGCCAATCGATGTTTCTCTCACATCGAGGTTTCTCTCTGTCTTTCCTTCTCTCTTTCCTTCTCTCTAAAAATCAATGGAAAAATAGCCTCGGGTGAGGATTAAAAAAGAGAGAGAGAGAGAGAGACTGAATATTATGGAATGCTCCTTCTATGTCACATGTATTGTACTTTTTAACATGTTAATGCGTGTGACCCCCTTTCCAGTCTCTAGACTGGAGCGCGGTCCCTCGTCTGCCTGTCCTGCCCCACTGGGTGATCCTTGGGTGCAGGGCTGGGGTGTGACAAGGAGCAGGGTCATGAGCTCAGGTTCCCTGCTGCTCTGCATCCGCTGTGCAACCTGGGCCGTGAATTAGCCCCTCAGCCTCTGCACAGGGGGCTGGGGCCCATCCCGCCCCGTGCCTGCACGTAGTGAGGGGCCCTGGGCTGGGGTGGGGCTGGTGGGCGGGTGGGCGGGTGGGCCCAGACAGTCTTTAGGTCTGAAGACAGGAATTCACAGCCCCCAGGCAGGGCAGCAAGAGAAACCCTTCCCCAAGTGGGTGGGGCCCCCGCCTGACCCTGGAATGTGCCCTTGGAGTGATCTGTGAGTCAGAAGCAGCCGGGATGGGCCAGAGCAGGGGTGGGCAAACTTTTTGACTCGAGGGCCACAATGGGTTCTTAAACTGGACCGGAGGGCCGGAACAAAAGCATGGATGGGGTGTTTGTGTGAACTAATATAAATTCAAAGTAAAGGAGCGGAGGGGAGAGCAAGAGAACCCTCCGCTCTTTCGGCTCCGCGGGCCGGATAGAACAGCCGAACGGGATGGATCCGGCCCGCGGGCCGTAGTTTGCCCACGGCTGGGCCAGAGGGAAGTGGTTGGGCAGGTGGGGCCGCAGTGCAGGCCTCAGCGCTGGGGCGCAGCCCGCACCTGCCTGGTGTCACCTGGGACACTGGGTCCTGCGCGCTGCTCCTGGGCACCTGGCTGAGGAGGGGCTGCTGGCTGGTCTGGGGTGCCGTGTCCCAGGGCCCAAGAAGGTGGGCGTGTACCGTGTGTGAAGTCAGGTACCCACCCACATGGCCCCTGTGGAGATGGGGTTCCCTTCCCACTGTTCACTCTGCAGGTTCTCACGCTGACATTCAAAGCTGGATTCTCACGGTAGCGAGGGCTGACGCTGCAGGGCCACACGGCGGCCTGAGGCAGGCGCAGTGCGGTCTCACACAGAGGCAGTGGCCGCCCTGGCTGGTGTGGTTCAGTGGATAGAGCATCGGCCTGCGGACTGAAGGGTCCCAGGTTCGATTCCGGTCAAGGGCATGTGCCTCTGTTGCAGGCTTGGTCCCCAGTGGGGTGTGTGTGTGTTGTAGTGTACCCCATCTTACAAAGGATGCCTCAAAAAAAGGTTGAATTATGGAGTCATTTATTTTTTTTTTTTTATTTTTTTTTTTTATGGAGTCATTTATTAAAAGCCGGCGGCATACGAGGGAGCAAAAGCGCTCCAGACCTCGCAGCCCCGAACAGCTTGCCACAGCTGGCTTATATTGGCAGAATATCACAAAAGTATTGATTACATCTTTGGGTCTGGAATGAGGAACCTGTTTTTCGAAAAAGCATTTTTTTACAGAAGCGAAATTGAGCAACTGAGTTATCTAAAGTATCTACGAATCACTGAATCAACAGAAACACATTATCTGGGACCACCGGGGCAATTTAGAATAATTGTGCTGTCCAGATTCCGGGACCCCTGCGTCAACCGAAACTCAGTTATCTGTAGCTGCTGAGACAATTTAGGATAATTGTATTCTTCTAATTCCCAGAAGAATGTGCTTCAGAAACCAGTGAGATCACAATCCATGGGATATTCAAACCGCCAGCAAGGGAGTATTGGGATAGCATACATAAGTTCAGAAAATCAAAATAACTTTTAAATGAGTACAGAACCCAAAACAGCAAGGTTAAAATATTAAACAGCAATTTTTACCCAAGTGTGGTTGCTACCATACTTCATGTGTGTGTGTAGGAGGCAGCCGATCCATGGTTCTCTCCCATCCTTTCCTTCTCTCTGTCCCTCTCCCTTCCTCCCTCTCTAAAAGCCAATGGCAACATTTTAAAAACAAAGTGGCCCTGCAGGCCGTTCCTGGGGGCTGGCAGGGAGCATCGGGCAGCGCAGGCTGCGTTCTGGGGGCTGTCCTGCACCCCCTCTCTGCCTTCTCAGCCAGGCCGCCTCTCCTGGCCAGGCTGCCTCCCAGGTCCACCGAGCACCCCTTCTGCCGATGGGGAGACGCTCAGCAAAGGGCGGGCGCAGAAAGGCATCGGGCGCACCTCAGAGCCCAAGGTCGGGAGGAACCTTGGCCCTGACTCGCCTCGGTGCCCACGCCCTCCACGCCTGCACCCTCCTCCCCCTGTGGCTGTGTGCCTCACTGGGGACCCACGTTGACTCACCTCTCAAGCTGCCCTGGGCTGTGCTGGTGGCATTGCTTTCATTCTTCAAATTTATTTACTTATTTACTTATGTATCCTCACCCGAGAGTATGTTTTTATCGATTTGAGAGGGAGGGAGAGAGAGGAAGGGAGAGAGACAGCAGAGAGAGGAACAAGGATGTGAGACGGAAACATGGGTTGGTGGTCTCCGTGTGCACGCGACCGGGGATGGACCCGCAGCCTCCGGTGTATGGGACGGCGCTCCGAGCACCTGAGCCGCGGCCAGGGCAGACGCGGGTGGGGACCCCTTCTCCCTGCCTGGCTGCATCGCCCCACAGCCCCAGCCTCCGGGCAGCCACCGGGTGCCCCTCCCTGGGACTGAGAGACAGTGCCGGGCAGGCCCTGGCCCGCCGCCACCCCCTGACCCCCGGTGACCACTGTCCAGCGTCTCCCCTCCGTCTCTGGTCGCAGCCTCACTCGTGTGTCTGGATGTGGGTTTACTTCTCCTTACCTGGCTGGTCCCCTCAATTCCTGGGAGTCTCTCCCCACCCGCGGCTCCTGGCCGCCCCCCCCCCCCCCCCCGTGCTGCCCAGGCTGCTTCCCCTGGGGCTTGGGGACGTGGGGTCCCCGGGGGGGGGGAGGGGTGATTTGGCCTGAGCTGGGCACTGGCTGGAGCGGTGCCCCCTGCCCTCTGGGGGCGGGGGGGCGGGCCACCAGGGTGTCGGCCTTCTCGCTCTGCGGCGGGCATTTCGGACCCCCGGTTTGTCTCCGGTACCTGGTGTGTGCGACCGAATAAACACAATTAAATACGAAATAAAAAATGGTGCGGAAAGTGGATAACAGACGTGGACAACCGGCTGCAGGAGAAGAGACCAGTGGCGACGCCGGGAGAGATGCTCGCCAGGAAGAAAGCCACACTCGGCTCATTTCCTTCCTGTGGGAGCCGCAGTGCAGGGCAGCCGGGCGGGAGCGGGAAGGGTGCCTCCCAGGGTCCCCGCACAGCCCCGGCGGGAGGTGGCGCTCCAGGCGGGTGCTCCGCTCCCCCGGGGCTCGGCTCCAGGAGCGGCTCCGCGGGGCCTCTGCCAACAGGAGGCACTGTGTGTGGGGGGCGGGGGGTGCACAGTGGCCACTCATCACCGCGTGGGCTGCGCAGTGCCAGTGCCCGCCACCCGGGAGGCAGAGCCGCAGCCTGGCACGCCCCTGGGGGAGCCGGTGCCGCCGCAAACACCGCGAGGGAGGGCGCTGGGCCCGGGTCCTGGGAGTGAGAGGAGCCAAGAGCGAGAGCCTGTGGTTGAAGGGTCGCTGCTGCGGGCAAGGGAGGAGCGGGGAGGAGGGCGCGCACACGCACACGCACGCATATGCACACGCACATGCACACATATGCACACACACAGACACACTTGCACACGCATACCACATGCTTGCCGATCCTCTATCTACCAATCTATCTACCTATCTATCTATCTATCTATCTATCATTTATCATCTATTTATTGTTAACGGAAAAACATTCAAACCTGTGAAGAATTTTTGTGAGTTTATTTGAGCCAAACCAGAATTTCAACGGATTGGGATAGCCCAGTGGTCGGCAAACTCATTAGTCAACAGAGCCAAATATCAACAGTACGATTGAAATTTCTTTTGAGAGCCAAATTTTTTAAACTTAAACTTCTTCTAACGCCACTTCTTCAAAATAGACTCGCCCAGGCCGTGGTATTTTGTGGAAGAGCCACACTCAAGGGCCCAAAGAGCCGTATGTGGCTCACGAGCCGCAGTTTGCCGACCACTGGCCTAGTGCCCCGGAGAATGGCGGGTTTTCATCTATTTTTATACATTGCAATCGAAGGAGGAGACGAAGGTGGGTTACATGAAATCCATTGGTAATAGAGAGTAGAGAGGCGGGAGAAAGCAAAGGAGGGGGAACCTCTGGGATTGGATAAAGAGTAAAATGATAGACACATACTTTGTTTACTTAGGCGGGTACGGGATAGTAATTAACATGATAACAATAACAACGAAGGGATTTGTGGTCTCCGTCCTGGCGCCTAGGGCATTGGCTGTGCCCTGAGGAGTCTGGAAAAAAGGGAAGTTACAAGTTACCCTGACATTTCCTATGTTATCGCAGATGCAGAAAGACAATAAGCTCAGTTAAGGTAAAGATTGACCTTGTCAGGGAAGATACCGGCCTAGGAGGTGACTACCCTCCATCACTGCGTTTAGTTACAGTTTAATTTCAGACCATCCTTTGTGGTGACTTTATTTTTTTTAATTATTATTTTTTTAATATATTTTATTGATTTTTTACAGAGAGGAAGGGAGGGGGATAGAGAGAAACATCAATCAGCTGCCTCCTGCACACCTCCCACTGGGGATGTGCCTGCAACCAAGGTACATGCCCTTGACCGGAATCGAACCTGGGACCTTTCAGTCCGCAGGCCGACGCTCTATCCACTGAGCCACACCGGTTAGGGCCCTTTGTGGTGACTTTAGGTCTCTGAGTTTGCAAGACGGCCATGCAGGCCTTCCCTGAGCTGGTCAGGTTAGCATGTGGCTTTTTTTTTTCCATCCACACTATTTGCTATCTCTATCTATCTATCTATCTATCTACCTACCTATCTATAATCTATCTGTCTACCTACCTACCTGCCTATGCATTGAAGTATTTTGCAAAAAGAAAGGAAGGAAAATCCAGCCGCAAGGCACAAGGTCGCCATTAAGGAGAACTGAGAATCCTGAGTGTCTTTTAAACCTTATTTTGACTGTTGCGCATGTAAAAGGTGTTTTTATCTCCCCAAAACGAAGTTAAATCAGCACGGATCAAACGGCTCCCACAGCTGCCTGCAGGCAGAGCGGATGGAGCTGGGGGAGCGGGTACCAGCGGGAAGACAGACGGCTCCCTCCGCGGGCTTCTGTGAGGAAGCCGAAGCCTCAGCTCCCTGGTCGGCCTGCTGTTGGCGGAGGTGGCGGACCCGCGGGAGAACCCAGCTGGGTGCTGAGGGTGGTCCCGTGGGGCGACGGGGAGTATTCCTGGCAGCGGGACCCTGTGGGCCGTGGCCGTGGGCAGCGGGGAGGCGCGGAAGAGGCGGGCCCTGCGGCGCTGGAGGCCGAACTCTAAACGGTGAAACCCGGCCCCGCGCTGAGCTCGGAGGCGCACGTGGTGCCAGGCTGTGCCGCTGCGGGCGGCTCCTGGCGCGGGGGTGGGGCTCCAGGTCTGGGCCGGGACAGGAGCCCTGGGAGACGGAGGGGACACGTCGGGGACAGGAGGGCTGTGGCCGGCTCGCAGTGGCCCCGCCTGGGAAATGTTATGATGATGTCGAATGCGAGGATCCGTGGGCCCAGAGATGCTAAGAGGAGGGGCCTCCCTACAGAAAGCCGCCATCGGCGGTCCCCGCCGCCCACCCCGCCGCCCGGCCGCGCCTGCAGGCCACGCGGGGAGATGACAACTGCGCGCCCTCCGTCCAGGTCGGGGAGGAGGGGACCCAGCAGCGTGTGTGTGTGTGTGTGTGTGTGTGTGTGTGTGTGTACCACGGGGAGTCCCTACCCCAGGGGACTGACTGCTGAAGTTAAACGCTTGGCGAGGGAGGTGTCCCCGCCTCACTCTCCCCGTGGCTCATTCCTCACGCCCTCGTCCACTGCTGATGGGGGGCCGCTGGGGGCCGCTGTGGACAGGGCGAGGGGTGGGCTGCACGGTGGGGGTGGGGACTGGGTGTGGGGTTTGGGTGGGACTGACTTCCGGCTCAGCAAGGCCACGGGAGGCAGGGATGCCCGTCCTCCCCACTTGCCTGCCTCACGCCCGCCCCTCGGGGTTCAAGTGCTCTTGCCCGGAGGCCCACACCCGGGCCTGAGAGGGAGGCTCAGCGTCCCGGGCCCACCTCGGCAGCACCTCCGTGACCGATTCTTCCCTATAGACACGCAGATCTCAGAGAGGAAGGGAGAGGGGGAGAGAGAGAACTATTGATTGGCTGCCTCCTGCACGACCCACACTGGGGATGGACCCCGCAACCCGAGCCTGCGCCCTTGACCAGGAATTGACCCGTGACCTCCTGGTTCATAGGTTGATGCTCAACCACTGAGCAACACTGGCTGGGTAATTCTTTTTTTAAAAAAATATATTTTTATTGATTTTAGAGAGAGAAAGGGCGAGGGAGAGAGAGAGGAATATCAATGATGAGAGAGAATCATTCATTGATCAGCTGCCTCCTGCATGCCCCCTAGTGGGGACTGAGCCCGCAACCCGGGCATGTACCCTGACGGGGAGTCAAACGGGTGACCTCCTAATTCTTTTTTTTGAGATTTATTTTTATTGATTTCAGAGAGGAAGGGACAGGAGAGAGATAGAAACATCCATGATGAGAGAAGCTTAGATCGGCTGCCTCCTGCATGCCTCCCACTGGGGATGGAGCCCGCAACCCGGGCCTGCGCCCTTGGCTGGAATCAAACCCGGGACCCTTCAGCCTGCAGGCCGACACGCTATCCACTGAGCCACACCGGCCAGGGCTGACCTAATTCTTGATTTGCAGACAAAAGAGCAGATGGAGGCGCCAAAGTGTGTAGACGGGCGTCTCCGGCCACCTCACGGGTCCCCCTGGCCGCACCCCCCCCCCACCCGCAGCGCCGGGTTCCCAGCGCACGCTCCGGGACAGGCCCGGCCGAGGGGCCTCCGGCTGATGGTGGGGTGGGTCCCAGCACAGTCGTCGGAGACATGGCCAGGCCTTCCCCCCCCCGGGGAAGCAGAGGTGCCTGCTCTGGGCACCGAGAGGCTGGCCCACGTGCAGCGTCCCGGAACCGCTCTCCCCTGGCCCCGCCCCAGAGGTGACACCCCGCCTGGGGTCAGGACCGGCTGCCCCTACCTTGCTTCACTGAGGCCTGGGTGCCCCGGCCCGCTGTGTGGGGAAGGCGTCTCGCTCCTGAGCTGGGGCCGCCCGGAGCCCGAAGCCCGGAGCAGGGGGGACTCGCTGCCGGGCTGGCACTGCCGGGGGCTCGGATCCCCGGGACGCCCCGCTGTGGCTGCACCCCCACACGTGGGCGCTTAGGGGCTCTGCCCCTCAGCGTAATGAGTCACAAGCTGCGTGAGGATGTGGCTTTGACGAGAGGCCCTCCCAGGTGCCCCCGGTTCTGTGCGCCCGCCGGGCCCTGGGGAGCCCCGCTCACAGGTGGAGGAGCAGGCCCAGGCCCACCTCGGGGTCATCAGACCTGAACGGGGGCTGCAGGCGCTCAGCTGCCCCTGCCCGGGCTCACGGTCAGAGAGCGAGGCAGGGCCTGGGCCAGGAGCCCCAGCTGGCGGCTCGGGGCGTCCTCAGGGAGGCCGGGCGGGAGGAAGGGCTGCCCCGCCATGTGGGCGACCCTCTACCTGAGCCCCGCGGCCGCCAGGACCCCCACACCCAGAGGGACCTGTGAGCCCGCGGCCGGGCCCTCAGACACGGCACCTCTGCCGGCCCAACCGCCCTTTGCCCACGCTGTTCCCTCTGCCCCAGCGCTTGGCCCGGCTCCTTGCTGGACGGGCACCTCCCCCCGGCCGCCCTCCCTGACCACCGCCGCTGAAGTGGCCTTGCCCTCGATGAGACAGTGGCTGCCCTACTCTCTGATTCCCGATCGGAAAGACCCAGAACCATGGAGTCGGCGAGGGCGTCAGTCCCAGAAACTCGGAGCTGGTGGAGCGTGTCCAGGGGTCCTCAAACTTTTTAAACAGGGGTCCAGTTCACTGTCCCTCAGACCATTGTAGGGCCGGACTATAGTTTTTAAAAAAAAACTATGAACGAATTCCTATGCGCACTGCGGGCCCGGGACGCGTCGGCTGCTAAGCAGGACAGGCAGCGGCACCCGGCGGGCCGGATGAATGTCCTCGGCGGGCCGCACGTGGCCCGCGGGCCGTAGTTTGAGGACGCCTGGGACCCTGCTGGGCCCGGCCTCTCCCAAGGCGGCCGGCAGCCTCGTGGCTCGAGTCATAGATGTCCAGGGCCCAGCACCTCATGGGGCTGTGAGGCCCGGCAGCCTGCCCGCACCCCGTGTGGCCTGCTCCTGTGGCTCACCCACGCCCCATGCCCGTCCCGCGGGGCCCAGAGAGCACCTGCCTTTGCTGGCTGCTTCCGCCGTCCTGCTCCCTGGGTGCCCCAGCTCCCCGGAGACAGGCCCTGTGGGCCAGACGGCTCGAGGGCCCGCCTCGGTCTGTTTGCGGCAGAAAAGGGTAGCGGCCCCGGGGTTGTCAGCGCGAGGTCGGAGCTGGCGGGGAAGGCCCGTGCCGCGGCCACTTCAGAGTCTCTCCCTAACCAGCCAGGGAGGAAATGAGCCGTGACGGGTTTTCCATGGCAACGCCAGCGGGCAGAGGCGCTCCCTGTCTGTCTGGTCCCAGGAGGGTGGCTGGCTGGAGGCTGCTGACCCTGGCTCTCTGTGGCGGGGCTGTGTCCTGCGGCGTGACTCCCAGGCACCGGGGTTTGGTCTGGGGGACGAGCAGGCACGGCTACCCGACTCCATGGCGCTCACAGAGCCGACGGGGAAACCGAGCCCAGAGGGGCAGAAAGCAAGTTTCTGGAAGAGTTGGGACCAGGACCTCTGAGAGAGCCTGTCTGCTAAACGGGAAATGTATGTGTTCACTACTGCACCATCCACCAGCCGTCCATCCATCCACCATCCATCCCTCCACCACCCATCCATCCCTCCATCCATCCATCCATCCATCCATCATCCATCCCTCCATCATCCATCCATCCATCCATCATCCATCCCTCCATCATCCATCCATCGTCCATCCATTATCCATCCACCACCCGTCCATCCATCCATCATCCATCCATCATCCATCCATCATCCATCCATCATCCATCATCCATCCACCATCCATCCATTCATCTATCATCCATCCACCATCCATCCACCATCCACCCATCATCCATCCACCATCCATCTATCCATCATCCAGCATTGAGTCCTGTATCCACCCACCCACAAAACTAATTGCCGAGGTTCTTGTCCAAGCTTTAAGAAGGGTTCAGCAATCTGGAGAAAGGGGCTGCACGTAGATGATTAAGAAGGAGTCCAAAGACGAAAGATAATTTTGAAAGGCATTGGGGGTCAGAGGATCTTCAGCTAAAGGAACTGAAGACTCCCCTCCTTGACTCAGGACCCTGCTTTTATTAACACAATTTGTCCTAAGGCAAGGTGGAGATAATACACTTCAAAGGGTAGGGTATCAAAGGATATTGTCAGTTTGGGGAATAGCCTACAGCTGTTCAGGTGTTTGGCCAACAGGAGGCAATAAAATGCCCTGAGCTGTCTGGCAGCAGACAATCCTATTCAGGTTTGAGGGAAGTGCCATTTAGCAGTTCCAACAGGTAAACTACATATGTGGCTCACCCTTGTTGAGCTCCCCTAGCTTCACCAACCTTTCGGTGAAACTCTTGTAATGATTACATGTTGGAATTGGTTTCCAGCACTAATATAGCATGTTTCCTCCCGTATATCCCAATTTTCATGTACCCACCTATCTATCCACCTGTCCATTGCCTCATGCACCTATCTCTTCATCTAGTCACCCACCCCTTAACCCACCACACATCCATCCCCTCACTCACCTATCCATGCATCTGTATACCTACCTGCCTCTCCTCCACCCGTATTCCATTGACCTGATCCCCATCCACTCACCCATGCATTATCCTCCCCCACACTCACCCATCACTCGCTTGCCCTGCTGCTACCCACGTACCCACACGCTCATAGCACTTCCGTCCGCCCATTTATACACCGACTCCTATTCTCACCCTCCACGCATCAGTGGGGTGTGTCCAGTGGCCGGTCCCGGGCGCATTCCAGGTATTTCACATCCTTGTCAGCACTTGGTATTATCCTGTTTGAACCTTTGCCAGCCTCGCGGGTGTGACGTACTTGTTGTGGTTTCATTTGCGTTTCCACGGTGATGCATGAGCGTGAGCATCTGGGCTTCCTCTCTGGTGCGAGCCCATCTGCCTGCTTGCTGTCACCTCTGACGGTCCCACCTGCTGGGTGCCTGTCTGCAGCAGCCCTTCCCTCGCCTCATTTTTTGGGTCTCTACTCAGTTGTGGGAAACAAGACAGATCTCAGAATTGTGTGAACATTGTTGACTGGTTGAAGGCTGTAAGTGAGGGCCTAGCGATTGAATAACGTGAAGGGTGCTTTGGGGTGCAAGCAACAGAGATGCGACTTGAGTAACTCCATTGGCTTCGACCGCAGACCAGCGCTCCACGGTCCTGGGTGCCCCCAGCACCAGGCCTGGGCCTCTGTGTGCTTGCCGGCCCCTCCTGAGGCTACGGCTACGGGGTCTTTGTGCACACACATCCTAAGCGACCAGGCTGACTTATTGTTATTTTTTATTTTTTATTCTCACATGAGGATATTTTTCCATTGATTTTTAGAGAGAGAGGAAGAGAGAGGGAAAGACAGAGAGAAATATCGATGTGAGAGAAACACATCGATTGGTTGCCTCCTGCGCGTACAGGGAGGAGCCTAAACCGAGGTACGTGCCTTTGACTGGTATCGAACCCAGGACCCTTCACTCTGCAGGCCAACACTCTATCCACGGAGCCACACCGGCCAGGGTGTGACCGGCTGACCTACATCACACGGGCGTCCTTGAATTGGAGGACAGCTTCTCGGAAACCCCGTGGCCCCCAAACAGAAGCCAGAGCAGATGGGCGGGGGAGCGGGTGCTGGGCTGGACCAGTAAATGCTGCCGTGGCCTGGCGCTCGCGGTGACCCCACGCTGGCCGCTGAGCAGCCCTCCCCGCTCCCCCCACCCAGGCTCCTGGGCGTGTGCCACGCCAGATGGCTGAGCCCTGCCGGTCAGGCCTGTGGCCGTGGGGTTTCTGTGATTACAGCATTTCCATAAGGGAAGCGTGGGGCGGGAGAGCGCCTCAGGGCCGGAGGGACGCCCTGCACCGGTCCTTCCTTTCCCCTGCCCTTCAGCCAACTGCAGGTGCCCCAGACGCTGTGACCCTTTGCCCTTCACCTTTCACCTGTGTCTGTGAAAAGAGGTGGGCGGGGGGGGGGGCTGGCGTTGCCCTCACTCTGGGGCCCGGAGGTCTGCTCCTCACGCCCGGCCCTGCTGCCTGAGACCTGGGGTGCCTGGCGAGGCGCCCACACTTTCCAGCTGCCTCCGTCTCCCCAAACTCCTACGCTGCTCAGTGCCCCCCCCACCCCCCGTGCCACCTCGGGCTGCCCTCCCTGCCATGCGGGCTCCACTCTGGGCCAGAAGGTGCCGCAGGGAAGAAAGCCCAGCAGTGTTTCAGGGTCACAGGGGTCCAGTTCAGACCCACCGACCCGGGACCCACCGACCTGGGACCTGGGACCCACTGACCCGGGACGCGCCAACCCGGACCCGCCGACCATCGCTGCACTGAGGACCTTCTGAGACCCGCTCGTCACCCTGAGAGGCCATCCCCGAGGGGGTCACAGGGCGGGCTGCCGGCCAGAGGGGTTGCCAAGGAAACATGGAGATGCAGAGGGTGACGCTGACCTGTCACCTTCCAGGAGACGGTGCTGGGCCGTGCAGGAGCCGCAGCGCATGATGCGCGGAGGAGGGTGCGTGTGAGAGCGCTCACGGGAGTGGGGGGCACGGCGGCCCTGATGTGCTGGTGGGGACCCGGCCGGGCCCTCGGGGTCATCCCCTCTTGGCAGGTCAGGACTCTCCGGCCTTGACCCTCTCTACCCCCCGTGACCCTCTCTACCCCCCGTGACCCTCTCTACCCCCCGTGACCCTCTCTAACCCCGTGACCCTCTCTACCCCCCGTGACCCTCTCTAACCCTGTGACCCTCTCTACCCCCCATGACCCTCTCTACTCCCCGTGACCCTCTCTACTCCCCGTGACCCTCTCTATCCCCCGTGACCCTCTCTACCCCCCGTGACCCTCTCTACTCCCCGTGACCCTCTCTACTCCCCGTGACCCCGTGACCCTCTTCTCCCTGTGACCTTCTCTACTCCCCGTGACCCTCTCTACTCCCCGTGACTCTCTCTACTCCCCGTGACCCTCTCTACTCCCCGTGACTCTCTCTACTCCCCATGACCCTCTCTACTCCCCGTGACCCTCTCTACTCCCCGTGACCTTCTCTACTCCCCATGACCCCGTGACCCTCTCTACTCCCTGTGACCCTCTCTACTCCCCGTGACCTTCTCTACTCCCCGTGACCCTCTCTACTCCCCGTGACCCCGTGACCCTCTTCTCCCTGTGACCTTCTCTACTCCCCGCGACCCTCTCTACTCCCCGTGACTCTCTCTACTCCCCGTGACCCTCTCTACTCCCCGTGACTCTCTCTACTCCCCATGACCCTCTCTACTCCCCGTGACCCTCTCTACTCCCCGTGACCCTCTCTACTCCCCGTGACCCTCTCTACTCCCCGTGACCCTCTCTACTCCCCATGACCCTCTCTACTCCCCGTGACCTTCTCTACTCCCATGACCCTCTCTAATCCCCGTGACCCTCTCTACTCCCCATGACCCTCTCTACTCCCCGTGACCCCGTGACCCTCTCTACTCCCTGTGACCCCATGACCTTCTCTCCCCCCATGACCTTCTCTACTCCCTGTGACCCCGTGACCCTCTCTACCGCCATGACCGTCTCGGGGGTCCGCGGGGCTGGCGCTCCCCTTGGTGATCCGCCCTCCTGTCCCTGCTGATCTGCTGAACTCCCTCTCTACCTGCAGGCCTCAGTCAGGAGCCACCTCCTCCAGGAGGCCTTCCAGACCCGCTTGGGGCCCCATCCTCAGCCCTGGCCCTTACCTCTCTGGCTCTCACTCTCTGCCCTGGGTGCTTCCTAAGGGCAGGACGGGGCTGCCTCTGGGCCCAGCACCCCGCGGTGGGCATGGAGGAGGCGCCCCCGGCCCTGAAGGGGGGGGGGGCCTGCAGGGTGGCAAGAGGCTGCCATGCTCTGGGCTCTGCCGGACTCGCTGAAGCTCGGGGGCCCCCCGCTCCGGCTGGGAGGTCCCCAGGGCCCCTTCACATCAGTGCTGTGACCCCGAGAGATGAATCGCCACGTTTCCTTCCCTCCCGTGGCAGGGCCGCCCCCATCCTGACCCCCGGCCCTGAGAATGCAGTGGGAACTGTGATGCTGGGGCCCAGCCAGAGCGGGGGGTGCGCTGAGCAGCTGCGCACGCACGTGCTGGGCTAAAAAAGGAAACTAAGATGTTAAAACACTTTTTTAAATTTCTGCACCATCTTAGAAAGAAAACAACAACTTTAAATGTTAAACTATTTTTACTTTAAAAGGGCAAACGGCCCCACGAAGCAGCCGACGGGAAGCTGTTGGCTGCAGGGACGGAAGGCTTACTCAGCGCTGCCCGGGGTGGGCATCGTCAGCCTGGGCACGTCCAGTGAAGGGCAGCCCCTGCGCCGGTGGGGAGGCGGCGGGGGCACCCCGCTCTGCGCAGACATGTGAAATGAGCCGACGACAGGATGGCTGTCACAGGAAGGACTGACTGCCAGAGAGGGGACATCTGCCCATGCAGGCTGGTGGGGGCGAGAAGTCCGGGAGGGCTTCCCAGAGGAGGTGGCCCATCTTCCCTGAACTTTTTTTAAAAAAATATGTTTTTATTGATTTCAGAGAGGAAGGGGGAGGGGGAGAGAGATAAACATCCATGATGAGAAAGAATCACTGATTGGCTGCCTCCTGCACACCCCCCCCCCCCCACTGGGGATTGAGCCCACACCCTGGGCATGTGCCCTAACCAGGAATTGAACCCTGACCTCCTGGTTCATAGGTCAACAGCCTTTGAGCCACGCCGGCCGGGCTGCCCTGGACTTTGAAGGCATGCCCAGCAGAGGGCATGCCTCGGAGAAGGAGCCAGGGTCGTGGATGGTCAGGGTCTGAGCTGGCCCCAGGGACACTGGGTGCAAATCCCACCCCATCCCTTAAAGGCTGTGGCCCCAGGCCAGCCCTCACCTTTCTGCTCATGTGCAAAATCTGAGCGGTAAAAGCAGGTGCGAGGACGGGGTGGGGCGTGGGGGTGGGGGAGCCCCCAGCCGCTGTGAGGCCTTAGAGCTGATGTGCACAGGGGCCGGTGCAGGATGCGGCCACAGGGTGGCGCCAGTCAGCAGGGCTGCGGCGCAGCTTCCCTGGGAAGGGCCCTGGCTGCCTGGAGGTGGCTGTGAGTCCCCCTCCATCAAGTCCTTGGTACCCGCTGACTCCTAAGCAGCCCTGGGGCAGCTGCGGGGTTTCCGAGTCATGCCTGCAGGGAGCACAGCTGCTCCTCTGTCTCTCTCTGACGTCTCTGCTCGGGCAGTGGGGACCCCGGGTCTGGGGGGCAGGAGGCCCCGCGCTTTGAGGGGAGAGGAGGGCCTGGGGCCAGGGGCCAGCGGTGGGGGCGGGGGGAAAGCTGGGGAGATGGAGCCTCAGGGAGAGAAGGCTGTGCCGGGGCCTGGCTGTCCGGAGCCGCCCAGCACGGTGGCCTCCTGCTCGGTGCCCTGGGTCAGGTGGGCGCTGGGGAGGGAGGGGGCTTAGGTCGCTGCTGGGCCAGCACCAGGGGCAGGAGGCCCCGCAACAGGCCACGGGCGGCCTTCTGGGCAGAGCTGAGGGCGAGGGTCTCAGGGCGGGAGGGTGGAGGCCAAGCGGGAGGAGGAAGGCTGCTTCCTGCCCATCCCTCCACGGCATGTGTCCCTCCACAGGGCGTGTCCCTCCACAGGGCGTGTCCATCCACGGTGCGTGTCCTCTCCACAGGGCGTGTCCCTCCACAGGGCGTGTCCCCTCCACGGCACGTGTCCCTCCACCGTGCGTGTCCTCTCCACAGGGCGTGTCCCTCCACAGGGCGTGTCCCCTCCACAGGGCGTGTTCCTCCACAGGGCGTGTCCCTCCACAGGGCGTGTCCCCTCCACCGTGCGTGTCCCCTCCACAGGGCGTGTCCCTCCACAGGGCGTGTCCCTCCACAGGGCGTGTCCCCTCCACGGTGCGTGTCCCTCCACAGGGCGTGTCCCTCCACAGGGCGTGTCCCTCCACGGTGCGTGTCCCTCCACAGGGCGTGTCCCTCCACAGGGCGTGTCCCCTCCACGGCACGTGTCCCTCCACAGGGCATGTCCCCTCCATGGCACGTGTCCCTCCACAGGGCATGTCCCCTCCATGGCACGTGTCCCTCCACAGGGCGTGTCCCCTCCACAGGGCGTGTCCCTCCACAGGGCGTGTCCCCTCCACGGCACGTGTCCCTCCACCGTGCGTGTCCTCTCCACAGGGCGTGTCCCTCCACAGGGCGTGTCCCCTCCACGGCACGTGTCCCTCCACCGTGCGTGTCCTCTCCACAGGGCGTGTCCCTCCACAGGGCGTGTCCCCTCCACGGCACGTGTCCCTCCACAGGGCGTGTCCCCTCCACGGCACGTGTCCCTCCACCGTGCGTGTTCCTCCACAGGGCGTGTCCATCCACAGGGCGTGTCCCTCCACAGGGCGTGTCCCTCCACAGGGCGTGTCCATCCACAGGGCGTGTCCCTCCACAGGGCGTGTCCCCTCCACGGCACGTGTCCCTCCACAGGGCGTGTCCCTCCATGGCACGTGTCCCTCCACAGGGCGTGTCCCCTCCACGGCACGTGTCCCTCCACAGGGCGTGTCCCTCCACAGGGCGTGTCCCTCCACGGCACGTGTCCCTCCACAGGGCGTGTCCCTCCACAAGGCGTGTCCCCTCCACAGGGCGTGTCCATCCACGGTGCCCGTGCCCAGGGGACCACACGTGGTGTGTGAACAGCTGTCAGACTGGCTGCGGGTCCCGTCCGGGGGGCAGAGCAGGGAGAGGTGGGAGTTTAGAAAATGGCTTTGATTGTATTATTATTATTATTATTATTTTTATTTTTATTTGAAAAATATTTTTATTTATTTCAGAGAGGAAGGGAGAGGGAGAGAGAGAGAAACATCAACGATGAGAGAATCACTGATCGGCTGCCTCCTGCACGCCCCACACTGGGGATGGAGCCCACAACCAGGCATGTGCCCTGACCGGGAATAGAACTGCGACCTCCTGGTTCATAGGTCGATGCTCAACCACTGAGCCACGCCGGCCGGGTGAGAGTGATCTTGGTTTCAAACGCTCCGGGAGCCCTGAGCATCGCCAGGCATTGGCTGCTGCCCCTGGGAGGCTGTCTGTGCGCCCGGCAGGGCTGGCCCGGGCACCGCTGGCTTCGGGCGAAGGTTCCGGGCCGCCGGCTGGCCCCCCAGGGCCTGGGCCCAGGTCCCCATAGTGAGGCGGCCGGTCCAGCACCTCCTTTCTCAGTTGTCCCGGCCGAGTGCCCTCAGCAGGGCGGGTGGCATGGAGTCAGGGGTCCGAGGCCCCTCTCTGAGCCCCATTCCCTGCGTGACTGACAGACGCCTTGCCCGACGCGAGGAGACATCGAAGGACCAGGCGCTTCAGCTCCAGGAGGGTGACAGGCCAGGCAGGACCCAGCCCCACCTGCCACCCGCTCCGAGCCACTGGCCGCACAACAGCGCGAGAGGCAGGGGCCTGGGAGGCGGGGGCCGGGGGTGCTCCCCGTGTCCTCACACGGCCTCCCCTGTGTGGCCTGTGCCCCGGTCTCTTCCTGTCAGGACCCCAGCCACCCCTCCTTTACCTCGACCCCCGCTTTGAAGAGCCAGTCTCCAAAGGCAGCCACAGTCTCCGGCCCGGGGGGCGGGCGGGCTTCGGCGGATGAACCTGGGGGACAGTGCAGCCCCGCAGCCCCTCCGCAGGGCAGGGCTCCCTCTGATGTCTCCTTTTGGTCCCAGCGAGCCCGTCTCCGGCCCCGTGTGGCTGCCTGGCCGCTCTCGTCCACACGGTTGGGCCCAGGCCAGACTATGGCCCGTCCACGTCCCCGCCCCCGGCACCTGCCCCGGCCCCAGGACGCCCTGGCTCTGAGACACCCAGCCCCAGCCCCCGCCCGAGGTCTGGCCTGAGCCAGTCCTGTCCGCTTCCATGCGCCCGCAGGCTTGGCAGGCTCCGTGGCCCCTCCCGGCTTGGCTGCCGGCCTGTCGAAGGTCAGTGGTCAGCAAAGTGCCGGGTGCCGGGGGGCGGGGGGGCTGGCCGCGGCTGTGAGCCATCGCTCCGGGTCACGGGCAGGTGGCCTCTTCCCCAGCCTGGCACAGAGCGGCTCGGGGCGGCAGACTGGCGGGAGCCCTCACCCTGAGACACCGGGACAGGATGCGGGGTGTAGCCCTGAGGGGCTGGGGGCGTCTCCGGGGACGGAAGTGCCCTCTGCCCACCTGCCAGGGGAGGCCAGGAGCCCAGCCCCCTGCCCTTGCTCCCGGGTGTCCACGTCCATGCACTCAGACCCCTCAGCCTGGAGACAGCCCCCAGGGGGCAGAATGCAGAGTGGGGAGCGGGGCCCCTGGCCACTGCCTGTCAGGGTTTGAGTGTGTTTATGGGGGCGCTGGGTGGGGGAGGCACCAGCTGGGGAGCAGTTTAGAAGGCCAGGACCTGGGCGCAGGGTCCCTGAGGTGTCCTGGGGGTGACCTGTGCGGGTGACAGACCCAGCGGGCAGGACAGTGGAGCAGCCCGGCCCCAACAGGGGGGGTGGGGGTGTCTCCCTCGCGGGTTCTTTATGTTTTAAAATGTATTTTTATTGATTTCAGAGAGGAAGGGAGAGGGAGAGAGGAACATCACTGATGAGAGAGAATATGTGGGCCTCCGGCACGCCCTCCACTGGGATGGAGCCCACAACCTGGGCATGTGCCCTGACCGGGCATCGAACCGTGACCTCCTGGTTCACAGGTCGATGCTCACCCACTGAGCCCCGCCAGCCGGGCCCTCTCAATTTCTGTAGCTTGAAGAACCTGGGGCGCCCCAAGAAGCAGGGGGTCACAGGCACTGGAGAGCTACGGGCAGGGCTGTCCCGCCCGCCGCCCTGGCCCGGCAGGCCTCGCCCGAGCTGGGGCAGCCTGGGCTGGGCCCTCGGTGCGCACCCTGCAGGCCTCAGCCAGGAGGGCTCCGGCTCTGGGCATGGATGTGCCGGCGGCCTGGGGGCTGGGCACCTGGGGCTGTGGGATCGGGGCCGCAGGGTGGGTCCATGGAGGGGACTTCCCTGATGCCCTCAGGGTGGGGGCCTCTGGTGGAGAGTGGCATGCACCCACCACACAACATGTAAAGCACACACAACACACCACAGACCATGCACTATACACATGACCTACGCAACACATACCATACACACAGGCACATACCACACACACAATCACACCACACACACAATCATACATGCACACACCACACCCCCACTCATGCATACACACAACCACACGCACACGCACACGCACACGCACAATCATACCACATGCACACACAATCATACCACATGCACACACAGGCACATACCACACACGCACAATCACACCACACGCACACACAATCATACCACATACGCACAATCATACAACATGCGCATGCACAATCATACCACATATGCACAATCATACCACATGCACACGAACAATCATACCACACACGCACAATCATGCATGCACATACCACACCCCCACTTATGCATACACACAATCATACCACACATGCACAATCATACATGCACATACCACACCCCCACTCATGCATACACACAATCATACCACACACGCACAATCATACATGCACATACCACACCCCCACTCATGCATACACACAATCATACCACACACGCACAATCATACATGCATATACCACACACACATGCACACAACACTCCGTCACAGACCCGGCTCCGTAGCCAGGTTTAAAGAGCTGCCCCCCCCCCCCACGGCTCTGCTCCGCCCCTAGTCCCTCGCACCCCGTTTCCCACCAGGAGCCGGTCTCACCCTCGGGCACAGCCGGCAGGCCCTGTGCCCGGAGCCTTCTCCAGGTCTCTGTCCTCTCCGCCCCGGCTGATGGGCCGCAGCCCTGGCGCCTGGGCTGCTGGCGGCGGGTGTGGCAGATGGTCCCCTTGGCCGCCGTCCTCCACTCCTCGGCCTCGAGAGCCGAGAGCCGAGAGCCGGTGCCAGGCGACTGTCACTCCCAGGCGGGGGAAGGGGCGTGGGGAGCCAGCAGGGGCCAGGCCTGACCGCACTCACCGCGGCCAGAACTGGGAGTGACTCCAGGCCCAGGCAGGGAGAGGCCTCGGCCATCGCTGTGATCGGAACCGTGGAACCGCGGGGCCGCACGTCCACAAAGGACATGGACCACGGGGCGCCCAGACCCAGGCCTCCCCGCCGAGCCCCCGAGTGGCCAGCACAGGCCGATGCCGGGAGGTTTGGCGATAGTGGCCGGGCAGCCGCTGACGGACAGCCCTGCATGCCCCCAGCCCCGCCCGGCGGCCCGCACACGGGGCACCCTGTGCCCACGCCACCGCGGGTCAGCGAATCCCTCCTTGCTCTCCCCACCGAAGCTCCTGAAGTTCACGAGGATCCGCATGCCCGGGCCGCCCCGAGGTCTCCCCACCCGCTTCCTGCCTCAGGCGCGGCCCATGGGAGCGGGTGAAGGGCCCCATCCCGCAGCCCCGAGCACAGGTCCGAATCAACGCCAGCTCCTGGCCCGTTGGAAATAATACATGTGTACATACACCGCATCTGACTGATTTCAGAGAGAGAGAGAAGGGGAGAGGGAGAGGGGGAGAGGGAGAGGGGGAGGGAGAAGCATCCATGATGAGAGAGAATCATGGAATTGCTGCCTCCTGCACGCCCCCACGAAGGGGGCAGGGGGCTGGGCCCTGGTTCTGTCCCCTCGGCCTGGAAGCTTGGCCTCGGTAGCGAGCAAGGCCTGGTGCAGAGGGACACTCAGGTCACAGCGACCGTGGCGGGGGGTGTGCAGCCTGGCGTGTGGGGCCGGGAGCCGCAGACAGCCTTCCCAGCCCGCCGCCTGACGGCACCCGCCTTGCCTGCCTCTTCCCCATCACGGCTGGAGCCAGGCTCCAGGGCCACAGGGAGGATGGAGATCAGGTG
>NC_137770.1:246745812-246949426 GCF_963455305.1 Plecotus auritus | reverse complement strand
TGAAAGTAGTAAATGGGAAATTCCAGAAATAAACAATTCGTGCGTATTGAAGGGCGTGCCATTCTGAGCAGCGTGCTGAAAGCTCGCCCTGTCCGGCGCCATTGCCCCGTGTCCAGGCGTCCGCGTGCGTACCCTCAGGGGCCCGCTGCCAGGGGGCTGGGCCGGGCGGGACGGCCGCGCTTCCGTCCAGTCCGCCCCGCCTGACCCGCCAGCGCCCCGAGCCCCAGGGCGGCGCCAGGGCGGCGAGGCTGGGAGTCCGCACACGCCGCCGAGGAGCGTGGAGCTCTTCCCCTCGTGAAACGGTGGCAGGAAGACGGCGCCTGTGGGTGAGTGCCGGGTGCTTTCAGGCACCCACGGGGCCTTGGAACCCAGCCCCGTGGGTAAGGAGGGACGACTAGACCAAAACTGGGGGCTCAAAGCAGCACATTCATTCTCTTCTATTCTGGGGCTCAGAGTTCAGTCCTGGCTGGAGCCGGGGACCCCTTGGAAGGCCACGGCCACGGTGTCCTGGGGCGGGGAGCGCAGGGCGCCCTCTGTGGCCGCTTCCGCAGGCACGGGGTTGGGGGCTCAGTGTGCGCGAAGCCCGCCCCCTTGCTGGCGAATGGCCTGGTTTCTGGGGGGGAAGGGCTTGCTCTCCCTCGGTTTCACTCCCCTTTCTCTGCCCGATGCACGGCCCTACGGTGGCTGCCATGGCCGCGGGGCCGGCGGGAAGGGGACGGCATCGCAGCGTCTGCTCTGCTCCTGCCGAGGCCTGTGCTGCAGCCGCCGGTCCCCTGAGGAGCCCCCAGGCAGGCGAGCCAACAGGACGACCTCAGCCTGCGGGGGGGGGGGGGCTGGGCGGGGCCTCTGCAGGGAGCCGGGCTGCACCCCCAGCTCCCAGGGACCGCAGGGGGCAGGGCCTTGGGACATCCCTGGTCCCAGGCCAGGGTGATGGGCAGCTTTTTAAAAAATATATTTTTACTGATTTCAGGGAGGAAGGGCAAGAGAGAGAAAGAAAGAGAGAGAGGGAGAGAGAGAGAGAGAGAAACATCAATGATGAGAGAGAACCATTGATGGGCTGCCTCCTGCACGCCCCCTACTGGGGATCGAGCTCACAACCCAGGCATGTGCCGTTGGCCGGAATCAGACCTGGGACCCGTCAGTCCAAAAGCGGACGCTCTCTCCGCTGAGCCACACCGGCCAGGGCATGGGCAGCTTTTTCCCGGGAAGGAAGGGATGGGGGGAAGAACCTTCCCAGGCACGTGAGGAGCAGCCACCGGACAATGACACCGCAGTGGCCCCGACAGCGGCTCTGCCCTTGGCCCAGGCCTCCCGGGCAACGACTGGGGGCTGGCGGGAGCCTTGCCACTGAGGCCAAAAAAAAAAGAAAAAAATCCCACAGGGTCTGAGAGCAGGGGCGGGGGGTGGGGGGGAGCAGAGGGTGCAGACCCTGGGAGCCTCGGGGTCCGTCCTGCTGTCCCCTGGATAGATAGGATCCGTGAGACCCATGGTCGGTCGAGGGCCTGCTCAGGGTGAGGGTGAGCCTGGTGATCTGACTGGGCAGAGTTTTCCAGGACACGGCGCTGGGACAGGGCGCTGGGACACGGCGCTGGGACAGGGTGCTGGGACGCGGAGCTGGGACATGGCGCTGGGACATGGAGCTGGGACGCGGCGCTGGGACGCGGTGCTGGGACACGGCGCTGGGACAGGGTGCTGGGACGCAGAGCTGGGACAGGGCGCTGGGACAGGGCTCTGGGACACGGCGCTGGGACAGGGTGCTGGGACACGGCGCTGGGACACGGCGCTGGGACAGGGTGCTGGGACACGGAGCTGGGACAGGGTGCTGGGACACGGCGCTGGGACAGGGTGCTGGGACACGGCGCTGGGACAGGGTGCTGGGACACGGAGCTGGGACACGGCGCTGGGACAGGGTGCTGGGACATGGAGCTGGGACACAGAGCTGGGACAGGGTGCTGGGACACGGAGCTGGGACGCGGCACTGGCCGGAGGGGCAGGCGGGCCAGGCACCTCCTCCCAGGGCCCCTGACAGTGCGGAGGGGGTGGCTGATGGAGAGACACAGCCTGGAGCCTTGCCCCCCACAACCCCTCGCCCCCCCCGGCCCCTCTCCGTGGTCCTGAACAGCCTGGGGAAGGGGAGATCCGACACACCGAGACCCCGAAGGGCTTTGCCAACGCCTGGAAACGGCCAGGCTCCCAGGTCAGGGAGTGAGGCCGGGGACTGTCCCAGGCACACAGCCTGAGCCGAGCAGCGAGACCTCACGCAGCTCCTCCTCCGACCGGCCTCACCCTGGGGTGCGTTAGAGTGCTCGGGGGACGGGGGGCTATGCACAAACACGGCGCCATTTCTATGAGAGACTTGGGAGTCCCTGCTCAGGGGGGTCCATGGCATGGGGGTCTCGTTCAGGGGTTCCCTTGGCCCACAGCCCACGGTGGGGCGCCAGGGCAGCAGAGTTAACGGAGACAGCAGGGACCCCGTGAGTGAGGGGCACTGGCTGGACCAGCCGCTGGGGATGGGGCCCGAGCCCCTGAGAGCAGAGCAGGACGGAGCAGGGGCAGAGGCACCCCCGCCAGGGGCTGGGGCCCTTGAACTCCAGCGACGTGGGGGGCTACCGCCCGCTCTGTAGCCGTGTGGGCTTCCTCTTTTTTTTTTTTTTTTTTCTGGGGGGGGGGCACTTTTTGGGGGGCAGCTGTGGGGGCCAAATTGGCCATTCGTTCTCCCGCCAAAACACCAGGTAGGCTGGGCCTCAGCCTCGCCCAGACACGGCTTCCTCTCCCCGCACCTGGTCCTCCTCCGTGGCCTGAACTCAAGAGAAACCATGGACAGCGGCCCCTGTGCAACTCTCACCTTCCCGCCACCTTGCTGTGCCAGGGGGTCCGTTCCGGAAGATTCTCTGTCAGGGCCCTGGAGCGGGGGGGGGGGGGGGGGGGGGTGCACACTGGGTACATGAGGCTGTGCCTGTGAGTCCCATCCCTCGGGCCGCTCCCACGCCCGTTTTGGGTGGCCACCCCGACAAAGGCGAGGGCGACGACGCTGGAGGGGCCCCGGGCATGGCGATCGAGATTGTCCCGTGGCTCCGGGTGGGGGTCCTGGCTGCGGGGCGCGGCTGCGGGTTTCCTTGGGGTGAGAACACAGTTTGGCTCGGGAGGAGCCCCCGCGGCAGACCGTGTGAAGCGTGCCGTTTATGTAACAGCCGCAGGGTCACGTGACGCTCCGTTTGATTCAAGGCACAATATTCTCTGCACAGAGAGGCATTCTCTGCTTTGGCGAGGCTTTCCAGAGACTGGGAATTAAATCTCTTCCCCCATAAAAAAAAAAAAAAAAAAAGCCTGGTTTCCACATAAATATTAAAATTTAGCTGAAGCAGGAAACAGTGTTCAGGCGCGGGGGCTCCCGGCAGCCTGGCCTTATGTAACGGGGGCTGGTGTTTGCTGAGCTCCTAGGGCCCCCCGCAGAGGCCGCGTGACCCCGGCTGAAGACCACATCAGAGTAACTCGCCCCTGGGCGCCTGGGGTTGTCCCTGCCGTGTGTATCTTTGCTTCTGCCTCCCCGGCTCCTGCCCCCTGTCCTGTCGCTGTCCCTGGACGGGCCACGGGACCTGCAGGGTGCAGCCGTCGGGGCCGCGGGCTGAGCGCCGCCCTGCCGAGCGGTGGCCTCTGGGACGCGGGGCAGGTGCGCGGTCCCCTCCTGCTCTCCATGACGGCTCTCAGGAGGCGTCCGTTCTCTCGGTTTGCTGCAGGCCGTCTCTTCTCAGCCAGGAGAGCAGGCTCAGGCCTGCGCGGGGAGCAGACAGAGACGGAAGGAAATGCCCGCTCACCCTGTGCACTGCGCCTCTCCTCTGCTTACACTGGTGAGCACCCGCCCTGCCTCTGTTCACAGCCAAGCCCGAGGATCTAAGCGTCTGTAACGAAGAGGCCCTCAGGGCGCGGCTCGAAGACTCTCGACTCTGGTTCTCCCAAGCAGCTGAGCTGAGCGTCCGGGTCCACGGTCGGTCAGTTCTGCCCGGTAGGAGCTGGCTCCAGCCTGTTCAGGCTCACGCCTGAGGCCCATCCACAGGCCCAGGCCCCTGGGTTCAGACAAAGTGGACATCGGGGAACCTCTTCCTGCCGCAAAAGGGAGGGGTGAGCCAGGGAGCTCCGGAGAGCTCGTGGGAGTCTGGAGTTCTTCCTGGAATGTGTGCGTGCATGTGCACGTGCGTGCCTGTGTGTGCACGTGTGCACATGGGATAGGACACAGGGAGTAGGAGGAAGGTCATGAGCGCTGGCCGCAGGCCGACCAGGGCTGGAATGGGCTGTGGGACAAAGCCCCGATGGCTGCCCTCTGGGCCTCAGTGTTCCTTATCTGTAAAGTGGGAGTGACCACGCTAGGGGCGGGAGGTGGCTGTAAGGGTCAGACGTGGTACCGCGTGTCCAGCGCAGACAGAGAGGCTCAGGGCCCATAGCTGTCATCGCCCGCTTCATTGCTGCGACGTTATGTTCTCACCGCCGCCCGCCGCCCCTGTCTGTCCTCCGAGAAGGCAGACGGCAACCTGGACCCCATCTCAGCCGCGGGGGAGGGGTGCTGGGCCCAGGCCCAGAGGACAGGCCAGGTCCGCTGGCGGGGGAGGGGAAGCGGCCACAAATGCGCCTGGCACGGTTGGGTGCCCGGGGAGGCAGATGGCGGTGCAGGGGGAGCAGACTGAGTGCCGGCCCGCGGTCTGAGGCTTTGTGCTCTGGAGCGTGGCCGGGGGCTCGCTTTGCTCCGGGTCCAGGGCGCGCGGCGCGGTCACATCTCCACGGTCCCGGCAGCGGGCGCCTGGCAGCGGCTCCTCTGCGCCTGCCCGCCCCTCGCCTGCCAACCTCTTAACCCTCTGGTGTTGGTGCCGAGTGCAGGCTGCCCCAGGGCCAACCCCTCGGAGCCCAGGGCAGCTGGGCCCCCCTCTCCTGGGGAGGACAGCCTGGGACCCCCCCTCTCCTGGGGACGGCAGCCTGGGCCCCCCCTCTCCTGGGGACGGCAGCCTGGGCCCCCTCCTGGGGAGGACAGCCTGGGCCCCCCCCTCTCCTGGGAAGGACAGCCTGGGCCCCCCCCTCTCCTGGGAAGGACAGCCTGGGCCCCCCCTCTCCTGGGGACGGCAGCCTGGGCCCCCTCCTGGGGAGGACAGCCTGGGCCCCCCCCTCTCCTAGGAAGGACAGCCTGGGCCCCCCTCTCCTGGGGACGGCAGCCTGGGCCCCCCTCTCCTGGGGACGGCAGCCTGGGCCCCCCCTCTCCTGGGGAGGACAGCCTGGGCCCCCTCCTGGGGAGGACAGCCTGGGCCCCCCCCTCTCCTAGGAAGGACAGCCTGGGCCCCCCTCTCCTGGGGACGGCAGCCTGGGCCCCCCTCTCCTGGGGACGGCAGCCTGGGCCCCCCTCTCCTGGGGACGGCAGCCTGGGCCCCCCTCTCCTGGGGACGGCAGCCTGGGCCCCCCCTCTCCTGGGGACGGCAGCCTGGGCCCCCCTCTCCTGGGAAGGACAGCCTGGGCCCCCCCCTCTCCTGGGAAGGACAGCCTGGGCCCCCCCTCTCCTGGGGAGGACAGCCTGGGGCCCCCCTCTCCTGGGGACGGCAGCCTGGGCCCCCCTCTCCTGGGGACGGCAGCCTGGTCCAGCACAGGGGGCAGGGGAATTGGGGCTCCGCGTCCCTGAGGCTGCTCCTGACCTCTGTGGGCCTCTACTTCCCCAGCTGTGAGATGGGTTAACAAAGGCCTCCGGGCTGCCGATGAGGTCAGCCAGGTTTGGGGAAGGAGACGCAGGCAGAGGCGTGGGGCCGAAGAGCCCGGGCAGGGCTGGGCCACCAACAGAGGTGGGGAGGGGGTCCGGCAAAGACCTGGTTTGGGACGGGGCTGCGGAGTGGGGGATTCCAGGGACTACCTGGGGGAGGGCCCACAATGCATCCTGGGAAGTAACTAGGCGCAGTTGCCATGGCAACAGGCTTCATGTGAGTCACCTGACATACACCCAGGACCCAGGACGCGCAGACCCCGCTCTGGACGCTGGCTGGTTTTACCGTTTCTGCCTCTATTTTAAGCTGCTGTTTACTGGGCACTCACTGGGGTCAGGTGCGCCCCTGGGGTGTCCCCATGAATCCCTGTCACCCCATTTTATGGGCGAGGACCCTGCGCTGAGGCAGGTGGAGTCTGTAGCATGTGCCCAGCAGGCACTGGGCGTGCAAGGCAGGGCCAGGTCTGAGACCTCATTCATGTTTGTGGGGGGCCGTGTGAGGAGGGGGAGGGCGAGAGGGGAGGGGAGGAGGGGTGCAGGAGGCGAGGAGGACAGGGGCACGTGGAGGGGGCAGTGAGCAGGGAGCAGGGAGGAGGACAGGACCAGGACTATCCCATGCCCCACAAGACCCTCCTGTGTGGTTCTCATGATGGGTCTCCTTCCAAACCCCCAGGGCTCCCCAAAGACCATGCACCCCGACAGCCTCAGCTGGGCCCCGCTCTGGGTGTGAGCCTACAGCCTTGCAGAGTGACAAGGTCTGGACTCCTAGAGCCTCCGAACCCCGGCGCCGACCACAGCACTGGTCAGGGCAGTGGACCTGAGGCCGGACTCAGGCTGGGCACGGCCGGGCTCTCCGTGGCCACCAGCTCTGCCCCCTCCGCGGGCAGGGGTGCACCGGGCCCAGCCCGCAGATCCCCTGGGCCCTGGTCTCCCTGGCGCATGGGGTGGGCTCAGGAGCCACGGCCACGTGCATCCACGGGACACGCGGCCCCTCAGGGTCCGGGCGAGGCTGTCTTATCTGAACAGCAGCATCCGATGGCCGTGAGGTGCGAGGAAGCTCCATGGCTCCTGCCCCCAGCCCCAGCCCCCGACTCACTCAGACGGACACACGTCCCGTCACGTCATGGCGGCTGCCCGGGCCCTTTCATCAAGCTCGAAGCCAGAGCTGCAGCCGCTCAGGCTCGGAGAAGTGCATAATGCGGAGCAGGAGACAGACGCCTCTGCACCCCTGCACCCCTGCACCCCCTGCACCCCTGCACCCCTGCACCCCCTGCATCCCTGCACCCCTGCATCCCTGCACCCCTGCACCCCTGCACTTCTGTACCCCCTGCACCCCTGCACCCCTGCACCCTTGCACCCCTGCACCCCCTGCACCCTTGCACCCCTGCACCCCTGCACCCCTGCACTTCTGTACCCCCTGCACCCCTGCACCCCCTGCACCCTTGCACCCCTGCACCCCCTGCACCCCTGCACCCCTGAAAACCCTGTACCCCTGCACCCCCTGCACCCCTGTACCCCTGCACCCCTACAAACCCTGTATCCCCTGCACCCCTGCACCCCTGCACCCTTGCACCCCCTGCACAGCTGCACCCCTGCAAACCCTGTATCCCCTGCACCCCTGCACCCCTGCACCCTTGCACCCCTGCACCCCTGTAAACCCTGTACCCCTGCACCCCCTGCACCCCCTGCACCCCTGCACCCCTGCACCCCTGTAAACCCTGTACCCCTGCACCCCCTGCACCCCCTGCACCCCTGCACCCCTGCACCCCTGTAAACCCTGTAAACCCTGTACCCCTGCACCCCCTGCACCCCTGTACCCCTGCACCCCTACAAACCCTGTATCCCCTGCAAACCCTGTACCCCTGCACCCCTGCACCCCCTGCACCCCTGCACCCCCGGAACCCGCAGCCCAGTGCGCCCGATGAGAATCAGAGCGGTTCCCGGCACTTCCCCCGAGCATCGCGCTCACGGTGTGTTTGCTCACAGGCTGGATGGAACTCGTTGGCTGGGACGGAGGCCCAGGACGCTGTCCCCGCAGAGGGGCTCGCTCTGGGATGTGAGCAGGCACTCCGCAGGCCTGCTCTCTGCTGGGGTGCAGAGGGGTGCAGGCCCCACAGGGGGCCGTGGTAGAAGCAGTGCGAGTGCCCCCTGTGCCCCCCCCCCCCCGCGGGAGGGCTGTGCTGTGCAGGAGGCTGGGCCACGCCCTCCCTCCGGGGCCACTTCCCCCAGCTCTGGCCCCGATGGCGCCCAGCAGGAGGCAGCCCTGGGTGCTCCCCGTCAGCAGCCACCTGGGGTTTCAGGGTGGTCTCTCCAGCTCTGATGTTTCACCTGCTCTGCCTACCATGCACCTTCTTCTTCTTTTTTCCCCTTTAAATATGAGGGCTCTTCCCACCTTTCTGGAAAACTCCGCCATCCCCTCTGCGAACTGGTCCCTCTGCGCAGGCACCTGACGGCTTCTGTCCTCGTCTCTAACGGGCTCTACGCTTCTGCGAAGTCCCTTCGGCTCGCGCCTGCACCCCAGCTCTGCTTTCCCGCGACCGCCTATCAGCGGGATGGTTTTGTTCAAAACTGCATTTTCCGTTTATAGACGTTGCAATGGTTTCCTCGTACACCGATGACACTGTTACACAAAGTCCTGCTGTGACGTCAGGGCCGCTAACCCCTCCTCTGTTTGCTTTTGTAGTTTCTAGGGCCCCCCTCCCACACACACCCTCCTCTCTGTGGGGTGGACTTGGGTTCGCCCCACACTGCACCTGGGCCTCAGGGTCTGCCCGCTGTGCTGGCTCTCACCGGGAACGGGAGCTCCGTGCAGGCCCACGCCCGTGGCCAGCATCTGTCACTGCAGGTGGAAGGGTGGCCACGCGTCCTAGCCCCCGGGCCTTGCGAATGGCCTTTTGGGAAAAGGGTCTTTGCAGATGTAATGAAGGGTCTTGAGATGAGGAGATGGGTGATTCCGGGTGATCTGAGTGGCCCCTAGACCCAGTGGCAGCTCAGGGGAAAGTTTTTATAAGTGAGGACCAGGGACGTGGGCGACAGACAGACAGGGAGAAGCCAGAGATGAGGGGCGGCCATGAATGCCCGCAGCCCCTGGGCTGAGCCCTAGGAGGGAGCACAGCCCTGCCCACGCCTGGGCTTGGACGTCTGCCCTCCAGATCTGTGTGAGAATAAATGCCTGGTTGTGACAGTCTGTGACAATAGTCCCAGGACACTAATTTAGTCACCTGGACCCAGAGGAACGGAGATCCCGCCTCCAGGGAGCCCACCGTGCCAACCCCAGGCTCTGCCTTCTGAGCGCTCCCCCTGCCCGAAGCCACGGCAGCAGCTGCAGCCTCTCCTAGGAAAGGCCTTCTGAGGAAGCAGGGCCCTTGGGTCACAGAAATTTCACCTGGACACACTCACGCCCGGCTTGATGCTTTGATGTAAATTTCTAAAACATTACCAGGAGTCCTGGACTCATAAATACCAGTGGAATTAAAAGTAAATCAAAACTTAAAATGGTATGTAAGTTTCCGAAGCACACCGCATGCCAGGGAAGATGCTGAGGTTCTGTCATTCGAAGGGTTACCCCCGGTTCATGGCCCTCAAGCTCACTCAGGCAGAGGTGGCAGAGGGAGATGGGCGCGATGCCCAAGGGGGCAGAACATCTCGGCTCTGGAAATGGCTGCGATGCAGAAACCCTCCCTTCGTGGCACGAGGGGTGCAGAATGTGGGCTCTGGAGTCAGATGCCAGGTCTGAGATCTGCCTCCTGGGACAGTAACTGGGTGGAGCGATCAGGTTATAGAACTTGTAAGCGTGTACAATCGTCTGCCAGCAACTTGGATAACCTAGACGGAATGGGCAAGTTCCTAAAAACACAAAATCTACCAAGATGGAAACACAAAGAAATAAAACATCTGAATAGATCTATGACTATAAGGAGACTGAATCAGGAATTAACATCTCCTAACAAAGAGAAGACCTACCCCTGATGAATTCTGCCAAACATTTAAAGGAGAACTAATAGCAATTCTTCTCAAACTTTTCTAAAAACTTGAAGAGGAGGCAACACTTCCCAACTCATTCTGTGATGTCAGCATTACCCTGACACCAAAGCCAGACGAAGACACTACCAGAAAAGACCACAGACCAATATCCTTGATGAACAGTGAGGCGAAATACTCAACAAAACACTAACAACCAGAATTCGTCAGCGTATTAAAGGCTTCTACACCATGACCAAGTGGGATTTATTCTTGGAATGCAAGGATGGTTGGACATATGAACCTTGATCAATGTAATACACGATATTAACAGAACGAAGGGGGAAAACCACATGATCATATCAATTGATGCAAGGAAAAGCATTTGACAAAATTCAACACTTTTTCATGATACAAACACTCGACAAAAGAGGCACTTCCTCTAAGATCAGGAACAAGGCCTAGCCCGCTTTCCTCGTTTTCATTCCGCACAGAACTAGAAACCCCAGCCAGAGCAGTGAGGCAAGAAGATGAAATTAAGCACATCCAAAGTGGAAAAGCAGTGAAATGATCTCTGTCTATGGATGACCCGACCTGATTTGTAGAAAACCCTAAAGATTCCACCAAAATAGTATTAAAATCAACAAATGAATTCAACAAAGTACAGGACACAGTCAATCCACGGAAATCAGTTGCATATATACTAACGATGAGCAATCAGAAAAGGCAGTTCCATGTACAGTAGCATCGAAAAGGAGAAAGTTCTGAGGAATCCACCTACCCGGGAAGGCGAAAGGCGTGTATAATGAGAACAATTGCTGAAACAAACGAAAGACGTAAAGAAATGGAAACAGATCTCATGCTCATGGATTGGAAGACTTGATACTATTGTTAAGATGTTCATTCTACCCAAACCAACCTACAGATTCAATGAAATCCCTATCAAAACCCCGATGGTGATTTTTGCAGAAACAAAAACACCCATCCTAAAATTCATATGGAATCTCAACCAACACCAAATGCTCCAGGCAATCTTAAATAAGAACAGAACAGGAGGACTCACACTTCCTGGTTTCCAAACATATGACAAAGCGACAGGAATGAAAACGGCGTGGTCCTGGCATACAGACAGACGTGCAGACGCAGGGAATAGGATAGCGAGCCCAGGAGTGCCCCCTTGGTCTATGGCCAATGACTTTTGACAAGGGTGTCATTCCCGGCCCTTGGTGTTCACCATCTACACTAATGAAAGAGAAACATGCAAATTAACCATCACTCCGCTATGTCCACCAGCCAATCAGGAGGGAATATGCAAATTAGAAGGAGAAAGATGGCGGCCACCCAGCTGCTCCAGGCACGGAGTGGCCGGGCAGGGGCAGGATGCCTGCTATGAGAGGGAGGGCGGGGGGCAAAGGGATCTACAGGAGCGGCACTCTGGCCACAGCGAAGACGAAGGCTGCAGACTCCGGCCGGAGCGAAGGCCTGGGTCCCAGGTGCTGGAGGAAAACCGGTGCTGGAAGCCAAGGGAAGGAAGGCCTATTGCACGAATCTCTTCGTGCAACGGGCCTCTAGTGTATCAATAAAATGTGGGACATAGCACCACACATTGGCCACCGGTTTAAAACACGTGCCACATCCGGAGGACAGCGTCCACAAGGCTCCGGAGCTGGTCTGCGGGAGGCCTTTCTGCTCCTGTCAGGCCTGCGTGCCTGGTAACGGTGTGTGTGCTGGACCAGTGACAGCCACCGGCAGAAGCCCGTAGCGACACTTCTCTCAAAGTGAACGGAGCTCCGTGGTCAGAGGCAGTGTCGCCTGGAACACCACGCCAGTGAGGAAGAAAGTGGGGACGGCAGTCCGTACCCTGAGCTTGTGTCCACCCCACTCCCAGCGGAGGGCAGACCTCAGGCCCACCTGTGCAGGTGCAAGGTTACAAGAGCAGGTACACCCCAGTCTTTCCTCCAACCCCCCATTTCGGGAGGGTCTAGTGCAGCCGTGGGCAAACTACGGCCCGCGGGCTGGATCCGGCTGTTCTATCCGGTTCTCTTGCTCTCTCTCCCCTCCGCTCCTTTACTTTGAATTTATATTAGTTCACACAAACACTCCATCCATGCTTTTGTTCCGGCCCTCCGGTCCAGTTTAAGAACCCATTGTGGCCCTCGAGTCAAAAAGTTTGCCCACCCCTGGTCTAAGTGGGATCTCCTGCCAACTGGCAGCCCGGGACGGTGCCACGGTGGAGGGTCCGTGCCGACGTCTGACAGGTGGTCGACAGGTGACCCATACAGTGCTGGTGGGCAGACTGGCCTTGGCGAGGGGAGCCCAGGTGTCCTTGAGCGGCCGGGGCCAGAGGCTGACCGATGTCCACAGAGGAGCATCCTGTCCCTGGTCACCTCTGTGGGCGCTCCCGGGGACCACGCCCCCCTGCCCCCTGCCCTCCCGGGGTCAGCGGGCACCTCTGCCCAGACGTGTCCTTCTCGTCCTCCACTGCCCTGTGCAGGTTCCCGAGGAGTGGGCGCCCCTCGCTCCTCCACACCCCCCACAGAGCCGCCCCGCCTCCCTCCCTCCTCAGGGCGGCTGGTGCCCAGGCCAGGGCAGAGGCTCGGAGAGGCCGCGAGGAAGCTGCCGGGGGAGTGTGTGCCCTGCGGACGTGCATTTGAGTCTGTCCCCACCCACCAGCGGCCGCAAACCCACAGAAAGCCGCGGTGAGCAAATAATAGAGGCAGCCCGGCCGCGGTGCTCAGTGGATAGAGCGTCGGCCCGCAGACTGAAGGGTCCCGGGTTCAATTCTGGGCACGGCCATGTACCTTGGTTGCAGGCTCCATCCCCGCCCTGGGTGGGGACCAATCCATGTGTCTCTCACATCGATGTTTCTCTCGCTCTCTGTCTCTCCCCTCCCTGCCACTCTCTCTAAAAATCAATGAAAAAATATCCTCAAGTGAGGGTTAACCAAACATGATGTTAATAATGAAGGCAAAGCAATGTGGTCAACAGCAGACTTAACTAATAGCAGATTGGACGCCAGGTCTACACGCCTCCCCTCAGAACATGCACACACTCACTCACTCACTCACTAACACAGACAAGCCTTCCGGGGTCACAAGCCGGCTCTGTGGGGTCTGATTTAAAGGAGAAAGAAGCGAATTCTAAACAGCAGAGGAGGGGATGGCGGAAGCAGCCTGGGAGGTCACATGCAGAGCATCTGAAGACGCTGCCGCGGCGGGGTGAGCTTGCAAATGGGGGCTGTCAGCGTCCTGGCAGGAAGGAGCGGGTCTCACTGGGAGGGAGGTGTGGGGACGTGAGCAGCCCTGCACCCCCACTGCCCCTCAAGCTTCCACGCCACTGACAATGGTGATGCTCTATCCATTTCACACACACACACGCACACACGCACACACACGCACACACACGCACACGCACACGCACACAGAACGGCCCCTGGGGAGCTGAGACGGAGCGTCCCAGGCAAAATCCTGGCCAGCGCGACTCAGCATCACTCCCAGGACAGATTCAAGCTCCGGAGCCTGGGCTCCCACAGCCAAAGGGTGCTCGTCCTGAGGACAGCGAGGGCGTGGTGGGGGCACGGGAAGACCGGCCACGGCGCCATCAGAAGCACATTTGTGCCTTCCTTCCTGACGCCCAGATGGCCACGGGCTCTGGGACCCCCCGCGGGGTGCACGTGCTCGTGAAGTAAGTCCCACACTCCCCTGAGCAGCGGAGCGAGAGCGGCATCCCCGCACATGACACAGAACACGCGTCTGACACGCCACCCAGGTGAATGGACCTGACCCAGCACAGGCTCTCCCACGGACACGGGGACCGACGGAGCCCACGTCACCGTCACCGTCACCGTCACCGTCACCGTCACCGTCGTCTCAGCTGGCGGAAGGCCTGCCGCCTGCGCTGCGGGAACGGGGGGCCACGGCGCGTTATAATCTGGGCAGGGGCTGCCTGTGTGGCTCATGGCCGGTCCCATTCGCTGTGGCCCCCGTGCACCCGAGGGGCCGGAGGGCGCACCCTCACCCCCCAGCCGCCAGAGCTGCCCTGAGGGGCTCCCACATGCCACCCCAACCCCCCAGCCTGGGGGCCAGGGGTCAGGGCTGTGTGTCAGGGGTCCCATAGCCTGGGGGTCAGGGGTCAGGGCTGGGTGTCAGGGGTCCCATAGCCTGGGGGTCAGGGGTCAGGGCTGGGTGTCAGGGGTCCCATAGCCTGGGGGTCAGGGGTCAGGACTAGGTGTCAGGGGTCCCATAGCCTGAGGGTCAGGGGTCAGGGCTGGGTGTCAGGGGTCCCATAGCCTGGGGGTCAGGGGTCAGGGCTGCGGTGGGGGAAGGGAGGAAGAGAGGCAGGTGCAGCCACCTCCACGTGGGCCCCGAATGCTCTGGGGGGTGAGGAAGGGGTGGCAGTGTGGGAGGCCGGGCACCCAGGCAGAGGGGCTGGGACGAGGGTCCTGCTGACACGTGAGCCCCTCACGCGGGCGGTCCCTGCCCCTCGCTGTGTGCTGCCCCGCAGAGCGGGCCCCTCCGTCTCCATGGCTACAGCGTCACTAAGGACCATCTGACCCTGAGCACGGTGACCCCGACGTTCGGTGATGTGATGGTTTAAGACGTTCACAGCCGACGAGCCCCCGAGCGTTGCTGTCGGCAGGAGCAAAGGGAAAGGACCTGCAGATCCCGCACGGGCTTCGGGGTCCCGGGGCTTCGGGGTCCCGGGGCTTCGGGGTCCCGGGGCTTTGGGGTCCCGGGAGCGTTCGGAGCCGGGCTGGGGCCTGTGCGCCCACAGGGATGCCTCCAACACGCTGTTTATTTTACGTGTTTTTCTCGCTCCTGAAATGGTTAAGCCACGGAAATGATTTAAACCCTCAGACTTGACAAGCCTCCAAGACGGCGTGAAAGCTGCGAATTTCTGGGCCGTGTGGAGCCGTCGCCGCCAGCGCAGCAGGGCGGGGCGGCGTCTGCTGTGTTTATGCCTTAAAGCTGCTCATCTCTGTCTGGGGGGGCGGGGGGGAGTGAGTGGGGGAAGTGCGTGCTGGTGGGAGGTGGCCTGGGCGGGCGGGGAGACACCTCTGATCCCTCGGAAAGCGGGAAAGGCGCCACCCGGCCCTCTGTGCTGGGCACGGAAGTTTGGGTTCACGGAGGAGGACCGGCCCCACGGTGGACGGCAGGGGCGCCAGGCTGGTCCCCCCGAGAGACGCAGACGTCGAGACTGGGTGGGAGCCCCGAGCCTCAAACACACGGGGGCCTCGCCGCTGGCTCTGCCCAGCCCTGGCAGAACCCCAGCGCTTGCGGCTGCCCATGCGAAGGGTCCTGGGCCGTGGAATCACATAAGATGCTGGTGTCTGCAGGCCGCGTGCTATTGGGGAAGGAGCCTTGAGGGATCCTGTGACCCCACGAAGATCAAGGCCCCCCTCTCTTGTTCCCTGGGTGGGCGGACTCTCAGCCTGGCCCTCATGGCTCTGGGGTCAGAGCCGGAGGGAGGGGCTGCTGGAGGACGGGGCGGGGGGGGGGGGATCGCTGGCTGAGTCCCCATCCGCGGGCCACTCGCAAACCCTTCTAACGTGCTGCCTTTCCTCTGGGGACGCACACAGCCCTTCGTGACGGTGTGTGCCGAGACCGGCCCGCCTCCCAGCTGCCCTGTGCAACCACCGCAGCAGGAATCACAACGACAGGCCGACTGCACACGACCCCTTAATGGCACCTATCATATGTATTCGTATAATAACGCTGCCAGCACCTCGGCACGTGGCCGGGTCCCTTCCGGGTGCTGCTTCGATTCTTCCACTAGGCATTCTGTCCATCCCCTATCAATACCACTGGTAGGGCGCACACGCACACACACACACACACACACACACACACACACACACACCAGAACTATCTCTCTATATAAAAGCCTAAGCAACCATTACGACTGGTCGACCTATACGACCAGTAGACCGAATGACCGGTTGCTATGACACACACTGACCACCAGGGGGGCAGATACTCAATGCAGGAGCTGCCTCCTGGTGGTCAGTGTGCTACCACAGCCAACTTCCCGTGGCCGGCTAACCTCCCACGGTCCCTCTCCCTGGCCAGCCCCCATCGCCGGCCAGGCCAAGGAACCCCACCAGTGCACGAATTCGTGCACTGGGCCTCTAGTCTATAATAATAAAAGTGTAATATGCTAATTAGACCGGACAGCCGAACGACCTTCTGGACGAAGCCAGAGCTGCGAGGGCCAAGGCAAGCCACCATGGCTACGAGGGAGCCCTTGCACGAATTTCGTGCACTGGGCCTCTAGTACACACACACACACACACACACACACACACACACACACACAACATGGGTACAGATCACGTGCCTGTTTGAAACAGGATGGACGGAAATAAGGCTGACACAGACTGTGAAGCTCTAAAACCAAGGCTGCGTCTCTGAATTAGTAAACGGAGAAGTTGCTGTTTCTGCTCGGGGCAGGCACCCACGGAGCCGGGAAGGTTAGGCATCCCCACGCACCAGGCTGTCGGCTGCTCGCAAGAATGTGTATGGCTTCCTGCGGCTGCCAGCACAACGTCCCGCAGCTGAGTCGCCAAAACCAAATACCTTCATTCTCTCCCGCTATGCGTCCCCCCCCCTCCCCGGGACCGGAAGTCTGAAGCCCAGAAGGGCGGGCCGGCTCCTCGGAGGCTCTGCGGGAGCCCTTCCTGCCTTCTCCTCGCTGCGTCCTTGGTGCCCCTGGCTTGTGGCGGCATCCCTCCAGCGCCCGCCTCACTTCCTGCGGCCCGCCTCTGTCTCTGCGTCCTGGTCTCCTCTCCCGCGCTGGGACCTTCCGTGTGGGGCGAGGCCCACACTGCTCCAGCGGAGCCCACCTCGCCTGAACCAGTCACGTCTCCGAGGGTCCGAGTTCCCCACAAGGCCACCCTCCCAGGTGCCAGCGGCCGGGGTGAGGGGATATCCTTTTGGGGGCCACAATGCAACTCATGACAGCATTCTCCCGAGATAACACAGGAGAAGAACAGAACTACATAAAGTAAAGCAGGCGGGTGGCGGCAGATGCGATTAGGTTGGCAAACGCGGATCATTTCGAAATGGGGGTTCGTTACCCAATTCTCTTCCTTTCTGTATATGTTTGAAAAATTGCATAATAAGGAGGTATTAAAAAATCATGCTTCCAATGAATATTTAATGAACTGGAAAGTGTTAGTGCAAAAGATAATATACAAAACTGCACCTACAATTAAAGCCGGTACCAAAGACGTGACCCCAAAATACTCACAGCGGCTTTCCCCGGGGCGGGGGGCTGCCCGTGTTCTTGTTTTTACTTTTAATGTTTCTGTATTTTTCCAAATTCCCACACTGGACATGCATTACTTATATAGTCATAAAATAATTGTATTAAAAAAGTAGTCAGACCTCCCCTCCCCCCACCCGGACACACACTCACCCAGCACCCGCTCCCCTGGCCCGCCCCTCGCCAGGCCCACCTCCGCCCGCGCAGCCCTGCCCAGGAAGCCCGCAGCCCTGCACCAGGCCAGGCTGCACCCGGGCGATCACACGCCAGGGAGCCGCAGTGGATTTAAGGACTGCCGCGGGAGGCTGGGGAACGGGGCCTCCTCAGGGTCTTTGAAATTATTAATGGTTTTCATAAAGCCCAATTCAAAGGCCGCCTGCCTGCCTGCTGGGCGTGTGATGAGTAGGCCGGGCGCCAGGCTGCTTAATTAGGGGGAGACTGAGGCCAAGCCGGGAGCTGGGCGCGCACACAGGATCTGGGCCTGGTGAGCCTGGCTCCCTGCAGGGGGTGCTGCAGGGATGGTCGCCGGGAAGGGAGTGCGGGCTCAGTGCTTGGGTACTAGGGGAGAGAGGGGAGAAGGCTGGGGGTGGCTGAGCTAGAGTCTGGGGGTTCCAGCCCAATGGGAGGCTTCGGGCAGCAGCCCCCACCTCGTGCACAGGCGCTCACCCGGGGGTCAGGCAGGGGCGCTCGGTAGGGAAGGGCGGCCCTGGCGTTGGCCAGCCCGGATCTTGCTCCCAGATGTGACAGCCACTGAGCAGCACACGATTCTGGGCAACCTGAGTCTGCTCCCAGCGCCTCAGCTTCCTCTTCTGTGAAATGGGATGAGGGTGCCAAACTCTATGGTGAGGACAAAAGGGTCGCATTTGGAAAGTGCTCTGAAGCCCTGCTGCAGGGTAAAGGACTCACCCAACGTGAAGGCGATGGTGAAGAAGATGACGAAGGCAATGATGGTGGTGGTGAAGGTGGTGATGATGATGAAGAAGAAGAGGATGATGAAGGTGGTGGTGGTGGTGGTGGTGGTGGTGAAGGTGGTAATGATGGTGAAGAAGATGAGGATGATGAAGGTGGTGGTGGTGGTGAAGGTGGTGATGATGGTGATGATGATGAAGAAGAAGATGAGGATGATGAAGGTGGTGGTGAAGGTGGTGAAGGTGGTGATGATGGTGAAGAAGAAGATGAGGATGATGAAGGTGGTGATGGTGGTGGTGGTGAAGGTGGTGATGATGGTGAAGAAGAAGAAGATGAGGATGATGAAGGTGGTGGTGGTGGCGGCGAAGGTGCTGATGATGGTGAAGAAGAAGATGATGATGAAGGTGGTGATGGTGGTGGTGAAGGTGCTGATGATGGTGAAGAAGAAGAAGATGAGGATGATGAAGGTGGTGGTGAAGGTGAAGGTACTGATGATGGTAAAGAAGAAGAAGATGAGGATGATGAAGGTGGTGGTGGTGGTGAAGGTGGTGATGATGGTGAAGAAGAAGATGAGGATGATGAAGGTGGTGGTGGTGGTGGTGAAGGTGCTGATGATGGTGAAGAAGAAGATGAGGATGATGAAGGTGGTGGTGGTGGTGAAGGTGGTGATGATGGTGAAGAAGAAGAAGATGAGGATGATGAAGGTGGTGGTGGTGGTGGTGAAGGTGGTGATGATGGTGAAGAAGAAGAAGATGAGGATGATGAAGGTGGTGGTGGTGGTGAAGGTGGTGATGATGGTGAAGAAGAAGATGAGGATGATGAAGGTGGTGGTGGTGGTGGTGAAGGTGCTGATGATGGTGAAGAAGAAGAAGATGAGGATGATGAAGGTGGTGGTGAAGGTGGTGAAGGTGGTGATGATGGTGAAGAAGAAGAAGATGAGGATGATGAAGGTGGTGGTGGTGGTGGTGGTGAAGGTGGTGATGATGGTGAAGAAGAAGAAGATGAGGATGATGAAGGTGGTGGTGGTGGTGAAGGTGGTGATGATGGTGAAGAAGAAGATGAGGATGATGAAGGTGGTGGTGGTGGTGGTGAAGGTGCTGATGATGGTGAAGAAGAAGAAGATGAGGATGATGAAGGTGGTGGTGAAGGTGGTGAAGGTGGTGATGATGGTGAAGAAGAAGAAGATGAGGATGATGAAGGTGGTGGTGGTGGTGGTGAAGGTGGTGATGATGGTGATGATGGTGAAGAAGAAGAAGATGAGGATGATGAAGGTGGTGGTGGTGGTGAAGGTGCTGATGATGGTGAAGAAGAAGAAGATGAGGATGATGAAGGTGGTGGTGGTGGTGGTGGTGAAGGTGGTGATGATGGTGATGAGGAAGAAGATGAGGATGATGAAGGTGGTGGTGGTGGTGGTGGTGATGATGGTGAAGAAGAAGATGAGGATGATGAAGGTGGTGGTGGTGGTGGTGGTGAAGGTGGTGATGATGGTGAAGAAGAAGAAGATGAGGATGATGAAGGTGGTGATGGTGGTGAAGGTGGTGATGATGGTGAAGAAGAAGATGAGGATGATGAAGGTGGTGGTGGTGGTGGTGGTGAAGGTGGTGATGATGGTGATGAGGAAGAAGGGGTGGCGATATGAGGAGGAGCCTGGGGCGGAGGAGATGACTGGCAGTATGAGCAAGACCCCAACCTTGCCCTCTTGGTTAGCAGTCCGCCGAGGGAGACGGCCAGGTGGGCCAGAGTGTGTGCGCTGCCCAGATGGGCAGACAGGTGGCGGCTTGCCCGGGGGTGGGGTGGGGGGCGCTGCACCTGAAGCCTGGGCAGGTTGGTTAGGGGTGAGCTGGATTTATTGGGTCGAGTTAAATTGGATGGAAACAAACTTGGGTTTTTGTTGAGCTGGATGCGGACAGAACTGAAACGCAGTGAAACGCGGCAAACTAAATTCTGGTCCAGTTGGCCTGAGCCGGGGGTTTGCTGAGATGGCCCCACGACGGCACGCCGCTCTGCGGGAGCTGTAGGGTTGGTGATGTCCGCTCTCAGCCTCACCGCTGCCCACCCCCCCCCGCAACACCTCTGCCACCTGACCGACCTTCAGGGCGCTTGGGGCTCCGGATCCCTACACGTGACTCTGGAAGTGTATGTGGGAGTGTGTGTGTGGGGTGTGCACATGATGGGGTGTGTGTATGTGGGCGTGTGTGGGGGGTGTGCAAGTGGTGGGGAGTGTGTATGTGGGCATGTGTGGGGGTGCACGTGGTGGGGAGAGTGTATGTGGGGTGTGTGTGTGGGTGTGCACATGGTGGTGTGTGTGTGTAGGGTGTGTGTGGGGTGTGCACGTGGTGGGGTGTGTGTATGTGGGGGTGTGGGGGTGTGTGCACGTGGTGGGGTGTGTGTATGTGGGGGTGTGGGGGTGTGTGCACGTGGTGGAGTGTGTATGTGGGGGTGTGGGAGGTGTGCATGTGGTGGAGTGTGTATGTGGGTGTGTGGGGTGTGTGCACGTGGTAGAGTGTGTATGTGGGTGTGTGGGGGTGTGTGCACGTGGTGGAGTGTGTATGTGGGTGTGTGGGGGTGTGTGCACGTAGTAGAGTGTGTATGTGGGTGTGTGGGTGTGTGTGTGCACGTGGTGGAGTGTGTATGTGGGTGTGTGGGTGTGTGTGCACGTGGTGGAGTGTGTATGTGGGTGTGTGGGGGTGTGTGCAGGTGGTGGGGTGTGTATGTGGGTGTGTGGGGGTGTGTGCACGTGGTGGAGTGTGTATGTGGGTGTGTGGGGGTGTGTGCACGTGGTGGAGTGTGTATGTGGGTGTGTGTGGGGTGTGCACGTGGTGGAGTGTGTATGTGGGGGTGTGGGGGTGTGTGCACGTGGTGGAGTGTGTATGTGGGGGTGTGGGGGTACTTGTACCCACACACATGCTGGGGCCCCTTCTCCTGGGGAGCGGCTGCAGCGCCAGGGACTCTGCACTTGGGAGGCAGAGCCTGATTTCTCCCCCTGCCCGTCTGCAGCCCCGCTCCCTCTGCAGAGAACCCCCCGAAGGGTTGACCCCAGAAGGGCTCCCCATTCTCCTGAGGAGGTTAAGCTGACAGGCCCCCCCGGCCAGGCCCTGCGCGCGGTGGGAGCCTGGCTCAGCCAGCTTCTGCGTGGACGCCCCGTGGACGCCCCGTGGACGGGCCACTGCTTCTCACAGCAGGTCCGGTCCCTGTCGCCTCCCCGCTCGGGTTCCAGTTCAGCTGAGGCTCCCACAGGACGGCCCGCCCTCAGGAGGCCCTGCACACAGTGGGGCTGCCCCCGGGCACGCAGTGGGGCTCAGCGGACACCAGCTCTGCCAGCTCTCCTGGGCGGGGCTCTCGCCCCGGCAGCCAGGGAGACAGCGCCTCACGGGGTCACGGGGTCAGGGAGGCAGCTCCAGGGAGACAGCGCCTCACGGGGTCACGGGGTCAGGGAGGTTGAGCACCAGGACGGTCCATCCCAGGGGCTGGGGAGGAGGAAGCCGCCCAGCCCCGGTGCCCAGCCCTGGCCCCGCCCTCAGACGGCGAAGGATGGACAGGGCTCGGCCCCTCCCCCACCCCAGGTCTGCCTGGAGCCAGGCCCTCCTGGCGCTGAGCACCGCTCCGGTTGCCATAGGAACAGAGTCTGCAGCGTGCAGCCTTGGCAGAGGCTCCTTCCCCTCCTGGGGGAGTCCTGAGTGGCCCCCGGGGGGCGGGAGGCCGCATGGCCTGGGCACGGGCCGTGCTGGGCACTCCTGCCTCCTCTCCCCTCGCACGGCCAGGTGCGTGCCCAGTGCGGCCAGGAGGCCCAGAGAGGGCAAGCACCTGGCCGCGGCCACACAGCAACGGGCAGGGCGTGTCTGCTTCCAGGGCTGAGCCTGCAGCCGGCCTGGCCACCCACTCTCCATCCAGGGGCCTCCCAGGGGCTGGGGTCCTACTGTGCAAAGCCCCCCGTGCTCGGTGTTGGGGTGGGGAGATGTGACTCTGGGGGAGCCCCCTCAACCGAGCCTCAGTCTCCCCGTTCACAAAAGCAAGGCTGCCATGTGAGGCGCTCCATTAGAATGCTGGGTCCCTAACCAGGACCCTCGGCCTCCGCCCCCTCTGCTCTGCAGCCGCGTGCTCTCAGGAGAGGGTCCGCCCGGGGCTCCCCGTGGGGGGATCCATCCCCGGGGTCCCTGCTCCAGGGCCAGCAGCACCCTTGGCCCGGCCTCCTGGAGGCAGCTCGGCTCCGACCCCAAGAGTGCGGCGAGCTGGGCCCTGCCCCGGGCGGTGTCCCCGCTGCCTGGCCGGCTCTGTCACCAAGAGGCTCTGCCGGGGGGACCCCAGGCTCCTGCTGGACGCTGTCCCTGCTCCTGACCGCCCCCACCTCGCCACCTGCCGGCCCGAGTCCCTCTCAGCCTGCGCTGGTGGCCAGGGCCCCGACAGACAGGGGGGACAGAAAAGCGGGCGCTGAGGATGTATGGGCAGCGAAGCCACCCCGTAGGACACTGTGACATTTGTCAAAACCACCGGCAGGAGCCACGGACCGGGCTTTGGCTCATGGCTGGCAGCAAGCCGCACCGAGGCCGCCGGTAACATCGGGGAAACCCAGGGAGGGGGCGGGGCACTGAACTCTCTGCCCAAGGTTTCCGTAACCCCAAAACCGCTCTACGCACCCAACCTAGTCCTTTAAACACGGGGGCTGGGACTGGGGTGGGGGAGGCGGCTGACTCTGGAACCCGTCCCACCCCAAACCTTCTGCGGCTCGTGCCCTGGGCCGGTGGGAGTGACACGAGGCTGTCCCCAGCACGGCGGCAGGTGGCCAGGGGGGTCAGCTCTCTTCCAGAACATTCCAGTCAGAATGCAGACCATCAGTCAAACTGCGACGGAGGCCCGGGGAGGAGGCCCTGCACCCCACCACACCCAGCCCGCACCCCAACACAGCCCTGGAGGGGGGCCAGCGTGGGCTCCAGCCTGGGAACCGAGCTGCCCTGGGGTCACGGCCCTGCGCCCCGGCCATGCCAGCAGGACCCCAGAGAGGACCTCCAGCTGCCGAAGCTCCAGATTCCCCACCCCTGGAGGTGGGAGCAGCGAGGAAGGCCGGCCTGGAGCCCGAGGGGATGGCTCCGCCGCATTGTCTCTCGTTTTCCTCTGGCTCTTCCCTGCGAGGACCCCACCCGTGGGGAGAACAGCCTCGGGGGGCTCTTCCCTGCGAGGACCCACCCGTGGGGAGAACAGCCTCGGGGAGCCAGCCGCCCGGAAGGGTGGGCTGCGGGAGGCGCAGGGACCGTCGTCCGAGTTCTAGCAGCCCCGTGTCCAGGACCCCCGCCCCACCAACGGGGATGGTCACCCTGTGTGCGAGGTCCCAGGGGTTCGGGGTTCCCGGGCGGCGGGCAGGGCCACTCCTCTGCACCACCTCCTTCAGGGTCCCCACCCCAGCTCATCGCAGCCCACGTGACCCCTGTCCCATCTCCCTTCACTCTGGGCCTGAGCCTCTCCCCTGCCTCCTCCCTGGTGAGACCCATCGGGACCAGCTCCCCAGTTCTGGGCCGTGTCTCTGCCCCCCACAGAGCCGGCCCCACATCCAGCCCCGGCCCCGCGCCTGCCGCTGCGGGCTCAGTGCCGGTGGCTGTGAAGTCCATGGCCCCGCGTCCCCACCTCATAGTCCAGCCCCCTCCTCCCCACTGACCACCACACCCCGCCGGCCCCACATCCTCACAGTCCAGCCCCCTCCTCCCCCTCCTCCCCCTGACCCCCACCCCCCGCCGGCCCTCAGCTCAGATTCCCGTGGTGGTGCGATGTCTCCCAGGCTCGCCCTCCGCCATGCGCCCTGCCCTGCTCCCGGGGGGCCTGCCTGGGGAGGACCTGGCAGTGCCCCTCCGATGCCCTCTCCCTCCTCCGCTCCAGTCGGGGGGCGGGCAGGAAAGGGGGCGATCTGAATGTAGAGGGGATTTCTGGGGGGCTCCCCAAAGGGGCGGACAGGGGGGCCCTGAGATAGGTGGGTGGGAGGAGGGGACACTGCCTGTTTCAGTTCTCGCTGAAAATGTGTCCTTTCCGTGGGCGGGCCACTTGGCGCCGCGGTTTCCCATTCGGGAGCTTTGGGTCGGCGAGTTCAGGGCTAGAACGGCCCCGCGCCTGGGGCTCCCTCCCGCAGTGACAGCGGCCGGCGGGGTAGGCGGGAGCGGGCGAACCGTGTCCACACGCATGCTGAGTGTGCACGCAGAGCGGCGGCCCGCTGACAAATACGTGACCAGAGGCTGCCAGGAGCTTGCCAGGCGTTCCCCCCACACCCAGCCTGCCCCCCCAACCTGTCCCCCACCCAGCGTGCCCCCCCACCCAACCTGACCCCCACCCAACCTGCCCCCCTACCCATCCTGCCCCCCACCCAACCTGTCCCCCACCCAGCCTGCCCCCCACCCAGCCTGCCCCCCCAACCTGTCCCCCACCCAGCCTGCCCCCCACCCAACCTGTCCCCCACCCAGCCTGCCCTCCACCCAACCTGTCCCCCTACCCAACCTGTCCCCCACCCAGCCTGCCCCCAGCACACCCAGCCTGCCCCCCACCCAGCCTGCCCCCCACCCAGCCTGCCCCCCGACCCAGCCTGCCCCTAGCACACCCAGCCTGCTCCCCCACCCAGCCTGCCCCCCAGCACCCAGCCAGCTCGACCCTCTCCCGATCCTCCCATCTTCCTCCCCCTGGATCTTCCTCGTCCCCCCAGATGAGCGGCTGGCACATTCGTCTTTAAAACCCTCTTATTCCCAGTAATTCCACTCCTAGGTCTGGAGCCCACAGCACTGAAGACATCTGTGAGGGGCTGACCTTGTCCCCCAAATTCCTGTGGGGAAGCCCAACCCCAGCACCTCAGGATGTGGCTGCATTGGGAGAGCAGGTCTCTGAAGAGGGGGTGAAGGTGACATAAAGTCACGGGGGCCTGGTCCAATAGCACCGGGTCCGTCCCTGCAGAGGAACTGAGGACACAGACACGCAGAGGGAGGACCACGTGAGGACACGGGAGGACGGCGTCTGCATGCCAAGGAGAGGCCTCGAGGAAGCGCCCTGCCTCCCCCCTGTCCCCCCCCCCGGCCCTGCGTCCGGGCCTCGGGGCTGCTGGTCACTGCGCCCGGCCACGCGGCGTCACTTCCAGCCGCCCCGCGGAAACGCACGTGGGCATCGGGAGGGGGTGGGCGCCCCGCACGGCCTGTCGGCGGACTAGTCCTCAGCCCTGCAAAGGAGCGAAGCACAGACGCACGCCACCACACAGAGGATCCTGACACACGGCGCTCAGACGAGCCAGACGCCGAGGCCACCGCACCCCGGTCCCGCTCCCAAGGCGCCTGGAACGGGCAGAGCCTGAGCCGGCCGGTGGGCGGTTGCCAGGCTGGGGGAGGCGGTGACTGCTCAGTGGGTATGGGGTCTGCTTTGGGTACAGAACTCGTCTTGGGCCCTCGCTGGTTTGGCTCAGTGCATGGAGTGTCGGCCTGCGGACCAGAGGGTCCCGGGTTCGATTCCGGTCTAGGACATGGACCTCGATTGCAGGCTCCTCCCCCCGCCCCCCGCCCCCCCCGCCCCGGCCGGGGCCCTGGTTGGGGCTCGTGCAGGAGGCAGCCCATCGACGTGTTTCTCTCACTTCAGTATTTCTCTGTGTCTCTCCCTCTTCACTCCCTCTAAAATCCGCGGAAAAATATCCTTGGGTGAAGCTTTAAAAAAAGAACTGGTCTTGGGATTGGGGTGGTGGTCTCACGACATTGTGAATGTGCTAAATGACACTGATGCTTCATCTCAATAAAAAGTACCTAACAGACACCCCCCCCCCCCGAGGGCTGCTGTCAATCATGTCCTGGCCCCCGAGACAGACTCCATTCCTCAGCGCCCCCTCCAGGCAGGGCCCTTCCTCTGCTGCAACCCACCCGCCCTGGCCATGTCCCCAGGGTCCCCGTCGCTCCACCCAGCGGTCAAGTCTGCGTGCCCAGCCAGCTCCACCTGCGGACAGCATCACACTCCTGGCCCCGAGCTGGCCCCCATAGTCCCACGCTGGCCCCCATAGCCCCACGCTGGCCCCCGCGGCCCCCAGCTGGCCCCCATAGCCCCACGCTGGCCCCCACAGCCCCACGCTGGCCCCCATGACCCCCACGCTGGCCCCCATGACCCCCATGCTGGCCCCCATAGCCCCACGCTGGCCCCCACGGCCCTACACTGGCCCTCACGACCCCACGCTGGCCCCCACAGCCCCATGCTGGCCCCCACGGCCCCACGCTGGCCCCCATGACCCCCATGCTGGCCCCCATAGCCCCATGCTGGCCCCCATGGCTCTACACTGGCCCCCACGACCCCACGCTGGCCCCATGACCCCCCACGGCCTCCCACGACCCCCCCGCTGGCCTCTATGACCCCCCGCTGGCCCCCACTTGCTCCCCTCCCCTGGGGTCTTGCTGCCCCTCCCTGCGGCTCCTCCGGTCCCTTTGCCAGCCCCGCCCTGCTCTCAGGCCCCACATTGCGGGCCTGGTGGCCATGATTCATTGGGAAGAAAGGTAACACTGAGAAAAGTAATTTTTCCATCTTTTTTTTCAAAGAAATGGAAGAGACCTGTGGTTTGCAAATCTGCTGATGGGGCAGGAAGCTCGGGTTGAGCTGCGGTGTCAGGAAGAGGCCAGGAGATGGAAAATGCCTCGAGGCACATTCCCGGTGGTTTGGGGAGAAAGTGGGTCAGGCACCCTGGGAGCTGTCCCGGGAGGGGGGGGGTGCTGCCTGGGAGACACGGGGACCAAGCCCGGGGTCCCCACCCCCCAGGGGTATCGCTGGTCAGAGGGACCGAGGCCTCGTCCTCGATGTTTATCTGTCTCCCGACGACGGGAGGACTCAAGCTCCCCAGACCCCCTGCCTCTGCAGTGGGGTCCCCTGTCACGGGGTCCACCCCACCTGCCCGGGCCTCGGCCTCCTCTCCTGGCGAACGGAGGCTCCCCGCCTGCCTTAGGTGGCAGTGAATTCGGTCCAAGGGCCCAGGGTGTCTGTGGGAGTGGCCACCCCGGCTGGGTGGGAGGGGCCTGCAGAGCTGGTGGTCCGGCCCCCTTGGTGCCCTGGGACCACCGGGGCCCTCGTGTTCCGAGGCCCCAGAAGCCCCGCTGAGCCCATGAGGGACGCGTTGATGTGGGGTGCATTGATGTGGGGCCTCAGGCCTGCCCCTCGGCCCCGGGGTGTCCTCCTGAGTCCTGGCCCCCACGTGACCCCGGGCTCTGGCTCCCTGCACCTTCTCCATGGACTTGCCCCCCACCCGCAGCCCGTCCACCTGCAGCCTCCTCCGGCCACTCCCGGAGCAGAGCCCCGGGTGCCCACCCCTTCTTCCCCCGTCGCTCCCGGGATGGAGAGGGGGTCCAGGGCCCGGACCAAGCTCCGGATCCATGTGGTTTCGGGAAGGAGCGGGGTGGGGGCTGAGGAGCAGTGAGGTGTGGCCCGCGGCTGCCCCGGTGGCTGGTTATTCTGGGCCTCGGGCTGCGCGTGGCCGGGAGCCGGGCCGGAACACGGCCTGTGGCTCAGAGAGGACAAGGTCAGATCGATCGCCCGGTCCTGCCCGGGGCTCCTGCGTGGAGGGCGGTGTGGTGGGCTCCCCTCCCCCCCCCCCCCCCCAGTGTGAGCTGAGGCTCACGGCCCGGAGGGAGGCACGTGGAGGCGCTGACCTCATAGGCAGGTGCTATGGGCGTTATTTCCTCAGCACGGGCCTCAGCTGGGCACCCGCACCGGGCCCTGGCTCGGCTGGGCTCCCGCCAGCAGACCCCCCCGCACCCCGCACCCCCCCACCCCGTCCCCCAGGGGCTCCGCGTTGGCTCATCTGCTCTGTCACTTCCGAGGCAGGAATTGTTCCAGGAGTTCTCCTGCTCCCCCTCCTTCCTCCCGAAATAGAGCCTGGCCGGGGGAGGGGGGGCTGTGAGGGGAGAGCCCCGGGGGGGGGGCGGGGGGGCATCTGCTAACTTGCCCAGGAGCCGAGGGGCAAGAAGGCCTGGCAGGTGCCTCCGCCAGGAAGGGGGGCTCTTGGGCAAAGCTTTCCTCCTGGTGGGACTCAGATTCTCTCCTCGGCGATGGGACTAATGTCCGTCTGTCTGTCTGTGCTGTCGAGGAGACAAACGGACCAACCAGGGGGGTCGGAGGTCCACGGGGCTCCGCTCAGGGGGGTCCACGCCAGCCCCTCCAGGCACCCGCTGCCTCACCGCCCCTGCCCCCTGCCTGCTCCTGCGGACTCAGCTCAGACGCCCGGCAGGACCCCCCGCCCCCCGCCCGCCCTCCACCGTGGGCCCGCGTGTCCCGGTCCTCGGAAGGTCTGCGGCTTCCGAAACACCTTTCACACGTTCAAGGGCAAAACCAAAGGTCGGATCCTCAGAACTGCTCGCTCCGTCACGTGCCTGGAGGCCCGATCGATACCCAGGTCTCCGGCAGCCCTGTCCGCACCGGTGGTGCGCCTCGGATCAGCCGGGCGGGCGGCCGGAGGCGCCCAATGGAGTGGGATCTGTGGGCAACGAGCCCCAGGGGCTGCCGGGCGGGGCAAGCTGTTGCCACGCCGACCCTAGGGTTTCCTCTGTGCCTGGCCCTGGGCTGGGGGGGAGGCCGTGGGAACCACGCGGCCGGGGCCACGCTTTCTGGGGGCTTGGGAGGGAGGGGTACCTGCTCTCTACCCGTTGACTGCACTGCAGTCAGGAAGCCAGACTGCACCCCCACAATGCACACCTCCACAAAGTGCACCCCCACAGTGTGTGCCCCCACAATGCACACCCCCACAAAGTGCACCCCCACAGTGTGTGCCCCCACAATGCGCACCCCCACAAAGTGCACCCCCACAGTGTGTGCCCCTACAATGTGCACCCCCAAAGTGTGTGCCCCTACAATGCGCACCCCCACAAAGTGCACCCCCACAGTGTGTGCCCCCACAATGCACACCTCCACAAAGTGCACCCCCACAGTGTGTCCCCCACAATGCACACCCCCACAGTGTGTGCCCCCACAGTGTGTGCCCCCACAATGCGCACCCCCACAAAGTGCACCCCCACAGTGTGTGCCCCCACAATGCGCACCCCCACAAAGTGCACCCCCACAGTGTGTGCCCCTACAATGCGCACCCCCAAAGTGTGTGCCCCTACAATGCGCACCCCCACAAAGTGCACCCCCACAGTGTGTGCCCCCACAATGCGCACCTCCACAAAGTGCACCCCCACAGTGTGTGCCCCCACAATGCGCACCCCCACAAAGTGCACCCCCACAGTGTGTCCCCCCACAATGCGCACCCCCACAGTGTGTGCCCCCACAGTGTGTGCCCCCACAATGCGCACCCCCACAAAGTGCACCCCCACAGTGTGTGCCCCTACAATGCGCACCCCCAAAGTGTGTGCCCCTACAATGCGCACCCCCACAAAGTGCACCCCCACAGTGTGTGCCCCCACAATGCGCACCCCCACAGTGTGTGCCCCCACAGTGTGTGCCCCCACAATGCGCACCCCCACAAAGTGCACCCCCACAGTGTGTGCCCCCACAATGCGCACCCCCACAAAGTGCACCCTGCTTTGTGCTGATAGGGACCGAAGGAGTGTGAAGGAGGCTTGTCTGGAGGAGGGGAGGAGCTGGCATTAGCCCAGGCTCTGGTGAGGAAGGGCAGCCTGGAGCGCTGGCAGGGCCGGGAGAGGGCGGGGGCGGGGCGGGGCCGGGGAGCGGGGGTAGGGGGTGGCTGGCTTCCTCTCCTTCGCCAGGGGAACAATGATATCTGTGTTGCTCCCCAGGAACCTGGGCCGGGAGACAGCCCCCAGCAGGCGGGGGAGCTGAAGGTCACGGTCAGGTGCTCCGCCCCAGACACCAGGAGCAGGTGTGCAGGGAGGGAGGAGGCCCAGGCGCATCCCCAGCTGCCGTGACCTGAATTTCTAGTCAGCCCGTCCCTCACCCCAGGGTGCGCCTAATTGCCCTTCCTGGCGAGGTGCTAATTGCCGGGCTAACTCCCCACGCAGGCTGTCTGAGCCCGCCCCCTGGATGCGGGGGGGGGGGGGGGGGGATCCCGTCTCCCACTGCGGCTCCTGCTGTGTGACCTTGGCTGGGGCTCACCTCTCTGAGCCTCATTTCACGGACTCTGGAATGGGGTGACCGTGGCGCCACCCATGGGGTGCCGAGCGGAAGGGGGAGAGTGTGCTGGGAGGAGCGGACGCTCCCGTGTTCTGTAGGAAAGTCTTAAGTTCTGGCTGATCCGGTGGGGGCCACAGGAAGGGGGGAGCAATCAGCCTGGCAGCTGAGCAGGGAAGACAGGGGAACCCCCCCCCTGCCCCCCGAGTTTCACGGAGGAAATAAGACGGCATCTCAATGATGTACTCTTATTTACAGAGCAAACCTCGAACCCGCGCCCGAGGAGCCGGGGAGCAGCAGCCCCAGGGTGCAGGAGGATGGGGTGCAGGGTGGAGGGTCAGGGGACCCACAGACGGCGGGGTCCCTGCTGCTCCTGGCCCAGTGTGCGTGGGGCAAACCGCCCAGCTGGGCTGCCTTTGGTGCTGGGGGGGCCCTCGTACCCTGGGGCCCAGGTCCGAGCACTCGGGCCCCGCAGCACCTCGGAGCCGGCTCTGTGGGGGCTGCACCTCCCGCCCCCCTGCCGGCCGCCGGGTCCTCCCCGCCTCTTCCGTGTGAGGGCCTGCTGCACGGAGGACTCTCAGAGAGGCCCGCCTTGGCCCTGGCCGGTGTTGCTCAGTGGGTAGAGCACAGCCTGCAGACGGAGGTGTCCTGGGTTCGATTCCGGTCAAGAGCACATGCCTGCTGGGTTGTGGGCTCGAATCAATAAAAATATATTAAAGAGAGAGAGAGAGAGAGAGAGAGGCCAGCCTTGCCCAGGAGAGGGCTGCCCCTCGGACAGGCCGGACCGAGCCCCACGTGCTGCCAGCGGGTTTGGGTCCCCCCTTGGTCCCCAGGGTCCACAGGACACAATTAATGTCAGGGTGCCAAGCACGATACCAAACCCTTCACGTGTGGGGCCTAGCACGTGCCAGAAATCATTCCGGAAGCTTCCATGTGTTAGCTCGCTCCGTCCTCAGAGCCGCACCGCAGGACCATCACGGTCCCCATTTCATACGCGAGGGCCCAGCACGGAGGGAGAGGTGCCCACGGCCAGGGAGCGGGGCGCCAGCCCAGTGGGCCTCCCCGGCCCCGTGGGTGCCCCTGGGCACCTGCCATAGGTCCACCCACCAGGAGCCAGGCCCAGGCCAGAGCGGGCACCCTGGGGGGACGAGGCCCGCTCACCTGGACCCTCCACTCCCGGCCAAGCCGCAGCCCGGGAGGAAGGATGGGTCCAGTGAGCGGGACAAGCGATGCTGCCCCGAATGGCACCCGGACCACAGGCCCAGGGAGCCAGGCCCGGGAGGGAGCGCGGGAGGGAGGGGTGGGCGTCCTGCCGGCCCACAGCTGCTCCCGGGAGCAGCGGCTGCGGAGGTGCCAGCATGGAAGATGGCATCTTGTTCCAGCTTGCTCTCACGCCAGGGCCGCCAGGGAGGCACGTGGCCGCAGCGGAGGCAGACGCAAGTCCTGCAGGTGGCGCTCTGTGCGGGGGGCTTCTTGAGGGGGACCTGAGCGGCCACACTGTCACTGCCTGTAACTATGCACCGACCCTGCGCCGGCACAGGGCCCCCGCCGGCATCAGAGCTGTGCCCAGGTCAGGGCGGGCACCCAGGACCAGAGCCAACCCGGGGACTGCGCCCTAACCTAACCCGGGAAGCCGGGCCGGGGGGACCTGCACACCCTGGAAGCCGTGTGGCCGCAGGGGCTGCTGTCACCTGACCCTCCACCGCCCCTGGTAAGCTGCCCGGTCCACCCCGCCCTGTCTCCGCTCCGCAGCTCCCGGGAATCTGGGCTCCAGAGGCTGGGTTTCTATGGTCACCAGCCCCTCCTCTCCCATCGCTGCTCCTTGCGGAGCTCACCGTAGGCTGGGTGGGAGGGGCCTCAGTTTCCCTCCGCCGCAGGCACCAGGGAGGTCACGTTTGGGTGGGCTCCCCTTCCATCGAGTGCTCGCCGGCACGTGAGCGGGAGCAGAGGGAGGCCCAGACGCCCCGTGGGCCTTGAGGTCTCGAGGGGGCGGCTGCGGCGTCAGGGTGAGGCCTGCAGGCTGAGAACTCGCTGTGGGGCTGGCGATGGCCCCGCCGTGTTACAGGGGGAGCCCGAGGCTTGGCGAGGAGCATGCCGGGGTCCCAGGGAGGAGGTGGTGGGTCTGCCAGGAGAGCTTCCCAATCTCTCCCCCTTCCCCCCAGCTGTGGGGGGTTCTGCACCCTCAGAGAGGGGTGACATGGGGTTAGCGTCTCCCCAAATGCGGCCCCAGCAGCTCTGTCACGGGTCCAGCCAGGAGCCCACTTCAGGGCAATTCCATTTGAGAGCAGAATCCAGAGATTGAGGTCAGGGAAGCACTGGGTGGAAATCATTTGTCTTCCCACAGTGTGGGCACGCGGTGCTGGCAGTTCAGTTGGTGCTGTCCACGGTGCTGGTCCCGGGCTGGCCCTGGGCCCCTTGGGAAGCCAGGCCCCTTCTGCCGGCAGGCACAGGCACGGGTCCATGGGGTCTGGGCGCCCTTCTCTCTCTGAAGAAAGGACGGGAACAGAGACACCAACCGCCAGGTGGAGAACGGCCCACCTCGACACCTTCAGGTCACTGCCAGGGCGGGGGGGGGGGGGGGGGGGGACCCGCCCTCCAAAGTCAGCTCCAGGGTGTGGGGCCTGTCAGGCTGGCTCCTCCCCTTTCCTCAGAGCGCAAGCAGCCCTGGCTGCAGTGGAAGTTGAAGAGCTATTTGTTCAATGCATGGATGGATAAATGAAGGAATAGAGGGGTAAGTGGATGATGATGGGTGGAAGGAAGGATGGGTTGATGGATGGATAGGTGGGTGGATGGATGTGTTATGGATGGATGATGGATGGATGAATAAATTGGTGGGTGGATGGATGGGTGAATGGTGGATAAATGGATGATGGATGGATGGATGGATGGGTGGATGGATGGATAATGGATGATGGATGGATGGATAAATGGACAGATAATGGATGATGAATGACTGGGTGGATGGATAATGGATGATGGATGGATGGGCAGATGGATGGATGGATGGATGATGGATGGATGGATGGATGAATAATTGATGGATGATTAAATGGGGATGGATGATGGATGGGTGGATGGATGGATGAATGAATAATGGATGATGGATGTGTGGGTGGGTGAGTGGATGGATGGGTAGATGGATGAATGTGAGTGAATGTGTATGTGAATGTGTGTACCAGTATGTATGCACACATGTATGAGTATATATGTGCATGCATGTGAGCGTGCAAGTACATGTGTGTGCGTGTGATTTTGTGTGAGCCTGTGAGAGTGTGTGGATGTGTGTGAGCATGTATATGCATATGAGAATGTGCACTCCTGTGAGATGAGTATATGAGTGTGAGTTGTATGTATGTGAGCATGTGAGCAGGAGCATGTGCACGTGTGTGAGTGTGTGAGAGTGGGGGTGGGGGCAGGGATGGAACTGCTCTTTGGAGCTGTGGGAAGCCGGTCCTGGTGAAGGGGAGGGAGGCAGGAGAAGAGCGGACAGTGGCTCAAAGGATTCCCTCCATGATTATATTTTTAATCCTCGCCCCAGGGTATGTTTTTATTGACTTTTAGAGAGAGGGGAGAGAGAGAACCTTGATGTGAGAGAAGCACGATCTGGTGTCTCCCGTGCGCCCTGACCGGGATGGAGCCTGCAGCCTTTTGGTGCTCGGGCCGACGCGCCAACACGGAGCCACCGCCAGGGCCGCCGTGCTCTGGAGCACAGATACGCTGCCGTGCAGACGCCTGGCCCACTCAGGCCCCTGGCTCCGAAGCGCTGGAGCCGGGCCTGGGGCTCTGCTTCTGGAGTGAGCTCTGCAGGTTCCCGTCAAAAGGAATGCCTAGTGGTCGGCCCATCCTCCAGGGTCGCCGCCGAGAAGTTCAGATCCTCATGCTGCAGGCTGTGGGGTCCTCAGAGGACACCCCTTCCCAGCACTGTTCACGGGGTTGGCATCTGTTACGTTTCGTCTTTTTTTCTGTGATCCGGGAACGGGACAACGCACGCAGACAGACCCGCTAACACGGCACAGGGCCGGCGGTGCGGGACGCAGCGCATCTGGAGTGAGCGAGCGAGCGGGCGGGGTGAACTTGAAGGCGGGAGCAAGGAAAGCAAACGTGTGAGCTAGAATCTTGGTTTGTTTTTCCTCTAAGAGAGAAAATAAGAATGTGCTGGAATAGTCCCGGCCCAGTGGAAGTCACATACAGTGTCAGTTTACAGCCGAGCCCAAGGCTTCTCGGTCTGAGAGGGTCCCCGCCAGGTCAGGCGGCTGCTCTGGGCGAGGCGCTAGACCGGCCGTTGATGCGAGCGCAGGATCAAGTGCCTCCATGGCCAACGAGCCGCTGAAGCGCAGGCAGGAACGATGTTGGTGTTCCTTGCCGCCCCCCCCCCACCCCCCCGCCGCCCCGCTACCCCCGAGATGAGCTGGTTAACTGGGGGTTAATTTGTTTGTGAGGACTCAGTATTCAGGCCTTTTCCGGCTGAGCCCTGGGGCTAAAAGGCCTCGCAGCAAGGAGCTGAGCTTTGTTCTGAAGTACCATGTCTGTTCTTCAGGTTTCACTACCTGCGTCCCCCCTGAGTTAAAAGCGGGAGAAGGGAACATGGGCCTGTTCTAGCTGCAAACACCCAGCTCACCGAGAAGCAGCCTGGTGGCTGGCGCAGCCTGAGGGGGGCCTGCGCCCCCGTCGGAGCCGCCTGCACGGGCGGGGGGGCGGGATCCCAGGGTCTGGCCAGCGTGGAGACTGGGAAGGGAGTGAAGCTCACATTTACTGACCACCCACGGGGCCTGGCCCTGAGGCCCACAGGCACCCTGCGCTCAGGGGAGGGAGCGCGCTCAGGGGGAGGGAGCGCGCTCAGGGGGAGGGAGCGAGCTCAGGGGGAGGGAGCGAGCTCAGGGGGAGGGAGCGAGCTCAGGGGGAGGGAGCGAGCTCAGGGGGAGGGAGCGCGCTCAGGGGGAGGGAGCGAGCTCAGGGGGAGGGAGCGTGCTCAGGGGGAGGGAGCGAGCTCAGGGGGAGGGAGCGAGCTCAGGGGGAGGGAGCGAGCTCAGGGGGAGGGAGCGAGCTCAGGGGGAGGGAGCGCGCTCAGGGGGAGGGAGTGCGCTCAGGGGGAGGGAGTGCGCTCAGGGGGAGGGAGTGAGCTCAGGGGGAGGGAGTGAGCTCAGGGGGAGGGAGTGCGCTCAGGGGGAGGGAGTGTGCTCAGGGGGAGGGAGTGCGCTCAAGGGGAGGGAGTGAGCTCAGGGGGAGGGTGCACGCTCAGGGGGAGGGAGTGCATTGGGGGGAGGGAGTGCGCTCAGCGGGGGGAGTGCGCTCAGGGGGAGGGAGTGCACTGGCCTGTGGCTCTTGCAGATCCACAGAGCAGGGAGGGAGCCCACTGCTGTCAGCCCCTCCGGGCTGGAACCTGCAGGGCTGGGGGGCAGGGAGCTGGGAGAGTCTCCTGGGCTGGCGAGAGTGGAGGCTCTCTGAGGCCTCGGAGCCCCATCCACGAGGCTAGGGAGGCCAGTTAGCCGGGACGGAGCCGGACGGAGTGTTTCCTCTAAAGAGGGAACAGCCCGGTTTCCCATCTCCAGGCTGACTGCGGAGTGTCCTCCGGGCAGAGCTGAGGGGGGTGGGGGGCAGCGTCCTCGACCAACAGCTCCTCGGCCCTGCGGGGCGCAGGGGCAAGCCAGGCGCAGGCCTCTGGCTGCCGGGGTGCTGCTTCCCCGAGCACACGCACAGGTGAGGAGTACAGAGCCCGGGGCCGCCTTGGGCCCATGAGACCCATTGGCTGGAGGCGTCAGCTGGGAACCGGCAACCCGCACCCAGCACTGCCCTGGCCGTCTGAGACCCTGTGCTGCCGAGTCCCTGCAGCGCACAGACACGTGCACCAACACCCGATTCCGCCAGAGCAGGGGGGCTCGGGTCTTTGCACAGAGGCGGAATGTGCCCATCGCAGAGGGAGGCCACTGTGGGGGCTGAGACCCATCTGACAGGACGGGGCAGGTGCACACGGCTCTGAGGATGGGGAATGCTACAGGCAAAGGGGCGTGGGGAGGAGGGCCCAGGTGGACAGACAGCACAGGCAAACCCGGAGGCGGGGCTGGGGGAAGAATCGGGTGGAGGCTGGACGGAGAACTGGGTGAGAAAAAGAGAACGAGAACCAGGGGAGAGGGGGGATGGAGAACCAGGGAGAAGGAGGGATGGAGAACCAGGGGAGAGGGGGGATGGAGAACCAGGGAGAAGGAGGGATGGAGAACCAGGGAGAAGGAGGGATGGAGAACCAGGGAGAAGGAGGGATGGAAAACCAGGGAGAAGGAGGGATGGAGAACCAGGTGAGAGGGGGGATGGAGAACCAGGGAGAAGGAGGGATGGAGAACCAGGGGAGAGGGGGGATGGAGAACCAGGGAGAAGGAGGGATGGAGAACCAGGGAGAAGGAGGGATGGAGAACCAGGGAGAAGGAGGGATGGAGAACCAGGGAGAAGGAGGGATGGAGAACCAGGGAGAAGGAGGGATGGAGAACCAGGGGAGAGGGGGGATGGAGAACCAGGGAGAAGGAGGGATGGAGAACCAGGGGAGAGGGGGGATGGAGAACCAGGGAGAAGGAGGGATGGAGAACCAGGGGAGAGGGGGGATGGAGAACCAGGGGAGCGGGGGGATGGAGAACCAGGGGAGCGGGGGGATGGAGAACCAGGGGAGAGGGGGGATGGAGAACCAGGGGAGAGGGGGGATGGAGAACCAGGGAGAAGGAGGGATGGAGAACCAGGGGAGAGGGGGGATGGAGAACCAGGGGAGAGGGGGGATGGAGAACCAGGGGAGAGGGGGATGGAGCACGGGGGGAGAAGATAGATTGAAAACGCAGGTGTGGGCTGGTTGAGAATCAAGGGTCACCTGGGCTGCAATCCACACCCCTCCGGGATTCTGGGAGCCGAGCCGTCCTCAGGAGCCTTCCGGGAAGAGCTGGCTCTGGAGGAGGAGGCTCAGCAGAGCCGAGTGGGTGGGGGTGTGACTGGGGAAGGACTCTCCCAATCCTGATCATCTCCCACCCTGCTTGGCTGGCATGGAGGATGCCCCTGCCACCGGGCACCAGGGCCGAAGGTGCCCGGAGCAGCAGCGGGGCCTCGCAGAGCGGAGCAGCTCTCAGGGTGGGCAGAGGCCTGCAGGGTCCAGCGCCCGTATTCTGGCCCAGCACACACCTTCCCTCTGTCTGGGGTGCCTTCCCCCACCAGCCGACCTCGGCTGGACGCAAAGGCCCCAACAAATGTCAGCGTCCCGGTTGGCTGGTCCCAGTAACGCCGCGTGACGAACTGTGACCCAGCTGCTGACAGCAGAAAGCGCGTATTTCTCGTGCCTTCCAGCCATGCCCCGCTGCCCCTGCCTGCGGAGGCGGCCTGGCCAGAGGCCACAGTGAGGGGCTGCCCGGCCAGCAGGCCTGGTTCGGGAAGCAGCTCACTTGCCCTCCCTCTGTGGGAACCCTCCTCCGCTCTCCCCTCCTCCCCAGGGGCCCTGCCTCCTCCTGGAGAGAAGGAGGGGAGCGGGCTGGGGGCAGGGCCACCCACCCTATCCTGGGCGCACGGGGCCGAGCAGCCGAATGCCGCTGAGCCGCCCGCCCGGCCCGCAGCACCAAGGACTAACTTTCATCAGGAAGACGCCTTTCTGAGGGTAATTGCTTGACGGCACTTATTTTAGGAGGCTTCCCGCCCATGGGTCTTTTAGAGACTCCGTTCTCCAGCCAGAAATCCCGCCCCGAGGGGGGTCTCCGGGGGACGCTCCTGGCTGACACCAGCCCTGCCCAGGGAGCCGAAGGACCCCGTTGCCAAGGAAACGGCCTCCTTTGCACTCTGGGAAGCTGGGCACCTCCTGGCAGGCTGGGCTGGTGGGTGAGGAAGAGGAGGGAGGAGCGGGGACAGTGACAGTCGGAGGACAGGCACGCCCCGGGCCTCCGCTCCCCGGGTGGGAGGGGGGGAGTCAGTGGGAAAGACCCACGTGGTGGGTCGTGGTCGGGGCAGGAGCGGAAGCACAGATGCCCCTTGCAGCTCCACACGTGCCCGGCTCTCGGCTCGTCTTCCTGGACCTCTGAGCAGGTGGGCCCCTGACTCGGGACGATGCGGGGGACCCCGGCTTCCACCGAGGTGCTGCCAGACACCCCAAGCAAGACACAGCCGGGCGGCCAAGCCGGCCGAGGCCCTCAGGCTGCGTCCGCGGCACCGTGGGCAGCCGCTCAGGAAGGGGTGCAGGTGACAATTATTTGTGAAGAACAAGCCGGAAGGCGAGTCCATGCGGTTCTGAAGGTGGCGGGACAAGGCCAGCAACCCGCACTTCGGCCGAAGTCAGCACGTGTCCGAAGCACACGGGCCCGCGCTGGCATCGCGGGTGGATGCCGTGCTGGGAGGTCGGCTCCGAGGTCAGCGGGGAGGGACACGTCCCCGCCGGGAGGACTCGTCACCCTCACCCCTGTGCACAGAGAGCCGAGGGCGCGGGCGGTGCCAGTCTCTGCCCAGGTCACGACCACAGCCTGGCCCCAGAGGGCACAGCACATCCCTCCGACGCCCCGTCGTAAAGGTGCCCTGGCTGCTGTCCCTGCCCGGGACCTGGGAGACAGGGCTGCGTGCCCGGTGGGCCGGGCCTCCGGGGGCACATACTGCCAGCCCACAGGGCGGCTCGTCACAGCCCCCGCGTGCCCCACCCTCACTCGCCACCCCGGCCTCAGGCAGGTGATGGTGACACGGAGGAGCCCAGTGGGTGGGCAGCACGGTCCCCACGTGGCCCCTTCACGGCTCACTGGGAGACGGCAGAGGGGAAACCGAGGCGCCGCGTGGCCGAGCGGCTCCCGTGGGGGGCAGGCCTCACGCTCAGGCCGCCCAGTGCAAGGGCCGCAGGCCCAGCCGTCCCGCTGTCCTGCCTCCGGGATGTGAGGTCCGTCCCCAGGCCACCAGCACATGCCGTCCCCCAAGGCCCACCCTGCCGGCCTGCCCCGAGCGGCTGTGGGAGTCTGACCAGCACAGGGGGGCACAGCCTCCCCAGCCCACCCGGCCTGGCTCCCGGGCGCCATGCGGACTGGAGAGGAAGCACCCGGTCCAGGCCTCGGGGCACCCGCCCGCGCACACCGGCCCCCGCGAGGCAGAGTCCAGGTGTAGCTCCCGCCCTAGCCCCGCCTGCTTCTCTTTTCTCCCAAGGGATGCAGAGGTCAGAGGTCGTAATGCCACGAGGAAGGTGCGGTCCCCAGGGTTCTGTTAGGTGGCGGGAGGCCCTGGGGCAGCGTCCCCGGACGGCTGCCGGGGCCCCCCACGCGGGCAGTTGTCCATCTCACGGCGGGATTAGCCGCCCGGAGCTCTTCCGGGCACTGCGACCCTTCCCAGTTCACGCATTGCTTGAGCGACCCTGATGGAGGGCGGGATCACCACCCATCGCGGGAGTCTTGCCCCCTCTGACCCGCATCACCGTCTGTGAGGGACCCCACCCTGCTGCGGACGCCGGCATCGCTAGGCCAATCGCTAGGCCACGCAGAGCCAGCTTCCTCGCTCGGGTGGGAGGCTTTGCCTCCCCGTTCATTCACCCGAGTTCATCTGCTCACGCACACCTTTACTGGCCACCCTTGCACCAGGATTGATGGGTAACGCATGGCCCTGCCCTCCCGGGCCCACAGACCAGCCATGGCTCCTCAGCTCTCGGGCACAGCCCTGCTCGCCCCAGGAATCTGGAGAAAGCCGCTGTGCGTTGCTGGGGCCCACCCCTTGCATCTCACCAGCTATTGCCCTAATCTAAAGCTTTGCGTCGGGGAAACTGGTATCAAAGGAGAAGGAAATAATACCCCATGCCAGGCCTGGCAAATGGATCGTCCAGTTCTCCGAGGTCTCGGGGTGGGGACGCCGATGGTGTGGACTGAACTCCGCCCTGCACGGCTCAGGGCCGCCAGAGCTCGCCTGCATGGCACGCAGCAGGTGCTTAGGCGTGTGCTGTGAAGGAGGCGCCCTGCCCACCGGGGGTACCTGCCCTCCTGGGGGTGTCCCTGAACAGGGCCTGTGAGCAGAGAGGAGGCCACACTCTGGGGTGGCGGGTGGGCTCCCGAGTGGCCTGGGAGCTCGGGGAGCGGGCCGGCCAGCAGACAGGGTCCTGGGAAGACAAGCCTGAAGCTGGGGTCAGGCACCCCCTCCCCCGGCGGGTGCCCGCGCTCCAGGTGCGTGCACGGGCTCAAGTCGGGGACCGGGACCGTGGAGGTGCACCCAAAACCCGGAACCAGTCAGGATTGCTGCCCCCCAACTCGTTCCCAGCATCCAGCTCCAGGCTCCACGCTGACGAGCATTTCTCCCCGCGGGCTCTCTGCACCCCCAATTCCTCCCTAAAGAAAACAGAGACAATGACATTTTAAAAGGAGATGTTTGCTCTTTCTAAAAGCTTCCAAAGCATAATTTGTGGCAGGAACTTGGCAGCTCTAGGCATCTCACGGCCCCTGGGGAGGCCTCTGCAGATAATGACTGCAGCTCAGAGCAGCCAGCACCGCAGCCCCAGGTGCTCCAGGGAGCCGGGGTCTGCCCTGCCCTGGGGGTGGGGGTGCTACACGTAACCGCATCCTGTGCAGGCCCCACGCAGACCCACGCAGGCCCCGTGCATGAAGCGGGCGCAGGGGGAACCGCTCACTCCGAGCCATGGCTCAGGAGCTGCCGGCGCCTGGCCCGCCACCCAGGTCATCCTGAGCTTTGAGGAGCGGAGTGCAGCCCTCCTGGCAGGAGGCCCCCAGGGCTGCCTGCCCTGCAGGTGCAGACGACCCCAGCCCACCGTGAACTTGGCAGAAGGACCTTCTCAGAGCTAAGTCTCAACCACGCAGCACCCAGGCCTCAGGTCACACGGCCGCCCCAGGCTCAGTCCCCCGAGGGCTGATGGTGCTGTTCCCTGCGGCCGCAGCAGCTGCCACCACCTCTCGGCCCAGAGGTCCGGCAGCCTGCGGGCTCGGCTGCGTCCCGCTCCGGGTCTCCGCCTCCTCCAGGCGCAGGCTGGCCTGGGCTCTTCTCCGGAGGCTGGGGATGTCCCAGAGGGATGGGCGGCCACGGAGAAGCTGCATCCTTGCAGGGACATGCACCCCCACCCCCACTCCCACCCTGAGGGACTGCTGGCAACGTGCCAGGGAGTGCACCCCCCTTTCCCCCATCCTCTTGTCTCTGGGGCCCCCTGCAAACTCCATGAGAAGCTGGAGGGCAAGGGGCCCCTTGCGGTGGCCACAGAGGTCAGGTAGCGGGGAGGGGATCTGGGGGCGCTGGGGGAGATCAGCGCACAGCGAACCCCAGCTCTCCAACCCGCAGCCGGAAAGTTAATAGGAGCCGCTCGCGGCCCGTGTGAAAGAAACCATAAACGGCTCCTGAGAGACACCAAGACCCGAAATAGAGAGGCCGGGGCATTCCGCCATCGCCAGCACGTCAGCGCTCCCTCACTGGGGCATAACCCTAACGGGATCCTATAAAAATTCCAACCAACGTTCTTTTCTGGAGCTGGCGCTGAAGTTCAGATGGAAAGATAAACACGCAAGAACCGCTAAGCAAATGCCCAGGGCTAGCCCAGCGGTCCTCCACCTTCCTAAGGCCCGACCCTTTAACATGGCTCCCCATGTGGTGGGGACCCCAACCATAAAACTATTTTCGCTGCTGCTTCATCACTGTAATTTTGCTACTGTTAATGAATCGTAATGTAAATATCTGTGTTTTCCGATGGTCGCGACCCACAGGTTGAGAACCGCTGCTGTAGAGCCTGAGACCATCGGAAAACACAGATATTTACATGATGATTCATAACAGTAGCAAAATTACAATTATGAAGCAGCAATGAAAATAATTAATTTGCCCTAACCGGTTTGGCTCAGTGGATAGAGCATCGGCCTGCGAACTGAAGGGTCCCAGGTTCGATTCCGGTCAAGGGCATGTACCTTGGTTGCAGGCACATCCCCAGTAGGAAGTGTGCAGGACGCAGCTGATTGATGTTTCTCTCTCATCGATGTTTCTAACTCTCTATCCCTCTCCCTTCCTCTCTGTAAAAAAATCAATAAAATATATTTTTAAAAAAATTTTTAAAAAGAAAATAATTAATTTTATGGTTGGGGGTCACCACCACATGAGGAGCCGTATTAAAGGGTCACGGCATTAGGAAGGCGGAGAACCCCTGGGCTAGACGGTGCGGGGGTGAGGACCGGCCTCAGCAGACACGTGCGGGGGTGAGGACCGGCCTCAGCAGACACGCGGCCGTGCTGCGTGGATGTCCCTGGAAACACTCGAATGACCCGGCACCGCGGCCGAGGGCGGGGGAGCCCGCAGCCCCGCTGCTCAGTCCAGCCCGGGCCGGGCCGTGTTTCCACCCCACACAACCGGGCCCTTCCCAACACCGTGGCCCGGCCAACGGGTGCAACCGGATCCGCTTCTCACGTCGCGCCGAGCACGGAGCCCGGGACCAGCGGCGGAACGTGCGAAGCCTGAAGCTGCGCTGCGGGGCCCCGGCCCGGTCCAGGGGAGCCTTCCCGCCGGGAGGAAGCCCAGACCCAAAGCACTGACAGACAGTCCAAAAACAGCAAGCCCCCCGCCCCCCTCCCACGCCTTTTTTTAAAAAAAATGTATTTTATTGTTTTTTTACAGAGAGGAAGGGAGAGGGATAGAGAGCTAGAAACATCGATGAGAGAGAAACATCGATCAGCTGCCTCCTGCACACCTCCCACTGGGGATGTGCCCGCAACCAAGGTACATGCCCTTGACCAGAATTGAACCCGGGACCCTTCAGTCTGCAGGCCGATGCTCTATCCACTGAGCCAAACCAGTTTCAGCCCCCAACGCCTTTTGCAGGAAAAAACAAGCCACATGAAAAGGCAAAGCGGACAGGAATGGCTGGAGTTTGCCTCACAGATAAACGGTCTCCAGTGTACAGAGATCTGGCAAAAGTTGAGAAACAGAACCACAGAAATCATATAGAAAAACGAGCAGAGAGAAGACAGTTGCCACCGAGGGAGGAAAAATGCACTCAGTGGAGCCCTCCCAGCAGCGAGGGGGTGAACCAGCGCCACCGGCAACAGCGCGATGCACCTTGAGAGCCGTAGCTGCGTGACAGTCAGACGGAAAAGCTGAGGGCCACGCGATCTCGCTCACGTGGGACATCAAACTGGGACTCGTGAACACACACGGCGGAGTGGGGGTGGCCGGCGGGAGGGGTCAGGGCAGAGGGGGCCCTCACACTAGTATCTGGTGACGGGAGAGGATGTGACTGGGTGGTGGGCACGCGGTGCTGACACAGATCTTGTAACAGAGACGAACCCACCCCGACACCTGTCTGTGCGTGTCGGCCGCGTCGCCCCGATCACGGTGATACCTGTTTAAATGGCCTCAGACGTACGAGGAAGCAGTCGCCTCCCTCACACGAGAGGAAGGCACCTGGTGGTGCGATTCCCCGCCAGGTGCGCAGAGGTGAGGCCTTTCCGGGTGCTTAGGGCTTAAGGGTGCAGCCCCCACAAATGGGATTAGTGCCCTGACAAAGGGACCCCACCGAGCCCCGAGCCCCAGCCTCCCGTGAGGACTCGGCTGAAGGGGCCGGCTCTGAAGCAGGACGAGGTCCCCGCCGGGACAGCCCCCCCCCCCCCACGCTGACCGCCCCCCCCCCCCCGATCTCCGCCTCCCCGCCTCCCCGCCTCCAGCGCCCCGAGGAGGAAGCGTGTGGAGGGCAGCCCGCCGGCCAGGCCTTGTTATAGCAGCAGGACGGGCGGACACGGCATCATGGGAGACCCAATCACGGCGGCTGTCCAGCACGGGCAGTTCCAAGGGCTCAAGGTCACAGCCGTCCTGTGGGGCCGCCGGGTCCAGAGCCGGGCAGCCCCTCGGGGCTCACGCTGTCTCTGCTGAGGGGGAGGCTGGGCGTCTCTGAGCCCCCGTGTCCTCCGGGACGGGTGACGGGACCGCCTCGCAGGGACTGTGAACAGCAGGTCGTGCCGGTGAAAGGTGCGGCCTCCTGGGTCCCCAGAAACAGTGCCCGCGCCCCCCAGGAGCCCCCACAGCACTCACCGTGGGAAGCCAGGCTTCCCTGCACCTGTGCCTCCTGCTAATTGGATAAATATTCATTTGTGTGAGCGCCGAGTAAGTGGTTTCCATGGAGACCCACTCCTAATGGCTTAATTAGACAGGGGCAGGGCTTCCCGAGGCCTCACCGCATCGGTGAGCCCACGGTCCCGGCCCGCCTCGCTCTGGAACCTGCAGTGATGGCGGGAGATCACACAGACACCGGCCAGCCCCTCACACCTGCACCGGCCCGCACGCCGTGTCCCCACCCTCCGCCCAGCACGTCACTCGCTGGGGGCTCCTGAGCCCCGCCCGCAGCCCCTCAGCCCTGGCCTTCGGGGTGTGGGCAGCATCGCCCCACCTGCCCCGGGGGCACTATTGCAGCGCCACCCAGCCCAGTCCTGTTCCGACCTCTCCGTGACCTCCTGGCTCTCACACCAGGCGGGCGGGGGCTCTGCCCTCTCCCAGCTGGCACCAGAACGCGCCCACCCAGGCCTCTGCGCAGCGACAGTCGGCGTGAGCGGAGCACGCGGGTCAGAGGCTGCAGGGAAGCCACCGCGGGTCTCCAGAAGGCTGCCCGGGGCGCTCAGTCCAAACCCCAGCCACCAGCGCCTGCCTCCTGCCCCCTCCCCCCTCCCCTCCCCTGCAGACCACACCTGAGCACCTGCCCTTGGCCGGATCCAAGCAGACACTGGCTGGGAGTGACTGGCGCCTGGGAGGGGAGGGGACGCAGAGCAGGCTGAACTGCCCTGGACCCACTTGCCCCTTGGGAGCTGAGAGGCGGGTGCGAGGTCCAGCCCCTGGAGGGTCCTGCCTGCAGGCGGGTGCATGGCAGGAGCTGAGCATGGGGGGGGGGGAGGAGGAGCGGGGAGACAGCCTGTGGCTCCCAAAGGCCATGCTGGATCCGAAATGCTCCAGGGAGTGGTGCCCAGATGGGGAGATAGCACCCCAGTCCTCACCCCCCCCCCGGTGGGGCAGGCCTCCCCCCTACGGAGTCCAGTGCCTTTGCTGCTGTCACTTAAGCTGCGTGGGCGGCAGCCAGGACGCTCGGGTGAGCAGGCGGTCACTTGGAAAGTCCTCTAGCCAGGAGCGTTCCCAGCAGGACGGGGAATTACAGCGAGGCGACAAGGAAAAGCCGCGGGGAGCCGTCTCAAGACAGGAGGGGGGCCCAGGCGGCGGACCCTCATCTCACCTGACCCCCCAGAAGGTCACAGTTAGGGGGGTGTGGGGTGGCCCCCGTGTCTCCACGGAGCCTGCCTGTCCGGCTAGATCCGGCCGCATGGACTTGCCGGCCTGGGTTACTGTGGGGCCAGGAAGCAGGCGTGCACAGAGGGGTCCCAGGGGGAGGGAGACAGTGCCGGGGAGGACGAAAGGACCCTGGGGGAGGGTCGGCGATGGCGGGAGACCGGCCCGCCTGGGCCTGGAGCGGCTGGGCAGTGCGGCTCTGGAGACACCGGAGGTCAGCCCTTGCGGGTAGGCGGAGGCTGTTGACTCAGACAGAGGTGGGCTTTCCCTCTGTGCCCCTCGCTCATCCATCCATCCGTCACCCTGAAGGATCCCCCCAGGGCGGGACCTGGGGTGCAGGTGAAGTGCCTGGGTCCCTGCCCGCCCTGGAGAGGCACCAGGAGAGTGAGACAGTGCACACCCCTCCCCCGCAAGATAGAGCCTTGTCAGACACCCTGGGGAGCCCGGAGGGCTTCCTGGAGGAGGCAGCAGAGCTGATCTTGACAGATGAGGACGAGTGGGCTGTGAGGTCATGGCAGGAAGGGCCACACCCAGGCAGGCGTGCAGGTGGAAGGCGTGGGGCATTAGCAAAGAGCAGTGCAGACGGAATTCCTGGATCGGGGCGTGCAAGACCAGGAGGGGGCGAGGCGCCAAACCAGGCTGGGCGAGTGCTGGGTGGGAGGTTGAGGGGTGCTCACAGCCACCTGGAAAGACCCCTCGGGCGGCTCCCCTGGGCAGCCGGTGGAAGCTGGGGGAGAGTGACTGGGGATGAGGATGGCGCCCCTGTCTGCAGTGTGGGACCCAGTCCCTTCTTCGTCCCCACCCCCCAGCTCCCGCTGCAAGCTCTGGGGACCAGCGTGGAGGGGCGGGACCATCGAATGTCGCCCCCTCCTGGACATCCGCTCACCCTGCAACCAGAGCAGGTGGTGAAGGTTTCAATTTCCCCAAAGCACCTGCTTTGCATCTCCCAGAGCCCGCCCTTCCCCTCCGCCCGGAGCAAAGGCCGGGCGGCCCCATGGGTGCGAGTGCGGGAGGGCTGGCTGCTCCAGGCAGCTCTGAACCGGGAGGCGCCTCGGCGGTGGGAAAGGCGGCACTGGCTTCCTCGCGGGCACCTATAGAGATCCTTTTCGGCTGTAAGTGAAGCAATATCTGGAACGAGGCATCTAATTACGCCTCTTTCCTAGAAATTGAATGATAACATGTCCTGTCGATACAAACCTGTTGTGCAAGTCAAACTTGGCTTCCCCGGGCGATTCCTGTTAACACCGCAGAGGAAAGCATTTGGGTTTAAAATAGTTTCTCGAAGTACAATACCCAAGTCTGATGCCATCAACTCATTCTTTTGTTCCGCTCTTTTTTTTTTTTTTTAAAGTGTCTTCATACGCCCGTGTTCTTGCATAACAATAGCTCCTAATTCCAGCTCTCTGAGCAGGATCCCACCTAATTGGGATTTTTAGAGCTGGGGGGGCCTGGGAGGAGATCAAAGCCAAGCCACTCGCTCAGAGGGGGTAAACCGAGGCCCCAGATGGGGCAGAGCACGGAAGGGTGCAGGCATCGGATTAGGATAAGACCCGGGAGGTCAGGGGCGGGAGGGGGAGAGCTACGGGGAGACCCTGGGGGCTGCAAGTTGGGGGAGCAACAGCCACTGTGCACATCATTGGTGTTTGTCACACGACCTGCGTGCATACACTGCATGGGCGCGTGCGTGAATGGCCGTGTGGGGTGCACACTCGCTCAGCAGCGCTCGCCGAGGGAGGCCTTGTCCTGACCCATGTGCTAGCTGAGGACCCTGAAGGTCTGAGCGGGCCCGGCAGCACCGTGGCTGGGCTGTGGCCGGAGGGAGGGACTGCTGTTTGCTGCGCAGCACCAGCCCGGCGCCAGGCCAGGCTCTGTCTGGGCCACCGGCTGAGCTGTGCTGGCTTGTGGCCGGACGTGTCCCCCTGGCCCGTCTCACTGACCCCCACACGTAAGGGACAGCTTCTCCGTGTGTCTCTCTTCCTCTCCCTGTGAGGACACCAGCCATGGACGAGGGCCCACCGGCTCGGGCATGACCTCACTGGCCTTGACATCTGCAAAAACCCCATTTCCAAATAGGGTCACCCTCATGGACTCCGGGGCTAGGGCCTGGATGATTTAACCCCGCAGCCACACAGCTCCTTCCCTTCCTTCATGAACTGCAGCAGTAAGCAGTGAGCGTGCTCCACACGGGAATCCCGCCCTAGTGGCCACACTCCACGGCTCCCCCAGCCTCCTCCTCCCGGCGCTGTGGGCACGGAGTTGGGGACCCTTGATCTGGGCTAGTGGCTCTCAGCTGGGAGATTCTGCCCCCGGGGACTTCTGGCAATGTGTGAGGGGTGGGGGTTGCTCTTGGCCATTAGGGGGTAGAGGATGCTGCTAAGCACCCTGCAATTCACAGGACAGCCCACGTCAACACTGCCCAGGTCTGGAAGCCCTGCATATGTTTATCTTGGCATGGGGCCATCCTGTTACAGACTACACTTCCCAGCCTCCCTTGCAGCAGGTGTGGCCATGTGATCACATTTGGACCAATGGGATGTTAGTACAAGGGTGTGTGCAACTTCCAGATGAGGATGCCCTGTGATTGGCGGACCAAGCCCGCCCACACCTCCACTGAGTGGACAAGGGCATGATGGCAGTGGCCAGAGCTGGACCAGCCAACGGGACCTGGAGGTGGGGGCTGCCGGCCGGGATGGCCGAGGAAGGGTGGGAGGCAGCCGGCCAGACTTCCTTCTGCTTGGGAGCGAAATCAACCTGTTTGAGCTGCTGTGTTTTGGGGTCCCCGTTGTTGCAGCAGCATTGCCTGTGCCCTGACATGCAAGCCTCCATCTCAGGCCAGTCCCATTCCCTCTCGTGACGAGTTTACGGTTTAAATCGGAGCCTTTCTGGGATGGGAAATCTCAAGAAGAGAACAGAGCAGATCTTGCCGAGTTCCAGCCTGTGGCGTCCAGGTCCCAGCACAAACATTCCCACACTCCAGGCAGGAGGACACCAGGCCAGCCTCCCGCCTCCAGAAACACCTGGGGGTCAGGGCCCACACAGGGAGCTGGCCAAGCTTCTGGGCTCAAACATGCCAAAGGCTCTTGCATGTCCCTAAGCAGAAAAGTCACAGCCAAACAAAAGGAGACCTCGGAGCCCCTTGAGCTCTGAAGCGCACGTCTGCTCCGGCCAGGCTCTCGCACTGCGGCAGGAAGCCGCTCTGGTTCACAGAACCCTCCCCCCAGGTTGTGCCCAGGCTCTAGGCGGGGGCGCCGTGCAGGGGGGGGCCAGCCCCAGGAGGAAGGGAACAGGCCCTACCCAACACCCTGCTGCACGCACATGACCTGCACCCATGTGACCTGCAGGCACATGACCTGCATGCACATGACCTGCACCCTACGTGACCCGCAGGCACATGACCTGCACCCTACGTGACCTGCAGGAACATGACCTGCACCCATGTGACCTGCAGGAACATGACCTGCACCCATGTGACCTGCAGGAACATGACCTGCACCCATGTGACCTGCAGGCACATGACCTGCACCCACGTGACCTGCAGGAACATGACCTGCACCCACGTGACCCGCAGGCACATGACCTGCACCCATGTGACCTGCAGGCACGTGACCTGCACCCACATGACCTGCGGCGCATGGCACCTGCCCGCTTCCCTGGCCCAGCCGTGCCTCCCCTGGAGCAGCGAGCACACAGTGCCCGGGCCCTCCCCTCGGCTGCAGCAGGAAGGGTCTGTGCTGCTCTCCCCCAGGCGCTGCGAGCACAGGGGCGGAGAGGGGACAGTGAGGCCGGCTGGGCCTCCACGCTCAGTGCCGCAGGCATCCGCCTTCCTCGTGGAGGCCGAGGGCACCGCATTCCCTCACCTGCTGGGCGTCGGGTTAGAGGCTGGTGAGCACCCGACAGGCTACAGGGGAGACGGCGGCCGGAGAGACCGTTTGGGGGAGAGAAGCCTCCGGCGTTGAGCCGGGGCCCCCGGGGGTCACTTTGGGGGCACCTACTCAGGCGGTGAGGCTGAATGGGGGAGGGCCCTGATCCAGAGCCCCAAACCGCCAGCACACTCCTTGGCGACCTGGCAGCCGTGTCTGCCTCCTACCTGCAAAGTGGGGGTGTTAATAGCACCCCATTCTCAGAGGGTGAAATAAATGAGCTTCCAGATCTGCTGACCATCCTGTAGCTCCCTGCAGAGGAGCGAGCCCTGGACGGAGGGCCTGGGGGCCTGGCCCCGAGGGAGGCGGGCAGGTCCAGGCAGGCCATGTGCCCATGCCAGGGTCACTCCTGGGGAGCAGCCTGGCTGAGGTGGGAGGGAGCAGTGCCTGGGGAAGTGGGAGAAGCTTCCAGAAAGCAGGCTGCTCAGCCGAGCAAGCCTCCCTCCACTGTCAGGCACAAGCAGAGGCCTGTCCCCAGGAAGCCCCTCTCACTTCCCCAAGCCAGCCTGGCCCTCCTGACTGGGAACTGCCCTCCCGGCTGGGTACTGCCCTCCAGGAAGGCGTTCAACAGAGGTGTGTGTCCCCCTGGCCAGCACAGAGCCTGGCATAGAGGGGCGCTGGAGCTCTCCCAGGACGAGGGGCTGCTGAGAAAGCAGTGTGCGCCCCGCGGCCCGGGGTGTGCAAGCACAGGCGGGTGGGGGGAGGGCGGGGAGCCTGAAGGCGTTACAAAGTGGACTCCATCAGCCAGGACGCAGGATGCTAGCGATCGTACCAGCGGCGTCATCTCTGTCGTGCGGAGCTCGCTGCCAGCCAGCAGTGCGAGGTCTCGGTGCTTTTTATTAGAATGTTTATCTTCTGAGTAACGGCAGCTGTCAGAGCAAGTTCAACAGGACGGAGACGCAGAAAGAAAACCTCCCAGCAGCCTTCCTCCACGGCCCGCCTCCCTGCCATGAGCAGGGTCCCCAGGGCTGACAGGCAAAGGTGTCATCCTTCCAGCTAGTTCTGCAGACGCTGTGAGGAGGCTCAGAGAGGGCGAGCCATCAGCCTGCGGTCCCCAGCGGGGGGCGGAGTCCCAGGCCGAGCGGTTTGAGCTGCACCTCAGGTTCCGCTCGCATTCTGAGTCCTGAGTCGCCGGCTCAGCCTGGCTCTCCTGGTGGCACCTGCCAGCCTGCGGGAGACACAGCCAGTAGGACCCCAGTGTCCTGCGCCTGATGCGCAGGTGCCTCGTCCAATCACACAGCGACTCAACAGCCGAGATGGGACTGCAATGACACGATCTGACAGAGCCACCCCAAGGCTGGCGCCCGGAAGATGCCCGTGAGAGTCTGTGGACTGAACGACGGAACGAACGAAGGGCTGGTTGTGGGTGAGGCCAGGCCGAGGAGGGCCTGAGTGCCAGGTGCAGGAGTCTGGGTGCAGCAAGTCCCAGGCAGTGGGCCTGGTCAGGCCCGGAGCCATGGTGACGGGTGGGCGGAGGCAGGGAACCGTCAGAAGGCCGAGCGACAGCCACGGCCACGACGGGGGAGGCGAGCTCGAACCCCCGCAGGCCTCGCTGAGACATGCTGACCCATCGCTCTCATCGCAAAGCAAAGGCAGTCCTCGAAGCAGCTGCCTCCAGCGGGACGCGCGCCAGCGCCACAGGCCTCCGCGGTGCCAAATCCATCCGTGCGATCGATACCGCAGTGGGTCAGCCTGCGGGGCATGGGCCAGAGCCCGGCGCCGACCCTGGCCGAGCTGCCACAGACAGGGCAGCTCCGGGATTCTTCGGGGAGGGGCGGCGAGAGAAGCAGGCCTGCCTTCCCTGCCTCATCTGTAAAGTGACATTTTAAATAAACGCGGGGGATCCTTGCTCGCTGGAAGGAGGAAACAAGGCCTCGGCCTGGAGGCTGGCGCTGGGGCTGGCTTCCTCCCTCGGCCCCGTCAGCCCGCGGAGGTCGGCTCCCTGACGCAGCACCCGCCCCTGCCCCGGTGGCGCCAGCCAAGCAGGATGGCAGACCAGACACGCGCCCACCTCCAGGAGCAAGCAGCCAAGCGGGGGCAGAGCTGGCACGGATCACAGAACCAGCCTGTCCGACACCCCATCCTACAGATGGGGAAACTGAGGCCTAGGGAGGCAGGCGCGCCTCCCGCTGCCAGAGTGCGAGTCAGAGCCTGAGCCCCAGCTGCGCTCCACACCCAGCAGCTCCAGGAACAGAGGCCGGCGGGGCCTTCTGTGTCCCCTGCACTGGCACAGCGCAGGCACCCGGGGCGGCTGAGGCTTAGAGGGCGCCAGCAACACGCAGGCTCTGACCTGGCCGTGGTGCCCCCGCCCTCTGCTGCACTGCACCAAGGTCCTCCCGTGAGCTGGGAGAGGCCGGTACCAGGCATTCGGCTGGCCAGCCAGGGGACGTGGCCTGCTTCCCGGGGTCCACGGCCCCAGGGGCCCAGGGGAGGAAGCAAGGGGCCTCTGATCCAGCCTGGGAGATTAGGCCTCAAGGGAGGCACCTCCCGCAACCCCTTGGGAAGGGACAGCCACAGGGATAGACCAAGGCCGGCAGCCACGGCGGACAGTGCCACAGGGGCTCACAGCCGGGGTGAGCGGCTCAAGAGCCGCCTGAACAAGCCAGGGGAGCAGGCAGGGGATGAGGCGGGTGGAACCTGGGAGGAGCGGCCCACAACGGGTGACAAAAATACTCCCTGGAGCCTGGAGGGCGAGAGAGGCACCTGTGCGTGTGTGGGTGTGTGCATGCGTGTGTGTGGGGACGAGACGAGCACTGTGTGTGTGTGCATTAATGTGTGTGGGGACGAGACGAGCACCTGTGTGTGTGTGTGTGCATGCATGTGGGGACGAAACAAGCACCTGTGTGTGTGTGCATGCATGTGGGGACGAAACAAGCACCTGTTTGTGCATGCATATGTGTGGGCACGAGACGAGCACCTGTGTGTGTGCATGCATATGTGTGGGGACGAGACGAGCACCTGTGTGTGTGTGTGTGCATGCATATGTGTGGGGACAAAATGAGCACCTGTGTATGTGTGTGCATGCATATGTGTGGGGACGAGACGAGCACCTGTGTGCATGCATATGTGTGGGGACGAGACGAGCACCTGTGTGTGCATGCACGTGTGTGGGGAGGAGACGAGCACCTGTGTGTGTGTGTGCACGTGTGTGGGGACAAGATGAGCACTTGTGCATGTGTGGGTGTGTGCATGCATGTGTGTGCATGCAGGCAGGAGCCCCAAAGCCCAGCCCGGGGCCACTCTACACCACAAACTCCTTGGGGATTAGCTCTCCTCCACCCCTCTGCCCTGGACCCACAGGAGAGGCACTTCCTCCGGCCACCGGGTCACGCCAGGAAGGGTGCCAGCAGCGCGCCGTCTGCGGCCTGAGGTCAGAAGGCCGGCCGGGCGTCCCTAGGGCTGGGTCCCCTGGCTGGCCAGGCACTCCAGATGCCCGGGGCTGGCCTGGCTGGGAGAGCTGCTTCCTGGGCGGGGGAGGTCCTGTCAGCGTGGGGCCCAGCTGCGCCGTGTGCTTTTCCTCCAAATCCCTCGTGCTGCGCTGCCCTTGCTGTGAGCATGTGAGGTGTCACGTGGAGCCAGGAGGTCGCCCCATGGCAGGCTGGGTGTTGGGATAGGGCACCCCAGACCTACAGCAGATGGCTGCCACCTCCCTGCTCTGGCTCCTTGTGTCCCCAAGACGAAGCCCTCCACCCCAGCGAGCATGGCCCACAGGGGCCGCTCACCTCCCGATAACTCCCCTCCAGTCTCTAAGCGCAGTTCAAAGGTCACTTCCTCCAGGAAGCCTTCCCAGAAACCCCACTCCCAGGCACTGATGGCATTCACCACACCCACCTCAGCGTGTGCCAAGCACGTCAAGGCAGGGGCACAGTGTGGACCCTGCTGATGCCTGCGCGGGACGCGGGGGTGTGCGGGTCTTCCCTGCAAAGTGCGCCCAGGGTGCTCGGGTCAGTGGCACCCCGGGGCCTCCAGAACCAGGGGCACCTTTCACAAGGATGGTGGCCCTCCGCCTTCCCCGGGGCCCAGGCCTTGGCCATGCACGGGGCATAAATGCCGGCGGCAGGCCCACCACCTGCACTGTCTGATTCCTGCCCCATCCCTGGCTTGACTCCCTCCTCCTCCTCCGTGTCACGTGGTTAACAAGGATAACGGGGCTCCGCTGTGGGCATCTCTGCTGAGACCACTGGGCTCTCCTCAGTAAGGCCCTTCGAGCCCCTGGGGAGGTCAAAGAGGTAATCAGCCTGCAAACCATTCCCATTTCTAGGCATCGCTGGGGTTAGGGGTTGCTCACACCCCTCCCTTCCATGCTGGAGTACCCCACCCTCCCCCCAGGAATGCCTCCCCCCCCCCACACACACACACATCTGAGGAGAGGGGGAGCAGCAGCCCGCCTGGGTGCGGTCTGGGAGAGGAAAGGTCCTTCGGTGGCCCCAGCACGCACATCAAGCCCCAGAACTCCCACCTACCCCCAAGCCTGTCTCCCTGGAGGCAGGGACCACCCAGCACCGACCTGGGGTGCGGGGTGGGGATTGACCGTGCACATCTGCGGGTCAACGAACAGGGATCTGGGTCAGGGGTAAGCGGGGTTACGCCAACAACTCGCCCCTAACCCAGCAGGAATGAGACACCCACCCAAAACCGGCCGTCATCGGGCGATTCCGTTTAGGGGATTGGTCCGAGGTGGAGATTTTTGAACATCCTCTCGCCCTTTAAAAGCAGAGCCACACGGCACTAGAATTGAACTGCAACAATTGCCAACATGGGCGCAGAGCTTGGGAGCCTGCCCAGGCTCCACAGGCACCGCGTCATGATTCATGCGAGCAGGAGGGGAAGCGGCCGGGCCAGGTGGCTCTGCCTGGGAGCTCCGCGCAGAGGCCGGGCTGGACCCCGCGCTCAGAGGCCAGCCAGCGAGAGGCTGGCGCTCCGCTCAGGCCACAGACCCCAGCCGGCCGGTGCTGCGCGCGTGTGCGTGCCCGCGTGTGCGTGTGCGGGGAGGGGGATGCGGAGGCTCCTGCATCCGAGAGGACTGGGGAACTCACCGCGCAGGCCACCGGCACTCAGCCCGTCCCGCAGACTGCAGACGGCCCTGGAGGGGGCGCCCTCGCTGAGCGCGCGCCCCGCGCCACCGCCCCGACTCCTCCCCGCCGCCGCGCAGGCAGGTTCGCCCAGGCGGCCGCGGGCTCCGGCTCCCGGCCCGCTCCCCCCGGGCCGGCGGCGCTGGCGTGCCCGCCAGGCCGCCCTTGCCCACCCGTGCCCCGCCCCGCCACGCAACTCTACCCAAGTTGGAAGCCGAGCCCGGGCGGCTGCACTCGCGCCGAGAGCACAGCGGCGGCGAAGAGGAGGCGACGGTGGCGGCAGCGGCGGCGGCGCTTGGGCGAGCGAGGCGGCGCCCGCACGGCCCAGCGCTGTCTGCGGGGGGCGCCCGCACCGGGAGCAGCAGGAGGAGGGGCTGGAGACGGACGCGCGGCGGCGCCCTGCCCGGGAAAGTAAAGTTGGAGCCGGAGGCTGCGCGTGGGGGCTCGGAGGAGCGGCGGCCCGCACCCCGGTGCGCCGACTACTAGCCGGCCGAATGGGAGGCGGAGCGCCCGGGCCGCCGCCGCCAGCAGCCTGCGCCTCGGCCGGGCGCCGGGGCCGTGGGGCCGCTGAGGCCCGCCCGATCGGGTGCCGCGTCGCCGTGGCCTCGCGGCCGGGGCGCTCCCCGTGAGCCGGGCCGAGGGCGGGGCCGCGAGGACCCCGGGACCTGCCCCCTCCCCCCCGCCGCCGCGTCGCCGCCCGCTCCGGGCGCCTCCTGCTCTGCACTAACGCGCGCGGCAGCTGCGGGGAGCCGGCAGCCACGCTCTCCGGCGCGCCGCTCGCCTGCCGAGCCAACACGGCCGAGGGCCGGCTGCGGGGCGCCGCGGTTCCCGGTGGGCGCGCCCGAGGAGTAGGCGGCGATGCGGGCGCCGACCCGGGCTGGGGGGCTCCTGAGCTGCCGCGGCTGCGCCCCGGCTCCAGGCGGGACCGCGTAGCTCACGGGAGGACCATGGCGTCCCCGGCGCTGGCGGTGGCGCTGGCGGCGGCGGCGGCGCCGGGCCCCAACGCGAGCGGCGCCCGTGAGTGGGGCAGCGGTGGAGCCGCCAACGCCTCGGGGGTCGCCTGGGGGCCGCCCCCGGGCCAGTACTCGGCGGGCGCCGTGGCGGGGCTGGCGGCGGTGGTGGGCTTCCTGATCGTCTTCACCGTGGTGGGCAACGTGCTGGTGGTGATCGCCGTGCTGACCAGCCGCGCGCTGCGTGCACCACAGAACCTGTTCCTGGTGTCGCTGGCCTCGGCGGACATCCTGGTGGCCACGCTGGTCATGCCCTTCTCGCTGGCCAACGAGCTCATGGCCTACTGGTACTTCGGGCAGGTGTGGTGCGGCGTGTACCTGGCGCTCGACGTCCTCTTCTGCACCTCGTCCATCGTGCACCTGTGCGCCATCAGCCTGGACCGCTACTGGTCCGTGACGCAGGCCGTGGAGTACAACCTAAAGCGCACGCCGCGCCGCGTCAAGGCCACCATCGTGGCCGTGTGGCTCATCTCGGCCGTCATCTCCTTCCCGCCGCTCGTCTCGCTCTACCGCCAGCCCGACGGCGCCGCCTACCCTCAGTGCGGCCTCAACGACGAGACCTGGTACATCCTCTCGTCCTGCATCGGCTCCTTCTTCGCGCCCTGCCTCATCATGGTCCTGGTCTACGCGCGCATCTACCGCGTGGCCAAGCTGCGCACACGCACGCTCAGCGAGAAGCACACAACCACCGGCCCCGACGGCGCGTCACCGACCACGGAGAACGGGCTGGGGGCGCCGACGGGCGCGGGCGAGAACGGGCACTGCGCGCCCCCGCGCCGCCCGCGCGCGGACGTGGAGCCCGAGGACAGCAGCGCGGCGGTCGAGAGGCATCGGCGCCGGGGTGCGGTGCGGCGAGGTGGGCGGCAGCGCGCGGACGGCCAGGCAGGCGAGGGCGGCGCCGACGCGCTGGCTCCCGGGCCCGCCGAGCAGGGCGCGCTCTCCGCCGCCAGGTCCCCCGGTCCCAGCGGGCGCCTGTCTCGCGCCAGCTCGCGCTCCGTCGAGTTCTTCCTGTCGCGCCGGCGCCGGGCGCGCAGCAGCGTGTGCCGCCGCAAGGTGGCTCAGGCGCGCGAGAAGCGCTTCACCTTCGTGCTGGCCGTGGTCATGGGCGTGTTCGTGCTCTGCTGGTTCCCCTTCTTCTTCAGCTACAGCCTGTACGGCATCTGCCGCGAGGCCTGCCAGGTGCCAGACCCGCTCTTTAAGTTCTTCTTTTGGATCGGCTACTGCAACAGCTCGCTCAACCCGGTCATCTACACGGTGTTCAACCAGGACTTCCGGCGCTCCTTCAAGCACATCCTCTTCCGCCGGAGGAGAAGGGGCTTCAGGCAGTGACTGGTGCGCCCCGCCTGGCGCGGAGACCCTGGGCGGCTCCGGGAGGAGGGGGCGGGCGGGCAGGCGTGGCCCCCAGAGAAAGCTGGTTCCATTTCCCCGCAGAACCAGGGATGGACTGGCCTCCAGGGCGCAGGGCAGGCGCATGGGCTGATGAGACCCAAGCGCCCACGGGAGAGGGGAGGAGAAAGGGGAGCCCCTCTGCCTTCCCATCTCAGCGAGGGGCTGCTTGCAAGACTGCAGGCCCGGATCCTGCTCAGGGGGCCCTGCCGAGGGGAGCTGTTAGGACTGTTAGGTCGGGGTTTTAGCCACAGGCCCTTGTAACCTTCCAGATGGTGAGGACGCCCCCAGACGCGCACCGCCCCCCCGCACCCACCTCCGAGCAAGGGCTGACTTCCCCAGGACCGGGGGGCGCTGTCTGGGAGGCACTGACAACCTTTGGTAACGGAAAGTATTGAAATGTTTGCCAAAAACGACAACCCCAACAACCAAACTATTTTCTAAATAAACCTTTGTAATCTAAGCGCTGGGTGCAGCCGTTGGTCCTTAAGCCCCGGCTGGGGGTTGGGGTAACTTCCAGACTGGCATCGGCTACCAGCCCCCCCCCCCCCCCACGGGTGAAGGAGCACACTCCAGGTCCCCAGATTCCAGCCTGCCCCCTTGCACGAGAAGTGTGTGTGGGGCGTCTTTTTTTTTTTCTTTTCAATCAAACGCTTTATGTATGCATAAGATCTGTGCGCAGAACACGTGTGCTGAGACCGGCCAAGGGAAGCCCCGCATTGATTCCATATGTAGACCCTGGAGAAGTGTCCTCGCCGCCTCCGTCCGTTCCTGCCCCTGCGCCCACCAGTGCCTGCCCTGGCCTGGCAGCCCCTTCCCAGCGGAAGAAGGGGTTATGGCAGCCTGAGCTGTGGTTCTGCCCCCCAGCTGTGGGCAGCCCCCCCGCCCCCTTGAGCTGGGGCCTTTGAAGGACGCAGGTTGCGGACACCTGCCTAGAAGCAGGTCTTGGGTGGGGCTGAGCCAAGGCAGGCCTCCCAACCTTCTTCCCCCCCTGAGGCCTTGGCCGACTTCTTACTGTTGTGAACATGGAGGCCCGAAGGCCATGGGGGGAGGGGGGCTGGAGCTTGCCCGTCCCTCCTCCCACCCCCCCCCCCGCCAGCTCACCCTCATGCCCCAGCCACCCCTGTGTCTGTGTGCACCCCTCCCCCCCACTGAGGCTTGAGGAGGGTGGCTAGAAGGAGCGAGTGAAGTATTAGAGGGGTCCCCATCATGGAGCCTGGAGCTGGGATAGCTGGGGTTGGGGGGCGGGAGCAGGACCTGGGCTCTATGGGGGAGATCGCTCCGAAGCATACGCGCATACACGTGCCCTGGAGGGGCCCCCCTGTGGAACCTGCTGGTGAGGTTCCTCCTTCCCGCTGTGCCTGGCCTTCCTGTGCGCCCCTCCCCGCCATCCCCGGCCAGCTCAGCTCTGTCCTGAGTCACCACCCGTCTGTCTGGCCTGGGGGACGGCCGGGTCTTGCCCGGGGAGGGGTCAGCCCTGGGTCCTGCTTTTCATCCTCAAGCCCTCGTCCCCTGAAGCAGGAGCCAGGGCACACCCCTTTCCTGGGCCACGTGCCAGCGCTGTCCCTTGGAGAACCCCAACCCCTGTGCAGATCCCGGCCTCATCACCCCAAGTTATGGGTCCTCAGGATCCGCCCACTGGCCCAGCGCTCCCCCACTGTCCACACTGACTCACGTGGGCACCCTCACACCTGTGCTTAGGCTCTGGGACAGGCGGGGAGGCCAGACCTGGGGGAGGGGGGAGGTGGGGGGGGGAATGGCCGACTAAGCCCATGGGGACAGCTCTGACCCCTCTCCGCTGGGCGGGGCCTGAAGGGGTGTCCATGTCGGAGGCCTGGCTCTGCTGCAGGATTGCTGAGCTAGCCCAGCACCCCCGTGCCCCCTCTGGCCCCAGTGCCCTCCTGTGAAGTGTGTGTGTGTGGGGGGGCATTGCTTGAAATCTGCCAAGCCTGCCAGTCTATGGTCCAACATGCCAGCCGACTGGAGGCCGTGGGGGTGACCTCTGGAGGGCACGGCTGCCACTGGTGTGGCCTGTGAGCTGCAGGGCCTTCCGGGTGCGGGGGCAGGGACCCCCAGTTCACCACAGGGGCAGGGCGTGCCCGGCAGCGTGTCCACACCTGCTCCTTCCCTCCCCAGCCCCAGGAATGGCACCTTGGGGGGGGGGGTCGCTGGGCCGCTGGCAGCCGGTGCCGCCTCATCCCCTGTCAGCGACAGCTGTTCCCACTCCATCCTGAGTGCCGCCTGGAGAGGGCTTTTCAGCTGGAAGAGCAGCCAGCGCGGCTCCCACCTGCTCTGCGTAGGAACTGGGCCAGCGGCTGCTGGTCTCGCCGTCTGCGTGGATGGCGTGGGGGTGCTGACGTGCCCCACCCCGGGGCTCCTGAGCACTGACCGATCCCATTGTGGTCGGGGAGCCAGGCATCGAGATGTCCCTGCGGTCCAGAGCAGGGCCCGACCTCTGTCCAACCGTCTACGCGGTGGCCTCCGCACCTCTTCACGTCTATTTCGAGTTGCCCATTGTCAGCCCCGGCCAGTGGCTGAGAACCCTGAGGCGGGAGCTGGCCATGGGGCCCAGGACGGGCAGTGCAGGAGGCAGACCCAGAGTGTCCGGCTCTGCCCGCCTGAGCCAGGCCCAGCTCCCGCCGCCCGGGGAACGCGCCCCTGGCCTCCGCTGGAGGCTGGCACACAGCTGCCTCCTGCCTGGGGCTTCCCCTCGGGGACAGGGGATTTCAGGCAAAATTAAAACCACCACCACCACCACCCACGAGAAGATCCCGGAAGGCGGACGGGCGTGGGCAGACTGGCCTGCACCTGAACCGGCCCAGCCCCCCACGCCGGGGTTCCAGCAAGGTGGACACGCATGCATTTGTGTAAGTGAATCCCTGTATTCTAGCTCACTTGTGAGTTGGTAGGAAAGGAGGAAGCGAATCATCCAAAATATCCCGGTACAGCTCAGGATGGAATTCAAAACACAGTGCCAGTTGCCGGGCAGGCGGAGTCGGAAGACTTGGGGAACGCAGCTCCGGGCTTTGGACCCTCCCCGGGTGGGGCGCTGTGCCACCCGCTGGCGAGGAAGCAGCCTCCTGGCGCTGGCAGCGCTGTGTTTTTATGGCACATCCTCGGCAGGGCCCACAAATCCTGCACAGCCTCGGATCCAACACACGGCGCAGCAGCCGTCCTGAGCCGGGCTGGGCAGCTGCAGCCAAGCCCGCCCTCCCCGGGGAGCTGTCCGCCCCGCACCCCCCACAGGCCAGGGCAGGTGGGAGGAGCCAGGCTGAGGTGCGGACCAGGCTCCACAGCCCCGAGGGGTACCCCGCAGGCCCCTACCCACACGCTGGCTACGGCTCTCCCTGGGCACGGGTGGGCGGCCTCCCCTGCTTGCTAGGGGGCTTCCGAGGGGCATTATGTGGCCGTGGTTGGGGCTCACAGGGTGGGAGCTGAGAAGTCGGGGAGAAGGAGGGACCCAGGTGAGGCATCCACCCTGAGGACCTCATCTTGCTCTGGGTCTGTCATGAGGGCCCACGGGACGTCAGGCCCCCTACTCGCCCCCTCTTTTGACCAGCTGAGCTGTTAAGAGCATCTGGTGCAGCTGGGAGGGTGGGGAGGGAGAGCCAGGGGCCCTGCACTCGTTTTTTTGGGCGGGGCCAGGACAGGGCGGGGCGGGGCCAGGACAGGGCGGGGCGGGGCCAGGGTAGGATGGGGCGGGGCCAGGGCAGGGTGGGGCGGGGCCAGGGTAGGATGGGCCGGGGCCAGGGCGGGGCGGGGCGGGGTGGGGCGGGGTGGGGCGGGGCCAGGGTAGGATGGGGCGGGGCCAGGGCAGGGTGGGGCGGGGCCAGGGCAAGGCGTGGGGGGCAGGGCGGGGCGGGGCGGGGTGGGGCGGGGCCAGGGCAGGGCGGGTGTGAGAAGCCTGAGACTCCAGGGGGCGCTACACGGTGCCATGAAAGCTGCCGGGGAGCAGAGTCCGCACCAAGCCTGGCCCAAAAGAAAGCCCGGGCACACAGCTGTGTCTCCTTCCTGCCAAAGGCTCTGTGGCTGCCCCGCCCCAGTGAGGGCCTCGAGGACAGGGGATGGTGGAGATGGGGCGCTCCACGCAGGTGGGCAGGGGCGCGCCGCCCGAAAGGCCCGGTGTGAAGGGGTTCGTCTTGCGGCTGAGTGCAAAATGTACCCGAGCTGCCTGGCAGCCACGGAGAAAAAGGAAACAGATCCACACCCGCGCTCTGCCGCCGAGTTCACAGGAAACGCTGGGACCCGCGGGCCAGCCCCTAGCCCACCTGAAAGCCGCCGGCCGCGCTGGGTGCCGCTCCCCGGCCGCCGTGACGCTGGGGTCTATCTCTCCTGGGGCCTTAGAGACCAGGGAGAACCCTGCAGCCTTCCCACAGCCCCTAGGCCCCGCCTCCGCCACCGGCTGCACCCACAGGCCATTCTTGTTCATTCCGCCCTCCCCCCTGAGCCAGGCCCCTGCTGGGAGCCGGGAGGGCTGTGGGCACGGGCTCTGCTGCCTTTTGCCATCAAGCGCCGGTGCCAGATGAGCCTTTCCGGCTGCAAAGGGCGCCTGGTGCCGCCCCTGCGGACCCCAGCTCCCTGCCCAGGACAGCCGGCTGCTGCAGGCCCACTGCGCCAGGGTCCCAATACCAGGCCCCGCCCTCCCTTCCTCCCCTGGCTGAGCCTCGCCCAGGCCTTTGTTAACGCCCACTTTGCCCTCTGCCAGGAGCTCCTCTCCTGTGCCCCCCTGGACATGGTCCCAGGCCCTGCAGGGGGCGCTGTCCTGGGTGCCCACAGGCCTCTCGGGGCTGGAGAGGAACTCTGTGCGGCTGTGTCCCCTCTGGTCTGGGTGGGTGCCCCACCTCGTTTAGCTCCTCACTGACCGCCAGGTCTGCTAGACCAGAGGATCACCACGTGGCCTCCCGAAGCAGGCCGGACTTGCCCCACAGCTCGGTGGGAGCCCCTGAGGGTGGTCCATTCAACGGCCCCTCCCCCTCTCACTAGAGTCCCAGATTGCAGATCCCAAGGACGCGCCCAGAAGCTCGTGTCCCCCGTGTGCCCTCTGCCGGCGGCTTTCGGCAGGGGCTCTGGGCATTCCCCTCTCACCATGCTGCCACGTGGGCACCAACGCTCCCATTTCACAGACAAGAAAATCAAGCCCCAGACAGGGATGATGGGTGGAGACAGACGCTCCCTCGGTGCCTCATGCTGGGCTGTTCTCATCTCTCAGCCCCTCCCCCCCTGCCCCCCCCCCCCCCCCCCGCACGGATCCAGGACCAGCCCCGGAGGTCGGTGTCCATGAGCCTCATTTTACAGAGAGAAGACCAGCCTGGGGTGGGGACGCCACTCTGAGGCCTCGCGAGCTCTGGGCAGACCCGGCTGGCTGCCTCTGCTGGTCTGTAGAGGGCCCCCTGGGAAGGCACATGGGCATTCTTTAATTATTGTCAGCTGAACCCAAGGTGACAGGCAAAGCCACGCCCCGGGAACACGCCCTTGCCAAAAGGGCAAGGGCGTTATCAGCCTTGACTCTTATCCGCCCGTGGTGTGGGGAAGTGGTTTTGATATCTAAATCCAGCCCAGCACCAGGAATGCTCGGGGCCTATTCAAGAATGCAAATCATCTCCTTTCGTCTTGACCTTTTGATGAAGCTTCCTGGTGTTTGGGGTATAAAATAAACTCGCTGGATTGGCTCTGGGTCCCTGTCCCTCCATCAGAGAGGACGGTGGTCCCACCCGGTCCCAGCTTTTTTTCTTCTATCTCTGTGTCTTATCTCTTTCTTTCTTTTATTTCTCAGCCCCCAGCTCCTCTACTCAGGAAATGGACCCCCTCTCTTTCCGTGCTGGACGCGGAAGAGAGAAACACCTACACTGGTCTCCATTGCGAACCCCCCCCCCCAGAGGAACTGTTACAGCAATGAGGTCAGACGCCGCCCACGAGTCACGCGTGCCTGTTGCCGCCTCGTTATTTTTGACGTCATTGAACTCCGACCCTCAATGTAGACGTGAGGGGAATCGGGCGGCTTGTCTCCCTAGAAGCAGTTCCCCCACGAAGCCGCTTGTGCGGATCGCCCCGCCCAGGACATAAATGCCAAATGTCGGAGGTGAAAAGTAATCCAGTTACCGCTTCCCAGAGCGTGCTGCCCTCGCAAATCGAATTTAAGGCCGAGTCAGTCCTCCTTTAATTGGTTCACGTGAGGCCGTTATGCAGAACCGACTGCGGTGGTTGCTCCTGCAAGGCTCCAGGTCAGAGGAGAAACGCCGCGTCATCGGCTCGCTGTGGGTGCCGCGCCGTGACTGGGGGGCCCAGCCGCCCCCAGCGCACCTCCCGGGCCCCCGCTGCCCAGGGGGGAGCTGCTGTCGGGCCGGGGTGACCTGCAGGTGCAGGGTAAAGGCAGTGCTTCAGTGCGCCCGCAGCGGGCGGGCCTGACAGCCGCCCGCATGGCCCAGGGCCACCAGGGCTGCCCGCTGGAACCCCTTCTGACAACAGAGGGCTGGCCGCACGTGGCCCCTCTGTCCCCTGGCATCATCAGGTTTGCCTGGGTGGCTGAGGCTGGGTGCACGGTGTGACGTCATGCCCCACCCCCAGCCCCAAGTGGGTGTGGAGCCGGAGGGAGCAGGGGGAGCCACTGAGCCTCAGTTTCCTCCTCTGGAAAGTGGGCAGAAGCAGCTTCTGTGCAGAGGCCGTGTGCGCACTGGAGAGCCTGGGGCAGCTCAGAAATGCGGGAGGCAGGGCCTGTGCTCAGTGGTGGGTGCTCCCCGGGGCGGGGCGGGTGGGCAGCCCCGGCGTCAGGCCCAGGGCAACTTATGGGGTGGACGCTGGGCTCTGGGACATTGGCCATAGCGGGAGGCGACAGGCTTCTGCAGCCCTGGCACAGGGTTGGGGGTGACGGGCTGGCAGAGGTGGGACCAGCCCCTGGTGGAGGGGCGGGCCCTGGACAGCCTCGCACAGCCAGGGGCCCCGGCCCGGCCCAGGACCGGAGGGGGTGTTCAGGCCGGGCCCTGGGCCTCCTTCTGGGCATCTTGAGTCCACCTTGCTTTATCTCATCCAAGACCCCACACAGAGGAGGCAGGCGTGCAGTAGGCACTTAATAAATGTTGGCAGCATCAGCTACAAACACATCAGAGGCACAGCCCTGCCCTCAGGTGCCTCCGGTCAGATGGGGATGCGGAGAGTGACGTGGGGCAGCTGCCAAGACCTGGATGTGGGACTCGCAGCCCGTCTGAGCTCCCCTCCTCGGCCCCCCATCTTCACCTCCAGCTTCTCCCTCTCAGTGCGGCTGGGGTCCTCCTCCCCTCACTCCATGAGGGTCCATGGGGAGGGAGAGGCAGGAGCAGCTCCACGGGGGGTTGGGCAGAGACCACACAGGCCCCTCCCTAGGGCGTGGGGGCTCCGGACTTGCTGGCTCGTGGACGTGGGGTGCAGACACCTGAGGACACGGCCGTGCCTGATAGGTTGGGGCCATGAGGGCAGGGGTGGGGGCGGACGGGCGGGGGCCGCAGACCCTCCGGGTGGCACTGCCCAGAAGTGGCAGGGAGGCCGGCTGCTCTCGCTCCCCGCTGCGGCCACAGAGGCGGACAACGAGAGCCTTTTGGTTGCTTGTCCAACCCAGACACAATCGATAAATTCTGGAAACCTGAGAACAGCTGACCTTTGAGGTTTCTAGCAAACCGTCCAAGCATGAGCACGGTGGGGCCCTGGCTCAGAGCCGAGGCTGGGGCTGGAGCCGGGAGGCCTCGGCATGGCCCCCCTCGGGTCTGGCAGGCGCACGGGCGAGGCCGCCCTCAGGCACGGAGCCTTCCGGAAGGCTGCGCAGACCGCGGGCTCCTGCCAGCTGCCTGGTGGCCGCCTGGCTTCGGCTGTGCCTCAGCATCTCCTTCCCCGCTAGGTCTCCAGCAGCACTTACAGACGGGGAAACTGAGGCCTGGAGAAGGGGGGGGGGCTGGGCCCACTCCCAGCCTCTCTGGGCTGTGTCCCAGCTTCCTGCCCCGGCTTCCCTGTTGGAGTGAGGGGTCTGTGGGCCTCTGTGGCATTGGCTGGGGCCAGGCACCCTATTCAGTCCTTGACTGCTATCCCATGATGCTCCAGGCCTGGCTCAGGGAGCCCACAGTGCCCGGGAGGCTGGCGTGACAGGCGCAGGCAGTGTGGTGGGGCAAGCAGGGTCTGGGGGGTGGGGGGGGGCACTTGTGAGGCCAGGCGGCCAGCAGCCCAGCCAGGACCCTGGTGCCTGGGCCCCTGTGGGCACTGGAGGCCTGAGGATGTAGGAGGCCCTCACCCTTGGGGTACCACACCTGGGCTCCTCCTCCTTCCCACCTGCTCAGCTCCTGCTCCGCCCCCCACCCCCAGGTTCCTGCCACCACCTCCAGGAGGCCCTCTCTGAGCTCAGGAAGTTGGGGAGGGGAGCAGGCTACACAGGGGGCCCTGTGGGGCAGGGGCAGCTCCTGGGGGCGGGGCGGGGGGCAGGCAGGGAGACAGGTGCAGGGCCCGTGAGCAGAGCTGGTGGGCCTGGGCAGGTGGCGGGGGGCGGGGTGCCCGCTCCAGAGCCGTGTTAGGGGTTGGAGCTTTCTGCGGGGGGACATGGGGTCCCACTGGACGGCAAACAGGATCAGATGTGCATTTCTGACAGTGGCCAGCTTCCCACAGGGCCACGGGGGCGGGACTAGGGAAAGCTGGGACCTGCCATAATGTCACCCACACATCTTAGGTGAGTCAGGTGCCTGCTCCAAGGTTCCCCCCCCCCGCCCCGCCCCGGGCTGGCCCTGCAGGCAGGCTCAGCCGGAGCAGCAGCCATGCACAGAGGGAAGCGGCCTGGACACATCTGCCACTCTTGGCACGTGGCCCTGTGGCCGCGACACCACACTGTGCGTTGTTTAGTTCCCAGAACAAGCCACATGGCAAGGGTTTACTGGGCTTGTCCTGAAGGGGGGCGGGGGGGGGGAGAGGGAGGGAGGGAGGGGCGGCGGGAGGAGGGAGGTGGCTGGGGGTCTCCGGGAAGGGCCCCCGCAGTCCCGGAAGCACGCCTGTCAGCACCCGCAGCCACGGCTGAGCGAGACACGGGCCCTGGCAGCTCCACCAGCCAAGTGCCCACGCCAGCCTGTGGGTCAGCACTGCCTGGCGTGGACACTGAGGCCGGAGGTGGCCGTGCCCGCTCACTGTTCCTAAGGGAGAGGCAGACCGGGACTGCCCGCCACCCTCCACCCTTCCCAGAGCGGCCTGTGCACAGAGTGGACCCCACACAGGGTGGCTAATTAAGTGAGATGAAGGAGACCCCCACCCTTGCCAACGCCTCCCCCCCCAGAAATGGGCACGAGGCCGAGTGGCAGTCAGTGCCACCCTGCAGCCCTGCCCCCGGCCCCCCTCGGGTCTCAGAGCTGAGCGTCTGAGAGGCGTCCCGTCCTGTGGGCCCTGGGCGGCGCCCCGGCTCAGCCTGAGCTGCTGCTTCTGGGACACCAGCCTCCCCCATTCCAGCGGGCACTGAGCTGTCATGGGAGACAGGTGGGCAGCGTGGCCCCAGGTCAGATGAGCGCGAATGTGGATGCCTGTCCACAGGGGGGGCTGTCCATGGGAGGGCTGTCCACGGGAGGGGCTGTCCACGGGGGTGCATTTGGGGGCCCAGGTTTACATTTTGACACAAATGTCAATGAAGCATTTCCTTGGGTTACAAATCCAGAGGCAAGCGGAGGGCAGGGTTTCACTTTCTCTTCTCAGAAGACAGAGACAGCGCCTCTGGTGGGGCGCTGTGCCCCCCCCCTTTCCCTCCGGGCTGGGCTGGCGTTCCCTGCTCCCTCTGAGCCGAGGCCTCCCGTCCACCGTGACGGCTGTGAGCCCTCTGACCGTCCACCAGCTCTCTCCAGCCTGGGCGGCCCTGGGTGCAACTGAAGGCAGCCAGGAGTGCCAGACAGATTGGGGGAGGGCACCTTGGGTACGGGGTGGGGGGTCTGGGGGGCAGGGTGAGGAGGGTGGGTTGGACCTGCGGGGTGCTCACCAGGTGGCTGCAGGGAGGGCACAGGGCGGGTTCCGGCTCCGGGCGCTGCCCAGAGCCCAAGGCCAGCGGACTCGGGGTGCCTGGCTGTCCCCTTGCTCGGGGCCGGCGGCTCAGCCGTGGCTAATTGGATCTGAGAATTGGGTGCAGTGTTTACAGAAAGCTTTTAGTCCGCAGGCCCGGGGGGAAATTGGATTTCGGGCTCCTGGCTTGGACTCTTGACTCTCATCCTGCTGTGTGGGGGCTCGGCGGCTCCTCCGTGCGGGGCGCTGATGAATTATGTCCACTTACTACCTGGCTCCCGCCAGATCAGTGCCAGAGGCGCAGTGGTCCGGTGTCTCTCGTCTCGAGACAGATCCATCTGCTCACAAGAGCCGCTGGGCTCCGGCTGGCCTGAGCCGGAGGTCACTAGGCTTGGGTTGTGCCAAGAGTCTGTGGGGCCTCATGAGGCGGCCCTCTGGGGACTGAGCTCCCAGGTGGGCCCCTCGCAGGAATGATGGGTCATTTCAGGAATTCTCACAAAGATTGGTCTTCACTGAACTGTGTGATGGTCCACGGGCTGCCGGCCTTGGCGAGGACGCTGCACACGGGCCAGCCCGAGCTTCGGAGGTCGTTTCAATCCGTGGGAGATTCTTGGGCTGTTGGTGTGTGTTTGCTCGACGCTCCCGCTTCGGGCTGAGAAGCCACCTCCTCCAGGAAGCCCTCTGTGGTTTATCTCTCTTTGCTGCCCTGTCACCACTGGGCCACTCACTGGCTCAGGGGCAGGCATGTTTCGGGGGACGTGGGAGGGCTCTGCCTGCAGGGTGATGTGGGATGAGGATGGGGGGCAGGGCCGCATGGAGGCAGTGAGCCGGATCAGCAGGTGTGGGCTGGCAGCCAGAGGCAGTGTGTGCGCTGCAGGACCTGGGGCACCCGTAGGCAGCCTTTGAACCGAGGCTGGACCGGCTCTGTCCCGCCTTTTCATTTATTATGTATTTACTAGAGGGGCCCGGTGCATGGAAATTCGTGCAAGAGTAGGCCTTCCTTCCCCCGGCTGCTGGCACCGGCTTCCCTCTGGGACCCAGGCTTCCTTCCTCTGGCTGCCTGCAGGCACCCAGGATCCGGGCTGGCTTCCCTTGGGCCCTGGCTTCATCAGGGAGGACATCCGGAAGACATCCAGTCTAATTAGCATATTACCTTTTTATTATTATAGATACTTTACTTATATATGATAATAAATATAATTTCACATCTATATATATAAAAGGCTAATATGCTAAGTGTCCCTCCGCCCATCCGACTGGTCGCTATGACTCGCACTGACCACCAGGGGGCAGACGCTCAATGCAGGAGCTGCCAGGCTGCAGTGACTTGGCAGTGGTGGTTCTTGGGTGATGCACCCCGAAACCAGAGAGGAGGGAGCCCGATTCCTCATGGGGGCACGTGATTCCACCTTCAGCCGTGGGTTATGTTGTTGCTGGGGCACTGTCGGCCCGAATCTGGTTACTGCACACTTGTGTTTGCGTTCCACACCCTGTACGACCGCAACATTGCAGAGCGCCTTCTCGCACTTGGGGACTCCTCGGGGGATGTCGGAGAGCCGGTTTTGGCTGATCCCCACAGGCCAGGCCGAGGGACCCCACCTGCCAGAGGGACCCCGCTCACTACACAGATGCCGGGAGGGACTGCGGGAGGTTGGCTTCAAGGTGTGTCCGGCCTGTCTCATCCAGTCCCGCCCCACCGGCCACCTTCTAATTGATTTCCTTTCACTGTGCACAAATCCATGCACTGGGTCACTAGTATGAAATAACAGGCTACAACTAAAAGTTGATCTTATTTTTTTACTTTTAAGAAATGAAAACACTCTTATGGGCCCAAAGAACTCCTGAGGGACACGTGCACTGTGCTGGCTGCGCGGGCGACAGGCCGGCCTGCAGGGGGGGACGCCAGGTGACCCCCACACGGGTGGGAGCTGTGTCCCAGCTGTGGAGGGACCGTCCTTCCCCAGCAGAGGGGCGGAGGCAGGATGAAGCGGAGGAAGGACATTCCCTCGAACAAACAGAAGGGCCCCTGGCTCAGGGCTCGCTCACCCTCGGCCTGGATCTGTTGAGAGCCCCCACATCAGGCCCCGGGAGCCGCGAGAATTAATCGCCAGGAGATGAGCCGATTAAAGAGCTGATCAGGAATCGTAGATGCCTGGTGCCAGATGAAGAGCAAATGTCATTCTTTCTCCGGAGGTGACGACTGAACCCCGGTTGAGAAATCACCCACAGGTGACTCTGCTGAACCTCAGAAGGCTCCTGCGAAGGCTCCTTCAGAGGGACCGGCAGGTGGAGCCAGGGCAGGGCGCGTGCCGACGCCGGTCTCACGCTGGTCCCTGCACCCCTGCGCATCCAGCAGCACCCCTTTCCAGAGGAGGAAACCGCAGCTCAGAGGCTGAGTTGCTTGCCCGGGACCCCAGGGTTCAACCCTAAAACGCACCCCAAATCCTACGCTTAGTCTTGGAATTCTGATTTAGCTCAGAGGAGACGAGGGTGTCGGGATGCTGCTGCCTCCCTGCTGCCCACCTGGATTGAGACCTCACTCAGCTCTGGGGCCCGGGAGCCAAAGGCCAAGCCAGCCGGCCTTCTGAGTTCCCGACTGGACCATGGAGCGACCCAGACTGAGCAGATCAAGACGCAGGACGCCAGTCACATGTCAATCTCAGATAAACAATGACTGGGCCCTAAGTATACCCTGTGCAACATTAGGTCGTGCTCATACCCACACCGCCGTGTCCCTCCGCCCTGGCCGCGCCACGGGACAATGGCAGAGATCAGGAGAGCCAGCTCCTGCCGCCTCTGCTGACCCAGGACAACCGGGAGGACAGGTTCTAGTCCCGTTATTCTCCTCCTCCTTTTTTTATGTGTGTGTGTTTTTTTAAATTTTTATTTTATTGATCTCAGAGAGAGGGAGAGGGAGGTCGAAACATCAATGATGAGAGAGAATCATGGGTCGGCTGCCTCCTGCACCCCCCCACATTGGGGATCGAGCCCACAATCCGGGCATCAAACCGTGACCTCCTGGTTCATAGGTCAATGCTCAGCCACCGAGCCACGCCGGCCTTTCTGTTTTACAGGCAGAAACCCAGAGCTCAGAGGCGGGAGGGCGGCCAGGGCCCGTGTGTGGCGTGTTCCTGGGCGTGTCTCCTGGAAGGCCCTCGGGGCACGCTGACCGCCACGGCCTGGGGAGAGCGGGCCTGCTTTGTGCGCCTCCGTGAGCCCCGCTGGGTAACAAACGCACAGCCAGAGAGGCCAGAGGAAAGGGGACACGGAGGCCCCCTGCCCTGGGCTCTGCAGAGAGATGTGTTTCTCTCACATCGATATTTCTCGGTCTTTCCCTCTCTTTCCCCCTCTCCCTGAAAACCAATGGGAAAATATCCTCAGACGAGGATTTAAAAAAAAAAAATAGGAAAAAGAACGGTAGGGTTAACCCGGGATGCAGCAGGACTGTCACCTCCTTTTTCTCAGACATCTGCTCCTATTAATACAACCAAAGATTAAATTTTCTTTTCACTAACCTCACCTATGAGCTGCTAACACGATGTCTGTGTCATTTCACCCTCTGGATCCTTCGGAACCGAGCAGGGTCTGTGGGGCCTTGCCACACCTTCCCCGGAGCACCAGGGGCGCGGCTGACCCTCACACACCCAGGTCACCAGCGGAGATTTCCGGGAGCCCCCCCTCCCCCCAGGAAGCGGGTCACCAGATGATCAGGACGAACGCCTCCTCTGCCAGCGGGAGGCCCTAATGCGTGAGTGGGAGGACACGGGGTTTATGCTTCCTGAAATACCCCCCAAACGCTGTAAATCCTGATGCAACCGGGGACCATGCCACTTGTCCCCCGTACGTGATAGCTTTTTGAAAACAATTCCAGCTTTTAAACAAGTCACGGATTTCCTGTCACCCGTCTCAAAAATATCAGAGGAAAAAGAGGAAAAATAAAATACATATTCCATCATTTTAATATTCAACATCCTTTCTCTTCCAGGCTTGGAACCACCACGCCCCCAGCTCAAACGTGGGCTTTCCGAGAATGTCTCGCTCATTTCACTGTTTTTCCACCGGGGAATACGTTGTCAGTCACACGCTATTCAGGGAACAAAGGCTTCTGTGGGACACGCCGAGGAAGCTCAGCGCTGCCTCGGGGACAGACCTCGCCCTGGAAACCGCCGGGCCCTGGTTCCGGGCGCAGAGAGATTACCCGCTAATCTGATTGACCCCTGGCCCCGCGACTCCCCCCGCGGAGACCGACCAGTCTTGGCAAGTCTGAGAAAAACGAGAGAAGACGGTGCAGGGCGCTGCTCAGGGCAACCCTGTGGCGGCTTTATTTCATTTTGGGATCGCAACACCGCCGGCCACTTAGCAAAACAAAGGCGGGACATGCTGCTCAAGAGAAGCGCGGGGCTGATCTCCGGGCTCTGAGACACCGCGGCTCGCAGCGGGCTGGAGCGGCCGGGGCAGGTGCCGTGTGTGCGTGAGGGCCATGGGTGAGACCGCACCGCGGCCTTTCTGGGCGTTGAATGCGTTATGTAAGCACGTTTATAGACATGTTTTCCGGGGCTGGATAAACACTGCTTTTCTGTTGAGATGTAATCTGGTCCTTGCGAACGAATGTTCCTGATCTTTTTGTAACCCTGGAGATTTATGCTCGATGCACATTTCAGACGCGAAATTACATGTCACTAAGTTCATCGTGCCCAGCGCTCGCCGAGGCCTCGGCTCGGAGGAGGCGGCGGGAAGCGCTCAAGCCGATGGGCAGGCAGATTCAGGCCAGGGGTGCTTACCGAGCACATAGTAGGTGCTGTGTGTCCTCGACAGCAGGAAGTCAAAGGCCACACACCTGCACCGGCAGCGTCCGACCCAGAGGGAGAGGCTGACAGTCACTCCGCAGGTGTGAGTGCCGGAGGGAGGCTGAGGGCACACCGAGGCAGGCAGGCGGTAGAGAGCATGTGTGTGTGCGTGTGCGTGCGTGTGCATGTGTGTGCGTATGTGTGCATGCGCGTGTATGTGTGTGTTATTCTTCTTCATCTGGTGTCAGGGAAGGTCCCTTCCCCGTAAAGAGTCACTGGAGCTATGATGACATCACAGAAGCGGTCCAGGCGCAGGGACCAGCTCGTGCAAAGGCCCTGGGGCAGAGTGGGTGGTTCCGGGAGGGAATCGCGAGGAGGAGCATGCGCAGGAGGAGAGCCAGGAGCAGGAGGTCAGGTCTAGGGGGACCTCCGGGCCCAGAACCCGCCCAAGGTGGACAATGAACTCACTCACTTTGCCCTGACTCCTGGGCACAGACTTTTTTTTTTTTTAAATTATATTTTATTGATTTTTTAAAAAATATATATTTTATTGATTTTTTACAGAGAGGAAGAGAGAGGGATAGAAAGTTGGAAACATTGATGAGAGAGAGACATCGATCAGCTGCCTCCTGCACGCCACCTACTGGGGATGTGCCCGCAACCAAGGTACATGCCCTTGAGCGGAATCGAACCTGGGACCTTTCAGTCCGCAGGCCGACGCTCTATCCACTGAGCCAAACCGGTTAGGGCTATTTTATTGATTTTTTACAGAGAGGAAGGGACAGAGAAAGAGAGTTAGAAACATCGATGAGAGAGAAGCATCGATCAGCTGCCTCCTGCACACCTCCTACTGGGGATGTGCCCGCAACCAAGGTACATGCCCTTGACCGGAATCGAACCTGGGACCTTTCAGTCCGCAGGCCGATGCTCTATCCACTGAGCCAAACCGGTTAGGGCGGCACCGACGTTTTTAATGGAAATGGGACAAGGTCCTTAGTAGCTCAGCTCCGGCTCCATCTGCTCGGCCTCCGGGAGACGCACTGGAGCGCGATGGCTCAGCGGGCCCTGCGCCCCGAGGAGGCCCACCTGCAGGCGCCGGACGTGTCTGCTGTTCCCGACACGCTGTGGTCCCCAAGTTCCTGGCCCCAGCAGGCGGGGCCCGCGACCCACGCGCCATCCACGGGGACCGCTTTCCCAGAGGAAACCCTACGCGAGGAAGGTCTGGGTTGAAAGGAACAGAGAACGCTAAGGTTTAAAAATACATTTTGCCAATTTCTCCCCCAGGGCCGGGTGCTTCCTCTGCCTGCCCCCCTGCACAGGGGGTCGTGGGTGTCACCTCGCCGGGTGGGGGCGAGGGAGCGCTGAGGGGTGGCTTTCATCAGAGCCCCCCATGACCCGATCACCTCCTCACACCTCCTCACACCATCACCTTGGGGGGTGGGGTTTCGGGGGACAGGCAGATTACAGCATCACGTTTTGTGCTGTTTGAACCTCATGGTAGAAAGGAGGGCTTCGTGCCGCCTGTGACTGCCTGGCTGAGCCCCCCTTCTGAACCCCACATTGCTCTCGCCTGCAGCGTGGCCGCGGGACGCAGCTCAGGTGCCCCTGTCACAGGCGCTGGGGAGGGTCCTGGCACCGTGGGCTGCTGTTGCTGGGAGCGTGTGCAGCCCGCAAGGGACAGGTGTGGGCAAAGGGCAGGTGTGGGCAAAGGGCAGGAGTGGGCAAGGGCAGGAGTGGGCAAAGGCCAGGAGTGGGCAAAGGGCAGGTGTGGGCAAGGGGCAGGTGTGGGCAAAGGGCAGGAGTGGGCAAAGGGCAGGTGTGGGCAAAGGGCAGGTGTGGGCAAAGGGCAGGAGTGGGCAAGGGCAGGAGTGGGCAAAGGCCAGGAGTGGGCAAAGGGCAGGTGTGGGCAAGGGGCAGGTGTGGGCAAAGGGCAGGAGTGGGCAAAGGGCAGGTGTGGGCAAAGGGCAGGTGTGGGCAAGGGGCAGGTGTGGGCAAAGGGCAGGTGTGGGCAAGGCCAGGTCTGGGCAAGGGGCAGGTGTGGGAAAAGGGCAGGTGTGGGCAAAGGGCAGGTGTGGGCAAAGGGCAGGAGTGGGCAAGGGCAGGTGTGGGCAAAGGGCAGGTGTGGGAAAAGGGCAGGTGTGGGCAAAGGGCAGGTGTGGGCAAGGGCAGGTGTGGGCAGGGCCAGGTCTGGGCAAGGGGCAGGTGTGGGCAAAGGGCAGGAGTGGGCAAGGCCAGGTCTGGGCAAGGGGCAGGTGTGGGAAAAGGGCAGGTGTGGGCAAAGGGCAGGTGTGGGCAAGGGCAGGTGTGGGCAAAGGGCAGGAGTGGGCAAGGCCAGGTCTGGGCAAGGGGCAGGTGTGGGAAAGGGGCAGGAGTGGGCAAGGGCAGGTGTGGGCAAAGGGCAGGAGTGGGCAAGGGCAGGAGTGGGCAGAAGTGGGTCCTGGCGCGGCCCCACGGCTCAGCATCTGGCTGTGGGGCGGGAGCAGGAGACGGGGCGCCTGTGGCCGCTGCCCGGGAAGGTGCGGGTGTCGGGGCTCCATCTCTGGGGACCCCGCCGGCCCGAGCTCAGGGGCGCGCTGAGGAGCTGCCACAGAGACAGGATCGGTGACTCACACGCAGGTTATTTTTAAGTGACGCGAAGGCTGGCGAGGAAGCCGCCTGACACGGTAATTGCCGCCCACGCCCCACGGAGCAGCCGCGGGGTTCTGGGGGCGCGAGCGGAGCCCCCGCAGGTCTGCAGGGCGAGGAGCGGCCTCAGGCCCAGGCCCAGCGGCGCCTCGGAACCTGGCCGGGGGCTCGGCCGCTGCTGCTGGGCCCTGGGAGACAGCTCACTGTCCGGGACCAGCTTCAGCCCCGCCGCCGCTCTTGGGGTCACCTCGCTCTGGGGTTAGCTCGACTCCCGGCCTCGCCTCGCCAGGGGAGCTGCCTGCCTCTCTGACCTGCAAGGGGTGGAAGGAAGCGAAGCTCCCCCCTGCGCCGCCCCCCCCCCCCCCCCCCGGTGCAGAGCAAGGGCTCCGCCCTGGGACTGGGCGCCCTGAGGGGCACGGCCCGCCTCTGGGGGTGTCCGCGCCCCCTTCACGCCGGGCTGACCTCTCCCGGGCTCGGCTGGGTTCTCGGGGCGAGGGTCCTGCTGGGGCCTGGCTTGACCTCCTCAGCCTCCGTTCCACCCCGTGGAGCTACCCTCGGAGGCGGGGCCCTGCGCGGGCGCCCCGTCTCTGCTCCCACTTCTCTGGCGGGAGCAGGTCGTTCCTGACGCTCAGACTCGGTCCGCTTGCAGGAACGGCGCCCCCAAACCCCACGAAACCCTAAATCCCCGAGTCTGCAGTGAGCCGATGCGATCGATGCAGGACGCGCCGGGACCTCAGCCAGCTGTCTCGGGAGGAAGCCGGGAGGACAGCTCGGAGGCCGCGGCAGTGCGCACCCTGGGAGAGGGCGGCAGCCGGGTCCTGGCCTAGAACAGACCGTCCCAGCGCCCAGCAGAGAATCCCTGAAGCGGGCACCGCGGGCACCGGCGGCCTCGGGTCCTGCCGGAGGGCGCTGTTTGAATTCAGAGGAGCCAGCGGGGGGAGAGCGCAGCACAGGATGCAGGAGGGTCCGGCGGCGTCCATGATGGCCCTGCCCGGCAGGCTCCGTGCGGGCCGGGAGGGAGGCTCTCCAGGGCGGGGCCGGGCACAGCCGCCGGAGGGGACAGAGGTCCCGCCTCCCGTGAACCCACCGGCAGGGACCAGGGTCCCCCCTGGGCGTACCCGTGATCGTCACCGGGCGGGTGAGGAGCTCACAGCCGGGGGATGGCTGCTGGGACGTGATGGCTGTCAGCGCCTGTCCTGGACTGAATGTGGGACCCCCACCCCATACGCGAGGCCCTGGCCCCATGGACGGTGTGTGGAGCTGGGGCCTTGGGAGGGATTCGGTGGGGACGAGGTGGTGAGGGCGGGGCCCTGTGAAGGGATCAGTGCCCTGACAAGAAGAGGAAGCGATACACACAGGCGCCAAGGAGAGGCCACGCGATGACACGGAGAAGGGGGTCCACGCACCGGGGAGGGAGCTCACGGCCCTCCCAGACCGCGGAGACGCTGCCCCGCGCTGCGCACCTGCGACCACACGGGACCCCTGCGCTCGCTGGACGTGCCCCTTGGCCCCTCGGCCCTCCCTCCCCTTTACGAGGGGCCTGAGCAGTGGCAGGGTCACATGGCCTGGTCACATGGCCTGGTCACATGGCCGGGTCACATGGCTGAGGTCACATGGCCAGCGGGCAGCTTTGATTATAGCCACAAAGGGTGTGGCTCCAGGGCCACGCTTTCCTCAGACCCTAAGGGGCTCTCCGCTCGGTTCAGAAAAGGATGAGGACAGAGGGGCTTCATGGCATCGCCATGTCCCTGGCATCTGGGCCAGGCTTGAGCGGCCATGAAGGGTCTGCATCGTGAGCGGCCCGGGCCAAGGAGCCCCATCCCCGAGCGGCTCCCCCTTCTACCCCCGGGTTGTTTGTGTGCCTGGAGCTGGAGCAGGAGCAGGAGCTGGAGCTGGAGCTGGAGCTGGAGCAGGAGCAGGAGCTGGAGCTGGAGCTGGAACAGGAGCAGGAGCAGGAGCAGGAGCTGGAGCAGGAGCTGGAGCAGGAGCAGGAGCAGGAGCTGGAGCAGGAGCAGGAGCTGGAGCTGGAGCAGGAGCTGGAGCTGGAGCAGGAGCTGGAGCTGGAGCAGGAGCTGGAGCAGGAGCTGGAGCTGGAGCAGGAGCAGGAGCTGGAGCTGGAGCAGGAGCAGGAGCAGGAGCAGGAGCAGGAGCTGGAGCAGGAGCAGGAGCGGGAGCGGGAGCTGGAGCTGGAGCAGGAGCTGGAGCTGGAGCTGGAGCTGGAGCTGGAGCTGGAGCAGGAGCAGGAGCAGGAGCAGGAGCTGGAGCAGGAGCGGGAGCGGGAGCAGGAGCTGGAGCAGGAGCAGGAGCGGGAGCGGGAGCTGGAGCTGGAGCAGGAGCTGGAGCTGGAGCTGGAGCTGGAGCTGGAGCTGGAGCAGGAGCTGGAGCTGGAGCTGGAGCAGAAGCTGGAGCTGGAGCAGGAGCTGGAGCAGGAGCTGGAGCTGGAGCTGGAGCAGGAGCTGGAGCTGGAGCTGGAGCAGGAGCTGGAGCTGGAGCAGGAGCTGGAGCAGGAGCTGGAGCTGGAGCAGGAGCAGGAGCTGGAGCAGGAGCTGGAGCTGGAGCTGGAGCAGGAGCTGGAGCAGGAGCTGGAGCTGGAGCAGGAGCTGGAGCAGGAGCTGGAGCTGGAGCAGGAGCTGGAGCAGGAGCTGGAGCAGGAGCTGGAGCAGGAGCAGGAGCTGGAGCAGGAGCTGGAGCAGGAGCTGGAGCAGGAGCTGGAGCTGGAGCAGGAGCTGGAGCAGGAGCTGGAGCAGGAGCTGGAGCTGGAGCAGGAGCTGGAGCAGGAGCTGGAGCTGGAGCAGGAGCTGGAGCAGGAGCTGGAGCAGGAGCAGGAGCTGGAGCAGGAGCAGGAGCTGGAGCAGGAGCTGGAGCAGGAGCAGGAGCTGGAGCAGGAGCTGGAGCAGGAGCAGGAGCAGGAGCTGGAGCAGGAGCTGGAGCAGGAGCTGGAGCTGGAGCAGGAGCAGGAGCTGGAGCTGGAGCTGGAGCAGGAGCTGGAGCAGGAGCTGGAACAGGAGCAGGAGCAGGAGCAGGAGCTGGAGCTGGAGCAGGAGCTGGAGCTGGAGCTGGAGCAGGAGCTGGAGCTGGAGCAGGTACAGGAGCTGGAGCTGGAGCAGGAGCTGGAGCTGGAGCAGGAGCAGGAGCAGGAGCAGGAGCAGGAGCTGGAGCTGGAGCAGGAGCAGGAGCAGGAGCTGGAGCTGGAGCTGGAGCTGGAGCAGGAGCTGGAGCAGGAGCCCTGCGGCTGTGATGTCACCCCGAGTGAGGAGCAGAGGCGTGTCGACCACATGCTTCTTCTTAATTCCGTTTCCTCCCGGGCGCTGGCAGGCGGCCTCCTGACTGCGCGGTCCCGCCCCTGTCAGTGGAGGGCCCTCCAGGCCTGCACCTCGCAGGGGGAGAGGGGAGGCCACGCCCTGGCTCCGCAGGCTCTGTCTTTAGAGGCAGAACCACACCACACTGGACCCCATGCCTTAGACATGTACGGTCCTGGTGACCAGATCATGGCGGGAATGTTCCAGATTAAATGAGATGAAAGAGAAAGGATGGCTACACGGCACGTGAGATTCTGTTACCTCTGACCCCTGTGGACTCCTGGGCTAACTGTGTTTACCCCATGGAGGTTTGGGGCTGTTTGTTACAGCGTTATTACTCCCCTCGCTGACGGACACAGGTTTCCACTGTCTCCCGAGGATACAGACACTGCCAGAGCCACGCCTGAGGGCCACACCTGAGAGCCAGGCCTCATCCTCATGGTGTCCCCTCCCCTACTCAGGGACTCTGATGGCTGTCCCCTAATTGCCCAGGTCTAGCGACTTCTTCAGAAGCCAACCCATGTCAGCATCCCTGGACACTGGGTCATTCTACCTATTTCTCCATTCATCCCTCTATTTATCCATCCTTTTACCAGCCCACCCATCCATCATCCATCCACTCATCCATCCATCCATCCATCATCCATCCATCCATCCATCCATCCATCCATTTATCCATCCATCCATCCATCCATCTATCCATCATCCATCCATCATCCATCCACCCATCCATCCATCCATCTATCCATCCATCATCCACCCATCCATCCATCCATCCATCATCCATCCATCCACCCATCCATCCACCCATCCATCTATCCATCCATCCATTCATCCATCATCCATCCATCCACACACCCATCTACCCATCCTTCCACCCATCTACCCATCTATCTATCCATCTCCCCATCCATCCACCCATCCACCCATCTACCCATCTACCCATCCATCCATCATCCATCCATCCATCCATCCATCATCCATCCCTCCATCATCCATCCAACCATCATCCATCCATCATCCACCCATCTACCCATCCATCCATCATCCATCCATCCATCGTCCATCCATCCATCCATCCATCCAACCATCATCCATCCATCATCCACCCACCCATGCATCAATAAAGATCTTTCCTTCAGCATTCATTGTAAACAAGCACTCACTTGCCATGCATGTAGTGATGCTGATCTCTGCATCCCATACACGTGTCTGCATAATTCATTGCATTTCTTTACTCAGTCTTTACACAGCCTACACATGTGGCAGAGACTGCGGGCTGCCTGTTACCGTCCACACCCTCCTGTCCTCCCGGCTCCCAGCCAATACATCCCGGCCTCCCTCGCAGGGAGGTGCAGCCACGTGAGTTCTGCCCGGAGCGGGGTGAAGGGAAGCGAGATGCGCCAGGTCAGGGCCAGGCCATGGGGAAGCAGGCCCACCTGCTCTGGGTGCTCTCTCCCCTGCCCCTCAGCTGGTGCAGGTGGTGCCAGGAGGGCAGAGGCACAAGGTGGACAGAGTGAGGGCCATGGGTCAACACGGAAGGTGCTGCCCACCACGGGAGGCGGGGACCCAGGGAAATGAGGAGGAAGCCTGGGGACCTCCGGGCAGAGGGAACAGCAGGCACGAAGGCTCTGAGTCCGTGGGGTCCTTGGTGCCACCCCGGGGGCAGCTGCGGCCTCAGGGAGGTGACAGGCACGGGCCATGGCACCCGGTGATAGCCACTGGGGTCGTGGCCCTCCGGCCAGCTTCTCTCTGGGACGTGGAAGGAGGAGGCGAGGAAGGCCCAGTGCAGGGCGTTGCCGGGGCCCCAGAAGCCGCTCCGGAGCCTGGGGGCTCGGAGGCGGGGGCTCCAGGCCAGCACGCATCTGGGAAGCAGCGCCATCCGGACGCCGCATGTGTAAGTGGAAGCCGTCGGCGGAGGGGACGCACCTCAGGTCCCAGGAGGCCCTGGCCTGCGTTAGCGACACTCGCTTTCTGGTTTAGATGCGCTGCTCCGGACTTGCCAGCGGCACCGAGTTTCACGTCTTAGAAATGGAGGGCGTGCGCACGGGAACCCTAAGTACTTTCCGGAGATCCAGGGGTGGCAGGGGAGCCCCGGGGAGGGAGGGCGGGGGACGGGCCCTGGGGTGGGCACGTGGCCCCTTCCCAGTCCCTCACCTGCGGTCCCACCCCCCAGCCCCGCGACTGGTCTGTGTAGGCCTGTGCTCTGCGCTGACTTCCAGGAGCTGCGCCCCTCAAGCACCTTCAGTGGCTCCCCGCTATCCAGATGAACTCCCGGGCCGTCCTCGCCCGGTGGGCGCACCTGAGGTCCTGGTGCTGAAGACCAAGGCGGGACCGTGACCCGCAGCTGTGGGAGCAGTGGCTGGGGGCGGGGGCGGGGGGTTGCCTGGGTCTCTCCTCCGGGTGTGAACAAGCGAGCGGACAGGACCGGCTCCCACCGCAGCCAGTGGGAGGGGCCGCGCTGCTGTGGGAACGCTGGTCCCCCAGGAGCTGCTCGCCCGTGAGCCTGACATGGACGTTCCCCCCGTCCCACTCCTGCTCCAGACCCTGCGGCCCCGCCTGGGTGGGGGAGGGAGGCCACCGGGCCCGGGGTCCTTCCCTGATCTGCAGACTCATGCCCACCCCCCTCACCAGCCTGCTTCCTGCCGGGTTATCACATCCGGTGAGTCCCCAGCGGCTCCGGAGGGAGGGGCTGTGCTGCCACCTGCCGACCACTGGCTCGGAGGGCACGGCGCCCCCTGAGGGCGGTGGGGGAGGGGGGAGAGAACTGGTTATTTTTTTTTTTTATTTTCAGTGATTTCTTTTATTTTTTTTAAATAAATCTTTATTCAGATTATTACAATTGTTTCTCCTTTTCCCCCCCATAGCTCCCCTCCACCCGGTTCCCACCCCACCTTCTGCCCTTACCTCCCCCCCACTGTCCTCATCCATAGGTGTACGATTTTCGTCCAGTCTCTTCCTGAACCCCCCACACCCCTTTCCCCCCCGAGAATTGTCAGTCCATTCCCTTTCTAAGCCCCTGATTCTATTATATTCACCAGTTTATTCTGTTCATCAGGTTTTTAATTCACTTGATTTTTAGGTTCACTTGTTGATAGATATGTATTTGTTCATAATTTTTATCTTTACCTTTTTCTTCTTCTTCCTCTTCTTAAAGAATACCTTTCAGCATTTCATATAATCCTGGTTTGGTGGTGATGAACTCCTCTAGCTTTTCCTTCTCTGTGAAGCTCTTTATCTGACTTCCGTTCTGAATGAATGAGAACTGGTTTAGACAAACCTGGGCTGGGCTCTTGCTGTGAGACCTTGGGCAGGTTACTCAACGTCTCTGGGCCACATCTCCGTATCTACAGGAGGGGTCATGGAGCCACCTCGGAACAGCAGCATAAAGGGTCTGAGGCCTGCTGGGGCCCAGGCGCGAGAGGCCGCACAGGGGAGGGAAGGCAGGATGGCTGCCACCCCCATACCCTCCCCCTGCTTTGGGCATGGCTGTGACCCCTGGCCCTGCCCTGTGTGGGTGTGACCCCTGCCCTGTGTGGGCTGTGACCCCTGACCCTGCCCTGTGTGGGTGTGACCCCTGCCCTGCCCTGTGTGGGTGTGACCCCTGGCCCTGCCCTGTGTGGGTGTGACCCCTGGCCCTGCCCTGTGTGGGTGTGACCCCTGGCCCTGCCCTGTGTGGGTGTGACCCCTGCCCTGCCCTGTGTGGGTGTGACCCCTGGTTCTGCCCTGTGTGGGTGTGACCCCTGGCCCTGCCCTGTGTGGCTGTGACCCCTGGCCCTGCCCTGTGTGGCTGTGACCCCTGGCCCTGCCCCTGCCCTGTGTGGGTGTGACCCCAGGACCTGCCCTGTGTGGGCTGTGACCCCTGCCCTGCCCTGTGTGGGCTGTGACCCCTGACCCCTGGCCCTGCCCTCTGTGGGTGTGGGTGCCCTCAGAGGCTAGGTCTGTTTCTCACGTGGCTTTCATTTGGGCTGAGAAAGGGCACACAGGTCCTTGGGGTGAAGTACAAAGGCATCCCGAGAGCAGGCCCGGTGTCAGGGTCGTGGCCAGACCCGGGGGCCTCAGTGTCTCTGGGGAGGAAGGCGGGGGGCGGGGGGAGCAAGGCCACTGAGGGACCGAGGGACGGCCGTGAGCCTCGCTGCCAACGCCGCCTGCTTGGGTTAGTTTAGGACAGTGGTCGGCAAACCGCGGCTCGCGAGGCACATGCGGCTCTTTGGCCCCTGGAGTGTGGCTCTTCCACAAAATACCACGTGCGGGCGCGCACGGACAGTGCGATTGAAGCTTCGTGGCCCATGCGCAGAAGTCGGTTTTCGGCCTGGGCGAGTCTATTTTGAAGTGGCGTTAGAATACTCCAGGGGCCAAAGAGCCGCATGTGGCTCGCGAGCCGCGGTTTGCCGACCACTGGTTTAGGACGACACACGGTCTGGTGCCTTAGACGCCAAGGGACCACACACGGCTCTGCCCTCCAGAATCCCAAGGGTCTGAGCCCCAGGGTAACGCCGGGAGGAGCCCATTTCACAGGTGGGGACACTGAGGCCTCCGTGGATGGATGGACAGGTGGGGAGGGTGGGACCGAGATCTGCACTGCTCCCCGGGGTGGGGCAGGGGGAAGCTGCCCTGTCTTGGTGGGGTGCGGGCTTTGGGGCGTGCCATCACCCCCTCACCGGTACACTCCTCGACGTGCAGCCCATTTGTGGGTTCTACCTCAAACGAAGCTGTTTGGAAATAAAATCCGACCGAGCCCCCTTCACCAGGCTTCCGTTCTGACTGCAGTCAGCGAGTGTCCCCCCGGAGATGAAGGCAGGCCCCACTGCGGGTTCTGGCCCTGAGCGCCCCCTCCAACCTGCTGTTTCCCGAGCCCCACGGCCCCACGGCTGTGGCCTGAGTCCAGGACCCCCTCCAGGGCCAGCTGTCCCCTGACGAGGGCCACAGGGTCACCTGGGCAGGGGGCGGCGAGGAGATGATCTGGATTATGGGGGCGGGGGCCCTAAATCCCTGGCTGTCTCCTTACAAGAAGAGGAGGGGTGCAGACACGGGAAGGGAGGAGACAGCTGTGTGACGGTGGAGGAGAGCTGGGTCCTGTGGCCACAGCCCAGGACGCCCGGAGCCGCCAGCAGCGGAAGAGGCGGAAGGGCCCTCCTGGAGCCGCCGGAGGGAGCCCCCTGCGTCGCCTGGGCTGTGCTGTGAGGTCAGCCCCACCAACCAGGGGCTGCTCCAGACACCACGGAGGCCCCCCACCTACCGGCCTCCCGGAGGAGGGGCAGTGGCTCAGGCCCCTGGGCTGCGCTGACCCGTGTTGGGTGGGCCCCTGTGGGGGAGGAGAGGCAGCAGTGTCCCTGGGGGACAGCCCGGAGGAGGAAGTGGGCCGGTGAGAGCACCTGGAGACAGAGGGTCTTGGGGTCCCTGCCTGGACCCTCCTGGGAGGACAGGACCGTCTTTCAGGGCAGGGCTCCCAGATGTCGGAAGGGGTGGGGTCCCACCTGGGGCCAGCTCCTCCAGACCCCGAGGAAAGGGGACCGTCACGGGGGAGGGGCCGCAGCCCCTGGACTGCCCTCTCTGCTCTGGGACCTGGTCACTCTAACCCCACAGCCCGGCCCTGTCCCTCTTGGGGTGCGGGACTTACTCCCCGGCCACCAGAGGGCGCCTACCTTCTCTGCTGGGTAGAAGGCAGCAGCCCCGCCCACTTCTCCCCCACCCTCCCCCAGGCCCCCCTGAGTCTGGGGTCGGGGGAGGGGGGGGGCTCAGTGAGGGCCTCCTGGTTTCTCTCTGGTCCCCCTTCCGTGGGGGTGGGTCCCAAGCACAGCCCTGCCCAGGCGGTCTCCGTCCTCTGCACCCCGTCCCACTCTGGGCTCACGGGCGGGCAGGCACCCACGCTCCCCTGTGCAGGGGAGGGGTCCCTCTGCGAGAGAACCCGCTCCTTCTCGGCGTCCATGCCCCCCAGAGGCAGCTCCCGCCGGCGGGGCGCCTGGGCTTGGCCGTGGGCAAACATCTCATCAGGAGGGGCCCGCGGTCAGGAGCCCGATGGAGCAGGGAGCCCTCTCATCACAGGACGAGGTGCGCGGGGCGGAGGTGAGGCCGAAGGTGCAGGGTGGGCGGTGAGGGGGAGGCCTCTCAGAAGGCGAGGTGCCCCCTGGCTACCCGGCAAGGGCGCAGCGGCGATTCCAGGGGCGGCCACGAGGTGGCACTATTGCGCCGCAGACGCAGCGAGGCCTCAGGTTTCCTGGGTGCTTCCTGTCCGCTGAGCCCGCACTCCCTACCCCTTGACTCATCTCCTCTGCCCATCAGGTCAGGGTGGGGGGACCCGTGCCACCGGGGAGCTGGAGGAGGGGGCAGATCAGGGCAGGCCTCATCCCCCCTCCAGGAGAATTCACCCCTTCTCTCTCCTCCACTTGCTCTCACAGCCCCAGTCTGGGCAGGGGGCGCGGGGTGTCCAGGTCTCTGTCCGGAGTCTTCCTCTCTCGCCCTCCATCCCGCCTCCATTCCCCTTGCACCTGCCATGTGGCCCCCGCCCTGTTACCTGCAGACCCACAGCCTCTGAGCCTGGTCCCTCCCCGGGGCCGCCGGGCACCCCATGGCGGGAGGGGAGGGGGCAGCAAGGCCCAGCCCAGAGCTGGGCTGCACCGCAAAGGTTTGCTGGTGGGTTGGTCCTGGGCATGGCGGGCACGGGGCCATGGAGGGCTCGGGAGCCCAGGTGGGTGGGGAGGACCTGACTCCACCTGAGGCTGTGATGGCACTGGTGTTCCTGGACATCACTGTGTCCCCAGGACCTGCCCTCACCAGTTTCATCGTCAAGGCAAACATGAGGTGGGGACTGGGCTCCCATTTCCAAGAAGGGGAGCAAGGCACCCAAACAATGTCAGTGTCCCTGACTGTGGGTGGATGGATGGATGGATGGATGGGGAGGTGGATGAGTGAGCAGATGGAGAGGTGGATGGATGGATGGATGGATGGATGGGGAGGTGGATGAATGGATGGACAGATGGAGAGGTGGATGGATGGATGGATGGATGGATGGATGGATGGATGGATGGAGAGGTGGATGGGTGGATGGATGGACAGATGGAGAGGTGGATGGATGGATGGATGGATGGATGGATGGGGAGGTGGATGGATGGATGGATGGATGGATGGATGGATGGATGGATGGATGGATAGATGGATGGATGGAGAGGTGGATGGATGGATGGATGGACAGATGGAGAGGTGGGTGGATGGATGGATGGGGAGGTGGATGGATGGATGGATGGATGGATGGAGAGGTGGATGGATGGATGGATGGATGGATGGACAGATGGAGAGGTGGATGGATGGATGGATGGAGAGGTGGATGGATGGATGGATGGATGGATGGACAGATGGAGAGGTGGATGAATGGATGGATGGATGGAGAGGTGGATGGATGGATGGATGGATGGATGGAGAGGTGGATGGATGGATGAATGGATGGATGGAGAGGTGGATGGATGGATGGATGTTTGGATGGATGGATGGATGGACAGATGGAGAGGTGGATGGATGAATGGATGGATGGAGAGGTGGATGGATGGATGGATGGATGGATGGATGGATGGGGAGGTGGATGGATGGATGGATGGATGGATGGGGAGGTGGATGGATAGATAGATGGATGGATGGATGGGGAGGTGGATGGATGGATGGATGGATGGATGGATGGATGGATGGATGGAGAGGTGGATGGATGGATGGATGGATGGATGGAGAGGTGGATGGATGGATGGATGGAATCATCTACATTTCTCAGCGTGGGCCAGAGCGGTGTGGGTCTGCCAGCTTTGACCCCAGAGGTCACGAGGAAAGGATAGCTTGAGTGTTCGGCCTGGAGAGATGACCCCAGACTTAGCTCCCCAGGCTCAGTAGGTACCCGCGAGCTGTGCACAGGAGGGGGTGGCTTTCCCCAGGGAGCCCTGGAGTCTGTCCCGGGCCTTCTCTCTGCGTGGGACCCCCAAGCTCTGCCCAGGCCCCGATGGCGAGGTGCACCAGGCTCCAAGGACACTCCTCAAGGGCACCCTCTGGACACTCCCCGGAGACCACTTCCTGTCACAGCCCGAGCGAAGGGTTCTGCCTGCCTGCCACTCCCACTCCTCCGGGACCTCGAGGAGCCCCGTGGGCCCCAGGCCTGGACGGCCTCCAGCCAGCCAGCCTCGGCCGAGCCGCTGCAGCCACATGTCTTGCACAAACCGACCAGCCGCCTCCCGATGGTGTGTCAGCCCGGCTTCCGGGGCGGCACGACAGCGCAGCGGAGGACCCGGCCTCGCCGGTGGGGTCTGCACCCGCTTCCGGGCTGGGCTGCTCCCTGCTCCACATCCCTGTCGCTCCTGCGGGGCCCCTGGCCGCACAGGCCCCCAGGCTCGGATGGATGGAAGCAGAGCTGCTGGTCTTACAGATGCGAGGCGCTGAGGGCAGGGTCGGGGTGCCCGCCCCCCCCCCCCCCAGAGGATGCACAGCCAGGAAGCCGCAGAGCTGGGGTGTGAACCTGGTCTGGTCCTGGAGGCTGGGCGCTGACCACTGGGCACCCACTCAGCCTCTCAAACATTTGGGGTCCCTCTCCCTCCCTTCCCTGGACAGCCCTCCCGGGGAGTCCAATGAGGTGAGGCCTGGTTTCCATTAAACTCCAGGTGAGAGCAATTTGTCCTGGAGACACAAACATAGAGGCTGTTTTGTTACAAACAATGGCTGCTGCGTGGGGTGGGGGGTGCACAGACACCCTCTCCATGGCAGGCCCCCCGAGGCTCCACTTGAGAAAATCAGGGGATGTGATGAGGGCTGAGGGCTGAGGGCAGAGGAGGGGCTAAGCCGGCCTGGGATCCGGCTTGGGATCTAGTTGGGGCCACGGGGACGGGGGACGCGGGAGAAGGCTGACCCCAGGGGGGTCCCCCTGGGGGTGGGGGTGGGGGGACAACTGTGCTGCTGGGAAGTCGGGGCCGGCAGAGGGCTCCCACTGGGCTGCAGAGGTCGGGGCCTGACCCAGTGGACACCCCTCTTCCGAAAGAGCATCTGGAGCCCGCTGACGGGGGGGGGGGGGGGGGCGGGGGGGGGCAGCATCTGGGGTCACCTTGTTCAGAAACAGCTTTTGTCGGCTTTCCTCCCGCGATCCAATCCCTCTGCTGGCGCTGGCTCTCCTGTAGCCGCAGGCTCCGCGCACCCAGCGGCAGGGCCTGGACGCCTGTGCGGTCTGATGAGCCGAGCCGTGGCCTGCAGCGCTTCCCCAGGTGAATGCATCCCCAGGTGAATGCATCCCCAGGTGAATGCATCCCCAGGTGAATGCATCCCCAGGAGCCCGGGCTGTGCCCAGGCCCATCCCGCCCCGCCCCCGCCCGGCCCACACAGGAGCCCGTGGGAGGTGGCACCTCAGTGGCCTCAGGGTCACCGGGCCGCATGCGGCCACTTTTCCAGACGCGGTCCTGGCGCCCGGCCTGTGCGCTGCTGACCTCCACCTCCCGGGCGGTTCTCACCAAACCCCCGCAGGAATGCCTGCCCCGGCCGGCGCAGTCCCAGGTCTCAGGGTCACCAGGCCCTGCTCCCCATGAGCTGCCAGGGAAGGGTCCCTGTCCCCACCTGGCGGTTCCCGGGGCAGCCACCCACCCTTCCCTCGGCTTCTCCCGGGGGGTGGGGCCTGTTCCAACTCCCCCCTCGGGAGGGACCCCAGGGGCCCTGCTCAGCGTGGCCTCGTCTTGACTCATGGCGTCTCAAAGGCTTTATTTCCAAATAAGGTCGCGTTCGGAGGTGCTTGGGGTTGGGGCTCCAACACGGGGGGGGGGGCCACGGCTCAGCCCCTCACACACGGCCACACGCATGACCCACTCACCACGCTTCTCTGCTGGGAGGGCCGTGCGGCCGAGCCCACGGGGGTCCTTTGGCATCAGTGCCAGCGGCGTGGAGGGAGCCCCAAGACGCACGAGTGTTAGGGTCCAAGGTCTTGGCGAGAAGGACGGGCCATGCTGTGGCCCGGGGTGGGTTTCTCTTTGGGAAACGAGAGGGAATGGAGGCTGAGCCAGCGCGTGGCCGTGGAGCCCTGTCCCCCCCGGCCGCAGGCTCCGCGAGCCACTTCGAGCCCCACCAGCTGACGGGTGAGCTCAGAAATGGGAAACGATTTTTTTATGGCATTTGCTGCTCAGACCGACCCACTCAGCGAAGAAAATACCCCCACCCCCCGGCCAGCATGCAACGCTTCGGGCTCCCCAAGGCTTTCCGTGGGCACAGGATGATGTCACAGCGCTCCACGCGGGCACTTAGGAGGGGCTCAGTAAACGCCACGGCAAGAAGGGGGAGGGAAGGAAAGGGAGGAGGGAGGGAGGGAGGGAGGGAGGGAGGAGAAAGGAGGAGGGAGGAGGGGGGGCACATGGTCCAGATCCAGACTGGACGGGAGGCACCGGTCCCACGTGGCTCATTCCTGGGTGTCGGGGGTCTGACTCGGGGCACAGCCCCACAGGGAGGCCTTGGGAAGCCTGCGATCTTATTGTTCTGCTCTTTCCGGCAACATCTATGCAGCAGAGCGCCGCCGGAGGAGGCGATGGTGACGAGGGAACGGGCCCAGCACCCAAGGGCCCAGGAAAGTGGGGGTCACTGCTTTCGCCACCTGAGGCCGCCGTCGGGGAGGGGCTGGGCACGGGGCCCAGGGGCAGGGCTGGACCTGGTGGGTGGCGTCCCAGGGAGGCAGGAGCAGTCGGAGCCATCCGAGTACGAGGAGGGAGTCCTCAGGAGGTGGTGAGCTCCCTGTCTCCGGAGGCATGCAAGCTCAGTCCATCAGCCATCGCCTGAGACTGTGGTGAAAAGCACCCACGATACGGTGTTGGACGGGGCTGGCCACGGGGACCGAGTGGCCAGAGGTGCGGGGGCGAGGTGCGTGATGCTTGGAGCTCTGGGGGGATGCTGGTGCTCTCCACATGGTCACTCATCTCCCCTGGAGAGCCTGGCCCCCTGGAGAGTCTGTCCCCTGGAGAGCCTGTCCCCTGGAGAGCCTGGCCCCCTGGAGAGTCTGTCCCCCGGAGAGCCTGTCACCTGGAGATCCTGTCCCCCGGAGAGCCTGTCCCCCGGAGAGCCTGTCCCCCGGAGAGCATGTCTCCCGGAGAGCCTGTCCCCCGGAGAGCCTGTTACCTGGAGACCCTGTCCCCCGGAGAGCCTGTCCCCCGGAGAGCCTGTCCCCTGGAGAGCCTGTCACCTGGAGAGCCTGTCCCCCGGAGAGTCTGTCACCCGGAGAGCCTGTCCCCCGGAGAGCCTGTCCCCCGGAGAGCCTGTCCCCCAGAGACCCTGTCCCCCGGAGAGCCTGTCCCCTGGAGAGCCTGTCACCTGGAGACCCTGTCACCTGGAGATCCTGTCCCCCGGAGAGTCTGTCACCCGGAGAGCCTGTCCCCCAGAGACCCTGTCACCTGGAGACCCTGTCCCCCGGAGATCCTGTCCCCCGGAGAGCCTGTCTCCTGGAGACCCTGTCCCCTGGAGAGCCTGTCACCCGGAGAGCCTGTTACCTGGAGAGCCTGTCCCCCGGAGACCCTGTCCCCCGGAGAGCCTGTCCCTGGGAGAGCCTGTCACCTGGAGCTGGCGGGTGTCCCTTTCTCCGTTTCAGAGGGAGCGCAGTGTGAGGCCCATTGGGGAGCCGGGCCCCCATCTCAGCCAGTGCTTCCCCGGCAGGGAGGAGGGGCAGGGAGCGGAGCTGGAGTTGTCTGTCCATCCGGGCAAGGTGTTATAAAAATGCCAGGAATGCTGATTGCTTCAGCCTGTGGGGCGAGGCGCCTCGGCCTAATTGTGCCCCCCCGACCCCCCCTCGCTCCCCAGCGCCCGCCGTCGAGCAGAGGGGTCTGGGCTCTTGATTAGCCGCCAGCCTCCACCCTCCCGCGTGAGATCATGGGGCCGCATCGCCCGTCCTGTCCGCCCCCAGATAATGGGGAACAGATGCTCTCCGAGGGGCCCTCGTGGGGAGGGCTGTCCGGAACCAGCCCGTGCACGCGGCTCTAAGCATGGCCGCTCTGCCACGCACTAGAACCTTCTGTGGGCTGCGGGCACTCTGCTGGGTCTGGGCTCGGCACTCCGCCCCCACCACAGCTGAGGCCCGGATTGCCAGGTCCCAGGTGATGGGGGCGGGGAGGGATCGGGTGCTCCGAGCACGGGGGACATGACCCAGGGCGCGGACACACTGGGGGTGGGGCAGGTCCGAACTTGGACCCTGGGCCTCGCAGGCCATGCAGGTCCCTGGTGGCCACGCCCACCTCCCACCTGAGGACACAGGAGGCGGGCCCTGATGCCCCGGATCCCATGATGCAGCCGCTGTCCTCAGGACTGGCCGGTCCCCTGGCTGGTCCCCTGGCTGGTCTCCCTGGCTGGTCCCTGGCCGGTCCCCTGGCTGGTCCCTGACTGGTCCCTGGCTGGTCCCTGGCCGGTCCCCTGGCTGGTCCCTGGCTGGTCCCTGGCTGGTCCCTGACTGGTCTCCCTGGCTGGTCCCTGGCTGGTCCCTGGCCGGTTCCTGACTGGTCCCTGGCTGGTCCCCTGGCTGGTCCCTGGCTGGTCCCTAACTGGTCTCCCTGGCTGGTCCCTGGCTGGTCCCTGGCTGGTCCCTGGCTGGTCCCTGGCTGGTCCCTAACTGGTCTCCCTGGCTGGTCCCTGGCTGGTCCCTGGCTGGTCCCTAACTGGTCTCCCTGGCTGGTCCCTGGCTGGCCCCTGGCTGGTCCCTGGCTGGTCCCTGACCGGTCCCTGGCTGGCCCCTGGCTGGCTGATGGACCAGGGAGGGAGGCAGCAGCGGGGTCCCTGGGCACGGGCAGGGCTCCGTCCTCTTTGTCTCCTCCCTTTACAGCCACACCTCCTGCTGCCAAAAATCTGAGCCCAGAGGCCTCCAGGGGCCCCTCGTGGTGGGGACAGTCTACTTCCCGTTCCGGTCACTAAGGAGACTCATGGAGCATCGCTTCCCACACCGGGCACGGGCCTGCCCTCGTGGACCGGGCTGGGTGAGGTGGGGCGACACCGAGCGTGACCACCACAGGTCAGCAGATGGCACGGTGCGGAGGCGGGTGATCCGTGCTGGGGAGGAAAATCGGGGGGCGGGGGGGGAACGGGACTGTGTGGATCAAGGCAGACGGATGTTTGCACAGAGACCTGAGGGACGTGAGGGAGCGAGCACGTGAAGGCACAGTGGGGAGGGCCTGGTGTGCCTGAGGACGGGCCAGGCAATGCACAGACGTTGAGATGGGGTCTGAGTTTCCTGCAGCCGCTGTAACGGGTCACCACACGTGGGGATCCCACAGGAGAAGTCACCCTCTCCGCGCTGGAGTCTGAAATCCAAAACCCCGGTGTCACCGGGGCGGTGCCCCCTCAGGAGGTCCCAGGGGCCAACCTGTTCCTGGACTCCTGCGGCTCCTGGTGGCCGCCAGCATTCCTTGGCTTGTGGCCGCACCCCTGCAGTCTCTGCTTCTCGCGGGGCCCTTTCCCCATCTCTGAGGGGCTGTGTGAGGTTAGAACCAGGCCCGGGCAGGACCGGCCACAGGGCTGTGGGTCACGGCCCCTGAAATCGGGGTTCCCCGTTGCGGCTACTCAAAGTGGGAGGAAGGCAGGGTCACTGGAGGGAGAGACACTGTCGAGGCAGCAGGGCAGGGCAGGGGTGGGAGGCCAGGGGTAAGCGTCTGATCCCCAGCCCAAGGCGGGCAAAGCGGGAGTTGGATCTAGTCACCAGGAAGAAACAGTCACACTTGTAAGTGCCTGAGAGCGTCCTCTGTCCGTCTCGTTCCAGCCCCACAGACACACCGCGAGGACGGGGGTGGGACCAGGAAATGGGGGCCTGGCCCAGAGGCAGTCTGGGGGCCCTCTTTAAGGAAAGACCCCGCAAAACTGTGAATGCAAAGGCAGGGACCCAGGTGAACGTTTAATTACAAGCGGAAAGGAACACCAAAGGTTGCCCTCTCTTTTAAACCAAAAAATGCCATGCGTGTTTTTAAAAATCTGTGACAATGACATTTTTTAAAAAATATATTTTATTGATTTTTTACAGAGAGGAAGGGAGAGGGATAGAGTGCTAGAAACATCGATGAGAGAGAAACATGGATCAGCTGCCTCCTGCACACCCCCCACTGGGGACGTGCCCGCAACCAAGGTACATGCCCTTGACCGGAATCGAACCTGGGACCCTTCAGTCCGCAGGCCGACGCTCCATCCACTGAGCCAAACCGGTTTCGGCAATGACATTTCCATTATCCGCCTGGTGGTGTTCCTTCTGCGTTTTATAAAGGCTGCCTCGTCACTGCCTTGCGGACTGGGCTGGCGAGGTGGGGGGCCCAGCGTGGCCACGGTCTCAGTGAAGACCGGAAGGAGGAGAAAAGACTGCAGAGTGGACGCGGCTTCCCTCCATTGAGTGGGTTGGCGTTGGTTTTCGATGTCCGAGTCCTGTCTTGCTGGTAGCTCCACCCTCATTGCCTGGTATGCACGGAGCGTCTGTCCGTGTTCCGGGGCTCCCGGGCTCCCCCTGGCCCTCACATGCGCTCACGTCTCCGCAGAGAGTGCCGGGGGCCCTGGGCGCCACCTGAGCTCTTCTCCGCTGCGAGTCGATTCGCCTGGTCCCGCGGCCTGGCTCTCCGGCTTCCCTGCGCCTTTGTTTCCTTCTGGCCGTTCGTCTGACACCGCCCCCCCCTCTTCCTTCAGAGATAAATTTAAAGTTGACAATGAGGCACCTTTGATGTCAATCCAAACCGGGAACCTGCAGTTTCTCACTCGTTTCATTGAATTGCGCCAAACTGTCTCTGCAGATTAGAGGGGGAGCAGCAGGTCCCAGCGATAGCTTTTGAAGAAGCGCTTGTCTCTCTCCAGGTGTGCGAGGGGCTGTCTGTCCTTCAGCTCTGTGGCCGCAGGCTCCCGCTCCCGTCTCACCTGCTGTCCTTTCTGAGGCGTGTCCCCCTCGTGCCCTGTCAGACCGGGATCGCGGCCCAGTGGCCGGGGGTGCAGCCAGAGCGGCGTCCCTTTGCTCCCGGGGGGGGGGGGGGAGCCGTGTGGGGGGGTGTTGGACTGGGGGATATCAGCACCCACTCACCAGACCTTCCGTGGGGAGGGGCATCACTGTCATCGCTGCATCCCGGTCCTGTCCCGTCCCATCCCGTCTGGTGCCACCCGGAGTGTGATTGCCTGGCCCTGGGGCACGGCCCCTGTCCTGCTGCCTGGGAGGCTGGACCCCTGCAGCCTCAGCCCCTCCTGAGTGGGGGACCGGCTCTTGCAGGCGTGTGTCTCTGGGGGGACTGGGCTGGGCTCCCCTGGGTGCTGGCGGGTGTGTGGGGGGGCACAGCCTGAGCTGAAGCTCTAAGGAGGAGGGAGAAGGCCCTGCAGGATTTGAGCGCAGAGTTGAGAACCAACAGGTGTCAGTTCCAGGCCCAGCCCGTCAGGCCCCGCTGGGCGACCCCAGGCTGGTTACCTAACCTCTCTGTCCTCCACGCCCTCAGGTGAGCGTCCATGCCCGGCAGGACAGAGCCCCACAGAGAACACGGCCGAGTGGCCCTCAGGGCTACCTGCGCCCGGAGGCCACGGGCCTGAACCCTAAACCCGCACAGACGGCAGAGCGCCCGGCCCGCACGGCCCGCCAGACGGTGCGGCCCACAGACCCTCCTCTGTTGAGTCTGGGCCGGCGGGGCGGGGCAGCTGCCGGCCAGGCCTCGGCCCTAATTGCTTGAGGATGGAGCTCTCCGCCTCGAGCTGCTGTGGGCCCAGCCCCAGGCTCTCCCGCCTCCGTGAGGCTGTCCGGTGGGCACAGGGAAGGCAGGGCCAGGCCGGACAGCCCACCGTGTCCTCACTCCTGGGGACCGGCCCTTCTGCCTGGTTCTGGCTGCAGGTCACCTGAGCCATCAGCCCCCACAGGCTGGGAAGTGAAGTCTGGGAGGCCACGCCCAGGGGTGCCCCTCACCCCCGCCTCCCCTCCCTGGAAGGGCTCCTCACTGAACCTGTGCACAGCCTGGCAGGGCAAAGGGCTTTGCAGGGGGGGTCACGATGGATCGTACGATGGGGCGACGGTCCCGTGTTCTCCGGGAATGACTTTCTAGGGGCTGGGTGAGGGGGCATGGAGCTCAGAGCTGGCGTCCAGGCAGGAGACGTGAGCCCAGGCCCTCCCCAATGGAGGGACAGCGGAGGGGCCGGGTCCAGACCCGGGAAGGGGGAGAGGAGGAGGGAGAGCCAGGGAGAGAGGAGCTGGGGGGGAGGAGCAGCCTGGAGGACGGTGCCGGACACCACTGAGGCCCAGGCACCAGGACCCGAGGGCGTCCCAGGATGTCTGCCCGAGGGCGAGGGCGAGGCCCCTGAAGGGTGCCGACGGCCAGTCCCAGCGGTTCCCTTCCAACCCGGAGGGTGGTCCTCGCGTCTCTGGCGGGCGAGGGGTGCGGGAATTATTCACCAGCCCTGGCAGGTGGCTCGGCTCCTCACCCGGAGCCCCTTCCCGCATCAGACAAAGGACAAGTGCGGCCCACAGAGACCCCGGCCCTTCAGACGCACGGGCCTGGGCCGCGACCCCACCTGAGGGCAGAGTCCAGCATGCAGGCGGGCAGCGTCCAGGTGCAAGGTGGGCAGCGGGGGCTGGGGCAGGGCCTCCCGGGGCAGGAGCCTCCCGGGGCAGGGGCCTCACTGGACAGGGGCCTCACTGGGCAGGGCCTCACTGGGCAGGGCCTCACTGGACAGGGGCCTCACTGGGCAGGGCCTCCCGGGGCAGGGCCACACTGGGCAGGGCCTCACTGGGCAGGGCCTCCTGGGGCAGGGCCTCACTGGGCAGGGCCTCACTGGGCAGGGGCCTCACTGGACAGGGGCCTCACTGGGCAGGGCCTCCCGGGGCAGGGCCACACTGGGCAGGGCCTCACTGGGCAGGGCCTCCTGGGGCAGGGCCTCACTGGGCAGGGCCTCCCGGGGCAGGGGCCTCACTGGGCAGGGCCTCACTGGGCAGGGCCTCCCGGGGCAGGGGCCTCACTGGGCAGGGCCTCCCGGGGCAGGGGCCTCACTGAGCAGGGGCCTCACTGGGCAGGGCCTCCCGGGGCAGGGCCTCACTGGGCAGGGCCTCCCGGGGCAGGGCCTCCCGGGGCAGGGCCTCCCGGGGCAGGGGCCTCACTGGGCAGGGCCTCCCGGGGCAGGGCCTCACTGGGCAGGGCCTCCCGGGGCAGGGGCCTCACTGGGCAGGGCCTCCCGGGGCAGGGCCTCACTGGGCAGGGCCTCACTGGCAGGGCCTCCCGGGGCAGGGGCCTCACTGAGCAGGGGCCTCACTGGGCAGGGCCTCCCGGGGCAGGGGCCTCACTGGGCAGGGCCTCCCGGGGCAGGGCCTCACTGGGCAGGGCCTCCCGGGGCAGGGGCCTCACTGGGCAGGGCCTCACTGAGCAGGGGCCTCACTGGGCAGGGGCCTCACTGGGCAGGGCCTCACTGGGCAGGGCCTCCCGGGGCAGGGCCTCACTGGGCAGGGCCTCACTGGGCAGGGCCTCCCGGGGCAGGGCCTCCCGGGGCAGGGGCCTCACTGGGCAGGGCCTCCCGGGGCAGGGCCTCACTGGGCAGGGCCTCCCGGGGCAGGGCCTCACTGGGCAGGGCCTCCCGGGGCAGGGGCCTCACTGGGCAGGGCCTCCCGGGGCAGGGGCCTCACTGGGCAGGGCCTCACTGGGCAGGGCCTCACTGGGCAGGGCCTCCCGGGGCAGGGGCCTCACTGGGCAGGGCCTCCCGGGGCAGGGGCCTCACTGGGCAGGGCCTCACTGGGCAGGGGCCTCACGGAGCTCCCTGCAGCCAGCACAGGGCCAGTCCCGGGCGCCCTGGGAGAAGCAGGCTCAGAGATCAGGGTCCAGAGGGTCCGTGTGGGGTCGCAGCTCCCGGAAGGCCCTGATCCCAGCAGCTCCAGGTTTCCCAGCCGCCCTCTGCCCCGTCCCAGAGGTGAGCCAGCCCCCGCCCGGCCAGGGGGCTCCTGCACTCGCCCCAAGTGGAAAAGTGACTATTGATTCATTCAATGCTCGGTCCGGGAGAGACGGGGTCCGGGAGAGCCGGGGTCCGGGAGAGCCGGGTCCGGGAGAGCCGGGGTCCGGGAGAGACGGGGTCCGGGAGAGGCGGGTCCAGGAAAGACGGGTCCATGAGAGACGGGTCCTTGAGAGACGGGTCCTTGAGAGACGGGGTCCGGGAGAGACGGGGTCCGGGAGAGACGGGGTCCGGGAGAGACGGGGTCCGGGAGAGACGGGGTTCGGGAGAGACGGGTCCGGGAGAGACGGGGTCCGGGAGAGAAGGGGTTCGGGAGAGACGGGGTTTGGGAGAGACGGGTCCGGGAGAGAAGGGGTTCGAGAGAGACGGGGTTCGGGAGAGACGGGTCTGGGAGAGACGGGGTCCGGGAGAGAAGGGGTTCGGGAGAGACGGGGTTCGGGAGAGACGGGGTTTGGGAGAGACGGGTCCGGGAGAGAAGGGGTTCGGGAGAGACTGGGTTCGGGAGAGACGGGTCCGGGAGAGAAGGGGTCAAAGCCCATCTCTGCGTCTGCGGGGCAGGCTTCTGTGAATAGCGTGGAGGCCGCGGGCTGGCGGCGGGTCACACTGCCTGCCTCCGTCCCACCTCAGCCTGGAACTGCTGTGCGGCCTGGAGCAAGTCGTGTCCTCTCTGCGCCTCGGTTTTCCAGTCTGTACAATGGCCACACCCCATGCGGCTGCGGGAGGCTTAATGGACAAGTTCATGGGCCCTGAGCACACGCTCCTCCCGGGTCCGTGAGTGGCGAGTCCCATCGCCTCCTTCACCCAGAGCTGCCGGGGCCTCTCCGCGCTCCTGCCCGGGCCACGTGCCACCCCGTGTCCGGTTCCCCGTTTTCCTGGTGCAGAGACCGCGGCTGGGGCGGCACTGGGCGCAGGGTCACAGGGGGCCCGGCAGGAGGCGCTGTGGGTGAAATATCCCCTCCCGAAGGGGAGGGTGGGCCAGTGGGCCCAGCGGGTGCAGGGGGGGGGGGGGACGGGGGGGACGGAGGGCGGAGGGCAGTTTTCCTGCGTTCTGGCATTTAGACCCTCCCTTCCGTCTTCGAGGGGCCACAGCTTGGAGGGAGGAGCTGAGCCCGGGGCCAGAGGGGCCTACACTGCACCCCGTTAAGCAGGACCCCGCGAAGGGCCCCCCCACCGTCAGCCCCGGGCCTGGGCCACGCCCTCCGCTCTTCCGTGACTGTCAATGAGATCTTGGAGGTGGCCGCCTGACCCCCGACTGTCAGCTCCCCCTTTCTCCCTCTTCTGCTGCCCAGCCCCGCGGGGACCCCGCCCTGCTCCTGGCTGCTCCGCTCTGAGCTGGCTTCCGCAGGGCGACCCCTGCCCTCCTCTAATTTGTAAAGCAAACTCCGGGAGGGCGGAGGGGCGAGGGGGCGGATAAGGACTCTTCACGGGCCACTGCGTCCCCTCCATGCCATTCAGCACGCATCACCTCCCATCCGTCAGGCCCCCGCCCCACGGGTCTGCAGGGAAGGCAGCTAAGACCCCCCCCACCCAATTCCTGCAGCCCGGGCTCTGCAGGGTGAGGTCCGGTGGGGTCCTGGAGCGGCCAGGTGCCTGCAGCCCAGCCCCCGCCTGGCCCCTGGCCCCGGGACTGGCCACAGCTCCCGCTGACCCTGAAGCCGGGGACCGCAGGGGGCTGGGCTGGGCCATGAGCTTCTGAGTGTCCCAGGGACGCCCCTCAGTGCCCGGGGGGAGGGGGAGGGGGAGGGGGAGGCGATGGCTGCATCCTCCCCCCCACCCCCCCCCCCCCCCCGCCCACAAGCCTCTGTCTTTTAAGGTTCAGACAGAAAGAAACTACTTGGGCCTGGCCTCTGCAGGGGCAGGAGCCAGAACCTGTGTCTGCATGGGGGTGGGGGTGTCCCCGCGGCTGCTCCCAGACCTGAGGGCCGTGGATCCCTCCTTCCAGGAGCCTTCCGGGCTCCGTGGGGCTCAGGGGCCCATGGAGTTGGCCGGAGGCTGGGGACCCGGCGCCTCAGGCTCGGAGCCCCTTCTCTGACTCTGCGCTGGGCGAGGGGCCTGCTCGCTGGCCGGTGGGGAGCCTGGGCCCGCGGACGGGGTGCTGGGGACAGCAGCTCCGCACACACCTGCTCCGGACCTGACCCTCAGAGTCAGCCTCCGCTGAGGTCGCCTGGGGGAGGCCCCTCCCGGAGAGCAGGAGGCCGAGATGGTGGGCACCCCTGAGGCCCGCAGGGAGGACAAGGCCTGGCTGGGGGCAGACTGGCCTCCCCTCCCCTCCCCTCCTCGCTGAGTGAGAGTGGATGGGGAGATTTCCAAGAGAGAATGCTCTCAGGTCCCCCCCGCCCCCTCCCCCCGCAAGTGTCAGAGGAACAGGCTCCCTGTGTGCGGACAGACCTCCAGCGCTAGACTGGGCCTGGTCAGTACCGCCAGCGGGACAGCTGCCTCGCGGGTCCCCCCACCCCGCCCCCGGGGCTGCGCCACGCCACCCTGGCTTGGAAAGTAAAGACAGAGGTGGGACTGGGGCCCTGGACCTGGGCGCCCCCTGGGGGTGGCGTGATGCTGGGTCACGGCCCAGTGCCTGTCTGAGAGCAGGCGACTCAGCACCAAACCCCAGGTTCCAGGGACCACCCCCCACCCGAGCAGGAAGTGCCAACAGTGCTGGAGTGGGGGGCTGGCCCTACGGACCCTCAAAATTCAGCGGCTCCAGGGACAGGGAGCACACGTCTTAAAATATATATATTTTTAAAATATATTTTTATTGATTTCAGAGAGGAAGGGAGAAGGAGAGAGAGATAAGAAACATCAATGATGAGAGAGAATCATTGATCAGCTGCCTCCTGCACACCGCCATTGGGATCGAGCCCACAACCCAGGCATGTGCCCTTGGCCGGAATCGAACCCGCGACCCTTCAGTCCGCAGGCTGACGCTCTATCCACCGAGCCAAACCGGCTAGGGCTTAAAGATATTTTGAAGGTGATTAGCACCCCCTACGTTTCTCCGGTTCCTCCGAGACAACGCCTGGATTAAGATTGCTCCGAGCAGCCTTACCCAGGGACCCGGCTTTCCCCCTCTCCCACCGACACGCGTCCAGACGGGAAGTCTCGCTGGCTGAGCTTCCACAAATGCGCTCGTCTCAAGCTGGGCGAGCCCGCTGCCGCTCTGCAATGTGGATGTCATTTCTCCTGGGCTTCCTCCCGTTTGATCAGCAGATGCAGAGCAAAGTGCTCCGCTGGAAAGTGCCAGAACCTAATCAAAACCACGGGCGGGAGGCGGTGGGATGGGACGGCCGCTGCTTGAACCCCCTTCCTGGGCTCCCTGCTGCCCTGGTCCCCGGCCGCCTGCTGGCCCAGGAGGCCTGAGCGCCTTCTCACCGGCACCTTCTCCTGAGACCCTGAATGCCACCCGCTCTGGTGATCTGGCCCACGATGCACCAGACACCCCCCCCCCCTCCCGCCGAGAGACTCTTCACTTTTCACTCCCTGGCCAGCCTTCCTTCCCAGCCCTCCCTCTCGGCGGGCCGCCTGCTGGGCCAGCACTCAGGCTGCGGGGGGGGAGGGGGGGCGGGGGGGGAGGAAGACACGCGGATCAGCCGGGGACAGAAGTCCTGATGGGACCGGGGACAAGCAGGGGAAGCAGGGGAGCCCCTTTCGCCCAAGGGGGAGCCCGGGAACCTGCAGGCCCAGAGGGTGCAGGCTGAGTGCGTGGGGGGACCTCTAGCTCCCAGCTGGCTTCCTAGGGTGAGGACTGTGCACCTGCGCCAGGGTGGTGGCCCACAGGAGCTCAGCTGGTGGGGGTGGGGCGGGGCTGGGAAGAGGAGCTGGAGAGGAGGGAAGGCCTGGGGCGGGGGTGGGGGGGGGGGGAATGCATTGCTAGGTGCCAGGTTCAGAAGCCCACCACCTGCTGGGTGACCTCGGGCAAGTCAGCTTCTGCAAGACAGTGAGGCCTGGGGCCAGGCCAGCTGAGGTGAGCAGGGCCTGGGTGCCCGCCCCGCTGGTGATTGGCACACCCAGTCTGTGAAGAGTCAAGGAAGGAGAGGGGGAGGGGAGGGAGGGAGGGAGGAGGGAAGGGGAGGGAGGGGAGGGAGGGAGGGAGGAAGACAGAGGGAGGGAGGGAGGAGGGAAGGGAGAGAAGGAGAAGGAGGGAGGGGGAGGTGAGGGAGGGGGGAGGGAAGGGAGGGAGGGAGGAAGGGGGAGGGAGGAGAGGGAAAGGGAAGAGGGAGGCAGGGGAGGGGGAGGGAAGGGGAGGGGGGGAGGGAGGGAGGGAGGGGGAGGGAGGAAGGGGGAGGGAGGAAGGGGAGAGAGGAGAGGGAAAGGGAAGAGGGAGGCAGGGGAGGGGGAGGGAAGGGGAGGGGGAGGGAGGGGGAGGGAAGGGAGAGAAGGAGGAGGAGGGAGGGGGAGGGGAGGGAGGGGGAGGGAAGGGAGGGAGGGAGGAAGGGGGAGGGAGGAAGGGGAGGGAGGAGAAGGAAAGGGAAGAGGGAGGCAGGGGAGGGGGAGGGAAGGGGAGGGGGAGGGAGGGAGGGAGGGAGGAGGACAGAGGGAGACCTATGTGTTGCTTTTTGCAGAGAACGTGGAGCTGCTGGGAAATCTGCCTGAGGCTCCAGCACCGCCCAGGCCACACTGCGGGGAACTAGCCCAAAAAGTGTTCCTTTGAAAAAAGCCAGTGGGCGGGCGGATTCTAAAAGCCTCCAGGTTTCCCTGGTAACGGCTAGCCCACAGGGTGGGAGGTGAGCTCCGGGAGGGCCCTGCATCAGAGACGCGGGAGGAGCGTCCCCCCCCCCGCCCCCCCCAGGAGGGTCGCAGCCACGAGAGCGGACTGGCCGCCCACCTCCCGCAGCCTGCAGTGCCCCCTCCCCCCGCAGTGACGTGAACCCCGCCCTTTGATCTGTGTCTCCCCCCCCCACTTACTTCCCAGTAAGTCAGCGCCCCGCAGAGCCCCCTCAATGCACAGCTCCGCCCTGAACTCAGTCACACCTGAAGGAAGTGGGTTTGTGCTCACATCTTGGGGCGCCCCTGCCCTGCCCCTCCCAGCGCCCGGGGGGTCTCAGCACCGTTTGGCACACCCAGTCAGTGAAGAGTCGAGGGAGGGAGAGGGCAGCGGAGGGCGGTCCCTGCCCTGGATTCAAACCCACTCCTTCCTGCTGCTGTGTGTCCCCAGCGAGTCCCCTAACCTCTCTGTGCCTCCGTCCCGGTCAGGGCACGAGGGTGGCCTGTCGCCTTGCCAGGTGGCTGACTGCAGTCACCAGGTTGGCAGAAGCAGCCCTCACCCCCCACCCCACGTCCCCTCCTCCTGCCACGGGGGAAGGGCAGCTTATCCTGGGGCGGCCTCATTCCTGTCGGGGACTCCCATCCCTCCAGGCGCCAGGGGTGGGTCCGGGCCCAGGGCACCTGCGCCTCAGTTCCTGTCCCACCAACCTCCAGCCCAGCTGGGGGTCCCCGCAGCCCGGGATGTGGCTGCCAGAGGGCCTGGAGCTGACACAGGGCCCCCAGCGCTTCCTGGAGCCCCACGAATGCAGAGGCCGCTCGGCCCACTCCCTGGGGGAGGGGTGGGAGCACCGGGAAGGCTCACCCGCGGGCTCTTTCCCTGGACGGACCGGCCAACCTCTGCTTCCTGGGCGGCCCCCCGCTGCCTGCTCCCACCCCTCCGGGCAGGGAAACGGAGGCCCAGAGGGGCCAGACCTGGCCAGGCTCCTCCCGCAGAGCAGGGGTTGGGGGCCTCCCCAGCCTGGCCCGCTCGGGGACCAGAAAAGTGCTTCCTGTGGGGGTCACTGCCTGGGGGCGCCTGGGCCTCGCTGCCAGCCCCCCCCCCCCCCGCAGGTGCCCCACCAAAGAAGAAAGGATGCTTCCGCCCAGGTTGGTCCAGGGCCCAACACAACAGGGCACCCCCTGCCCCCCCCCCCGCTGGGGTGCACAGTGTGGTGAGGGCCACAGCGTCGCCCAGCGATTTGGGGATTTGGGGATTTGGGGAGCGGTACCCAGCTCCTCTGGGACTCCTTTATCTGACCTCCCAAATGGGGGTGACGCGGGCATTGCCTCAGCAGTAGAACAACGTTGATCAAGGTCTGTGAGGGCAGGGCCGCCCCGAACTCCTGACCCTGAGCCCCAGCCCCTCCCCCCGCACCTGGAGGCAGAGGAGTCCCTCCTCCCCCCTCCCACCGCCCCCGTCTGGGGAGGGAGGCCGCATGGGTGGCTAGGTGGGCAGCCCCCTTTGAGAGCCGTAGGGCAGGGCAGCCCTGGCTACGGGCACATGCCCCCAGCGCACCCCCAGGCCGGCTCAGAAGGGCCTCTTGGCGCAGCTCCCCTCAAAGTCACTGGGCATCTCAGGTTTGAACAGAGGGGCCCACGTTTTCATTTTGCCCCAGAACCCTGCGCCCACAGAGCCTGGAGCCGCGGACGTGGGGAGGGGCCGGCCTCGCTGCCCCAGAGGTCACAGCCCGGGGCGAGAAGGTGGGGGGGGTGGCAACCAGGCTTCCCTCTGTCCCCGTGCCCAGGGACACGCACCACGGAAGGTGTGGGATCCCTGTCACTCACCACGCCACCCTCGCCTGAACCCCACTGGTCAGGGTTCAGGGGTGCGGGTCGTGACAGGGGCGGGAAGGTTAAACCAGCGAGGCAGTAGAGGGGGCACTGCTCAGGGGAGACCAGTGCTCCCAGCTTTCAGCTCCCCCACCCCCGCCGGGGCCTGGAGGGGGCAGGGGAGGGGAGATCGCTCCTGGGCGGAAGCGCTGCCGGAGGCCCGGAGCCCCGGAGCCCCAATGGGCCGTCTGCCCCGTGGCCCTGAGCTCAGAGCGGGGGTGCGTGGACCCGCAGGAGCCGGGCAGGGCCAGGCCAGGCCGCGGGCGGGGGAGGGGGTCGGGACATGTAGCCGCTGGGGGAGGGGACCTGAGGTCTCCGGGTCCCCAGCAGGCACTGCCCCGAGGGAGGGCGTTAGTGCCTCGATCAGGGATTTCAGACGGAGGAGGAGCGGCGCCCTGAGCGCCGAGTTTGCAGCCAATTCCCAAGGGCAAGAGCGGCTCAAGGGCGTGGGGTTAAGGGTCGGACTTCGTTCCTGCTGGTGGCACATTGGGCCCCCACCCTCTGGCAGGTGGTGGTTGGGGTGCAGCGCAGGCTCAGCGGGGTTGCCGCGGGGACCAGGGCTCCCCAGGACCTGGGCTTCGGGGCTCCCCACAGCTCTCGGTTCCACCCAGAGCCCCCGTGTGGTCGCTGCGATCCGCCCAGGCCCATTTTAAAGGCGGAGTCCCTCCTGAGGCCTCGGGGAAACTGAGGCAGCAGCCCGCCTGCACGTGCAGGGCCCTGTCTCCCCTCTGCTGACTCAGTTTCCCCATTCCGGACACAGAGACCCGAGGAGGCTCCCCGCAGAGTTTCTGGGAGGACTGGGGGTGCCGTGGGCCGTGGGGACGTGGGGACGAGGGGACGAGGACCCCCCCTCCTCCGCAGGAGCTGTGCAGGCTGGGCCTCTGGGAGGTGGGACCCTAATTCCGCCCAGGCCAGGCAGCTGGCACCGAGGGGATCCCTGGAAGCCTGGCACCCACTAGCTGCGCCCCGTCAGCAAGTCCCTGGCTCCCCTCGCTCAGCTCTGCGGGAGAACCGGAGGGGCCGCCCCCGGGAAACCCCCATCTTGTGCCCAGGCGGGTGGAGGCCAGGCCAGGCCTGCGGATGGGCTGGCGTCCTGGTTCCCCCTCCTCCGGGTGTGGTCTGCTCTGCGGGCTCCCGGTGGGGAAGGAACCCCCCAAACACCGCGCACTCCCCTCTGCCCCAGGACCCGGCCCTCCCTCCCCAGGTGGGCTTGCCTGGGGGGTCCCCCCTCCACCTCACTGGTGGGGAGTGGGCCCCTCTCAGGGCTGGGTTGCTCCAAGAAGGGGCTCAGAGGGGGGGTGCAGACAGCCTGGAGGCCGCGCTGGGTCCTGGGGTGCACGGCCCCTCACGCAGCTGTCCCCCTGCTTCCTGGAGGGGGCCAGGAGGCGCCGGGCAGGGGTCCTGGTTGCGCGCTGGCCGGTGGGCAGGACGCGGCCCGCAGGTGAGGGGTGCATTGGGCTCTGCGGGCAGGGGCGCAGCCTGGGTCTCACCGCACCCTCTGCTCTCCCAGGGAGGGAACGGGCGCCTCCGGCTGCGCACAGGGAAGCCTGCCTCCCCACGGCCCCACTCCTCTGCCCAGCGTCATCGCTGGACGGTCCATATTCTAAGCTGGGGGGGGCGGGGGGAGGGCAGTCTAACAAGTGTTTGGGGGCAGGAGGAAAAGGCATTTTTAACCCTCAGTCCAGTTCCACCCGTGGCACACCCCCAAGTCTTTACTACACTGTGACGGTCACGGACGAGGTGTGGGGAGTGGGGTGTGGGCGTGGGGAGTGGGGAGTGGGGAGTGAGGTGGGGGGAGTGGGGTGTGGGGTGTGGGGTGTGGGGAGTGGGGTGCGGGGAGTGGGGTGTGGGAAGTGGGGAGTGAGGTGTGGGGAGTGGGGAGTGGGTGTGGGGAGTGGGGAGTGGGGTGTGGGGAGTGGGGAGTGGGGAGTGGGGTGTGGGGAGAGGGGTGTGGGGTGTGGGGTGTGGGGAGTGGGGTGTGGGGAGTGGGGGAGAAGGGTGTGGGGAGAGGGGTGTGGGGTGTGGGGTGTGGGGAGTGGGGTGTGGGGAGTGGGGAGTGGGATGTGGGTGTGGGGAGAGGGGTGTGGGGTGTGGGAGTGGGGTGTGGGGAGTGGGGTGTGGGGTGTGGGGTGTGGGCAGTGGGTGTGGGCAGTGGGGAGTGGGGTGTGGGGAGTGGGGAGAGGGGTGTGGGGAGAGGGGTGTGGGGAGTGGGGAGTGGGGTGTGGGGTGTGGGAGTGGGGTGTGGGGAGTGGGTGTGGGGTGTGGGAGTGGGGAGTGGGGAGTGGGTGTGGGGAGTGGGGAGTGGGGAGTGGGAGTGGGGTGTGGGGAGTGGGGTGTGGGGTGTGGGGTGTGGGCAGTGGGTGTGGGCAGTGGGGAGTGGGGTGTGGGGAGTGGGGTGTGGGGTGTGGGGTGTGGGCAGTGGGTGTGGGCAGTGGGGTGTGGGGAGTGGGGAGTGGGGTGTGGGGTGTGGGCAGTGGGTGTGGGCAGTGGGGTGTGGGAGTGGGGAGTGGGGAGTGGGGTGTGGGGAGTGGGGAGTGGGTGTGGGGAGTGGGTGTGGGGAGTGGGTGTGGGGAGTGGGGAGTGGGGAGTGGGTGTGGGAGTGGGTGTGGGGTGTGGGGAGTGGGGAGTGGGGTGTGGGGAGTGGGCAGTGGGTGTGGGTAGTGGGTGTGGGGAGTGGGTGTGGGGAGTGGGGAGTGGGTGTGGGCAGTGGGGTGGGGGTGTGGGTAGTGGGAGTGGGTGTGGGGAGTGGGTGTGGGTGTGGGTAGTGGGAGTGGGTGTGGGGAGTGGGTGTGGGTGTGGGTAGTGGGTGTGGGAGTGGGGAGTGGGTGTGGGCAGTGGGGTGTGGGTGTGGGTGTGGGGTGTGGGTGTGGGGAGTGGGTGTGGGGTGTGGGAGTGGGAGTGGGTGTGGGAGTGGGGAGTGGGGTGTGGGAGTGGGGTGTGGGGAGTGGGGTGTGGGGTGTGGGCAGTGGGTGTGGGCAGTGGGGAGTGGGTGTGGGGAGTGGGTGTGGGGAGTGGGTGTGGGAGTGGGGAGTGGGGTGTGGGAATGGGGTGTGGGGAGTGGGGTGTGGGGTGTGGGCAGTGGGTGTGGGCAGTGGGAGTGGGGTGTGGGGAGTGGGGTGTGGGGTGTGGGCAGTGGGTGTGGGGAGTGGGTGTGGGGTGTGGGAGTGGGGAGTGGGTGTGGGAGTGGGGAGTGGGTGTGGGAGTGGGTGTGGGAGTGGGGAGTGGGTGTGGGAGTGGGTGTGGGGTGTGGGAGTGGGGTGTGGGGAGTGGGGAGTGGGGTGTGGGGAGTGGGCAGTGGGTGTGGGGAGTGGGGAGTGGGTGTGGGCAGTGGGGAGTGGGTATGGGGTGTGGGGTGTGGGGAGTGGGTGTGGGCAGTGGGGTGTGGGAGTGGGGAGTGGGCAGTGGGCAGTGGGTGTGGGAGTGGGCAGTGGGAGTGGGCAGTGGGGTGTGGGATGTGGGACGTGGGGTGAAATGCCAGTTTCCCAGGCCCTGTCCCAGCCTGCTGTTCCTTCAGGTCAGTCCCAGAAGTGTCCCCATGGTGGCGCTGGAGGGTCGGCCGGTCACAGGCCCCGCGCTCCGCTTTGTTAACCCTCAGAACCAAGTGGCCTGAGAGGAGGTGCCGCTGGCCACCAGCAGGGCCTGGCTCACGGCAGAGCCGTCCAGGCGCTGCCTCTGTCCCTGGGCCCCTGCCCCGAGGCACGATGCCGGCATCCGGACCCCAGTGCTTTGGACTCGTGTCCTCGGTGACTGCCAGGCTGCCGTCGGCGTCGCGGCCCTGGCTGTGAGCTGCTGGGACACTCTGGGCGAGAAGCAGGCCCCGCCTTGCAAACTGCCCCAATGCCGTCAGGACACTGGACACGCGTGGCCCTCAGCCCGTGACCCCAGACCACGCGTTCCTTTTGAGGGACTCAGGACAGGAGGTGAGTGTGAATGCACCGGTGGGACGGCGATGGTGCCGTGTAAATCCCTCCACGGCAGGTACCGCCTCCCCTCCGCCCGCTGGAGGGCCCGCAGGTTCGGGGACGACAGCCCCGAGGGCAGGGCGAGGAGGGGCGGGCCCCGCCTGTCCTCCTCACACGGTGCCCGCTGCCCCCACTCTGCGCTGAGCCCTGGGCTGGGGCTGGGAGGGAGGGCGCAGTCCCCTTCACTGAGGCCTGGACGTGGGTCAGGGGGCACGCGGAGGAGGCAGGGAGCCGTGTGAATGCCAGCTGTGCCCTGCCAGCCGGGCACCTGCAGCCCCGCCAATCCCGCACCGCTGCCCACCTGCAGCCCCTGACCGAAAGGCCACGGGACACCCATCCGTCTGGCAAATAAGAAGAAGGTTAAGAGGAGCCGGGCCCGCCGGCAGAGGTGTGGCGGGAGGGCCCACACGGCGCTGATGGGAATGGCATGTGCTGCAGCTTCTGGACAGGTGGTCTGTGCCCACAACGCGGCTCGTGCACCGCACACACATGCACACACATGCACACACATGCACACTCACGCACACACATGCACACACGCACACACATGCACACACGCACACACATGCACACTCACACGCACACTCATTCACGCACACACATGAGTACACATGCACACACATACACTCACACGCACACTCACGCACACTCATGCACACTCATTCACGCACACACATGCGGCACGCGCACGCACACACTCATGCACACACTCACGCACACACACTCACGCACACACATGCACACACTATTGGGCTCATCGGTCAGACTCTAGGAGTCTCTCCCGCAGACACACAAGGCCAGCTCCAAAGAAGACAGTTACACGAGTCCCTGTATGTGGGGCAGGGGAGGGCAAACTTTTTGACTCGAGGGCCACCATGGGTTCTTAAACTGGACCGGAGGGCCGGAACAAAAGCATGGATGGAGTGTTTGTGTGAACTGATATAAATTCAAAGTAAAGGAGCGGAGGGGCAAGCAAGAGAACCGGATAGAACAGCCGGATCCGGCCCGCGGGCCGTAGTTTGCCCACGGCTGATGTGGGGGCATGTATACATCTGGGGGACGTGTGGGTATTGTCTGCAGCCATGGGGCACTGGAGCCCAAGTGGAGGCCATGAGAGCAGGCGGTGGCCTGGTGGCGTGTGTCCAGTGTGCCACCTCACACAGCCAGGCCCAGGCCCCCAGGCCGCACGGGGAGAAAAAGCAGGAGGCTGGCGCCACGTGACGGAATTTGCACGGGCGATGCCCTCACTTCCGGTCGCCGGCACCGCAGCTGTGGGTGCGGTCACATGGCCGGAGGACAGCCAGGCGGTGCTTCAGGGGGAGGCGGAGCCGGGTGAGTGCTGAGGGCCGGGGACCAGGGTGCGTAGGGTGCCCTGGGTGTGAAATGGTGCAGGGGACGTCGGGGGTTCACCTGAGGAGGGAGGGGTGTGGGCGGGGGGCATGCTGTGTGATCGTGGGTGCGTGTGTATGCGAGGTGTGTGGTGAGGTTGGAGGGCTGCATGTGGGTAAGGATGTGAGGATGTGGCGGTGTGGATGGGTGTGTGTTTGTGTGAGTGTATGCATGTGTGTGGTGTGGGTGTGTGTGTGAGAGGTATGTGGGGGCACGTATATATTTGGGATGTGTGGGTGTAGGTGTGTGTGGGTGTGTGTGTGTGAGTGTGGGGGAGGTGTGGGCTGTGAGGGTCTATGTGTGTATATGTGAGTGTGTGTATATGATTGAGTGCAGGTGTGTATGAGTGTGGGTGGGTGTGTGTAAGTGGTGTGTGTGTATGCGTGTGGGTGGGTGTATATAAGTGGTGTGTGTGTGTATGAGTGTGGGTGGGTGTGTATAAGTGGTGTGTGTGTATGAGTGTGGGTGGGTGTGTATGAGTGTGGGTTGGTGTGTATAAGTGGTGTGTGTGTGTATATGAGTGTGGGTGGGTGTGTATGAGTGTGGGTTGGTGTGTATAAGTGGTGTGTGTGTGTATGAGTGTGGGTGGGTGTGTATAAGTGGTGTGTGTGTATGAGTGTGGGTGGGTGTGTCTGAGTGTGGGTTGGTGTGTATAAGTGGTGTGTGTGTGTATATGCGTGTGGGTGGGTGTATATAAGTGGTGTGTGTGTGTATGAGTGTGGGTGGGTGTGTATAAGTGGTGTGTGTGTATGAGTGTGGGTGGGTGTGTTTGAGTGTGGGTGGGTGTGTATAAATGGTGTGTGAGTGTGTGTATGAGTGTGGGTGGGTGTGTATAAGTGGTGTGTGTGTGTGTGAGTGAGTGTATGGGTGTGGGTGAGTGTGTATAAGTGCCGGGATGGGCCTTCTCCAGTCACCACGCCTTCCCGGTGCAGACCTTCCGGCCCAGAACACCCCCCTCCCCCCCCGCACCCCCCCATCGCCCTGCGACCTGCTCGTGACCACAGTGGACTCAGCAGCGGGGCAGAGACTCGAAGCTGGTGCCCGCTCATCTGGACAGCTGCACGGAGGCTCCCAGAAGCTGGCTGGGCTGGCGCAGGCCACGTGAGAAGCCATTCCCCGGGCAGCTGGCCCAGGCCTGCGCCGGGAGGGGCGCCCCTCCCCCACCCCGACTGCCCAGGCCCGCGCCACCTGGTGGGGCCCCGAGACTGGCCCCTTTGCCTGACTCTGACCTCTCAGGCCTCGCTGCTCATCACAGGACACAGCAAGACTGTCCCCCCCGACCCCCACCCCCCCCCCCCCCCCCCCGCTGCCTTCAGGACACTCCTGCAAGGCCCAGCTTGGATCCTGTCACTTCCCCAGCTCAACAACCTTCGATGGCTCCCCATTGCCTGCAAACAGAGAACCTATTCTTTAGCTTCCCCCGCTCACAGCCTTCATGGCTTACCTGCAGCCACGCTTCCCTCTCCTTCCCAGCCCCTCCCACCCCCCTGGCCCTGTCCTGCAGCTCTGCTCTCTCAGCAACCAGGTGGCTGTCACCTGACACAGCCCAGCCGGTGTCACAGTGAAGAAGGCCAGCGGCAACCATGCTGGTGAAGGTGGCGGAAAGGAAAACGGATTCGTCTTCTGAAGTGCCCGGTGACGCTGAGCCTGCATGGACGCTTCCCCCGGGCGGTCCCTGCTGGCTCAGGCACCCAGACGACTCTCAGGTCCTCCATGGAGAGTCGGCGGGTCTGTCACCCCAAGGTCATTTGTGATAGGGGGGAGCCGGCAGCAACCTGGAAGTCCCCCAGTGGAGTCCACCGTCTTTCCCCAAATGACAACACGGGGTTTCTCACCCTACAGCCCGGCAGGTGGGCCCAAGTCCTTGCCCCTGAGCCCCGTGAGCTCTGACTGCTCCAGTGAAGAGGGCGAAGCCATGCGCTGGATCCCACGCCAGGCCTCCCCCCCTTCCCACCCCACACCTGCTCTGGAACCCTTGTTGTGTCACATGACAGCCCCCCCCCCCCCCCCCCCCCGTGTAGGGGCCCCTCAGCTGACACCAGCTTCGGCTCCAGATAAATGAGCCACCTGCCTTCAGATGACTGCCCTGCCCTGCACCCGAGCCGGGGCCCAGCTGCACCCCCACAAGCGGGCTAACGAGGACTATCTTCCACCACTGAGTCTGGGGAAGGTGCGGTGCAGGCAGGGACGGGGCAGGCAGGGACGGGACGGGGTGTGGGCGATGTGGGTCAGTACGCAGTGGCTGGAACATCTCGCCCTGTTTGTCAGCTCGAGGGCTCCCAAATGCACCCGCTCAGGCGAGAAAGCGAGCTAGAGGCTCCCGCAAAGTGCTGGACAGGAGAGGGGCCTGGGGGCAGGGGAAGGGGGTCCAGTGGGCAGAGAGGGAGCCAAGCTGAGACAACCCTGGAATTTAAAGGCGGACATTCCTTGAAATTATTCCCAAAGGAAATTTTATTAAAACAAACAAAAGAGGTGGCGGCGATCCACAGACTCACCCCTCAGGTGTGTGGAGCTCTGCGGCCACCAGCCCTGAGCCAGGCGAGGGGGGCCCAGGGGCCAGGCAGCGCCCCTGTTCACTGTCCAGGTGGGAAGAGCACGGGGTGTCCGCTGGGAGCCCTTGCTGGGGTCCCGCGGTGGCCAGGGCCCCTGGAGAGATGGCGGCTGGAGAGTAAGGAGGACAAGAGTGATGGAGGAGGGAGGACGGCTGAGGCCTGGGGGGTGGGTGCCCTCCTGGAGACGGAGACGCAGATGGGACAACCTGTTGGCTGAGGCTCCACTCTCTGCGCGGGAGCCCCCAGCTTCCCCATCTGCCCAGTGCCCGGAGCTGACCAGACTCGGGGCGCCGGCCGTGGGAACGCCAGGAACCCCGCTGGAGCAGCCGCAGCGGGTCCCCCTGGAGAGGGTCCTGGGGCTGAGAACGGCCTCTGCTCTAGCTGCAGCCTTCTCTCAACTGGCAGAGCCTGCGAGGCTGCAGCCTGCTGGACCTGCGACCCGTGGGGCCTCTGATGCCCGTCCTGTGGCTCTCGGCCTCTCCCCTCCCCCGGACCTGGACGCGGCTGCACGGAGCAGAGGGAGCCGGGGCCAGCGCCCCGCTAGTTCACCGCCCTGGCCACACCACCACCACCTGCTGGTTGTCCCAGTCTGGGCCGCCAGCCACCAGGGGGGTCTGGAGCAACAAGGGCCCAGCAGTGCGGGGACCCAAGGTGCCGGGTGCCCTGTGCTCAGGGACACGCCCCTGACACCCCCAGAAGGCCTATGCTGTGGCAGGAAGGCCCTTCCACCCGCCAGGGCCCCCAGAGGCAGCGGGGAGACACAGGCCGGCTGAGTCCAGCCTCACTCCCAGCAGCCCGGCCCAGACAGGACGCTCACTAGTGCCGTTTACAGGTGAGAGACAGTGTTGGGAAGAGGAACCCCCCACCCCCCTACCAGGGCCAGTAGCACCCCCCCCCAGCTGGGAGAATCGGGAGCCCCACTGGGAAGGTGCCCAGAGAGGTGGCTGTGGGTCCAGGGAAGTGCTGAGGGGGCGCTGCTCATGGGAGCACCCAGGCAGCCTGGGGGAGCAGGCTATTGTCTGGAAGGCACTGCTCCCCACAGCCCCCCTCACACCGGCCCCCCCCCAGGCCGGCTTCCCAGTCTAGGATTGCACCCGCAGCGCTGAGCCAGGAGCCATCCTTCTCTTTGTAATTGGGGAGTCCACCCCTGCCCTTGGCCGGGCCCCTCTGGCTGGGGAGTCCCGGGGAGCTGTCCTTGGGGGACCGCAGCTCTTCCCCAGACCCCAGCTCGGCGTCATCCATGGAGTGGACGGGAGGCCCCATCGCCTGCTCCAGGCCGAGTCCCCTCCAGGAGTCGGGGTCACGGATCAACTCCGGGCGGCTGGATCTCGGATGGTCTTTGTTCCTCGGGGCCGGCAGGCTGTGAGGGCCGGAGCAGAGGGCCAGCCTTGGGTGCTGAGTGGACAGGAAAGCGCCCTCTCCCCCGAGGTGGCCGTCATGGGGCAGCCGCAGGAGGAAAATGCAGGCAGGCGAGGGCGGCGGGCTCCCGGAGACAGGCACAGCGGCCCTGGACGCACCGCCGGTCCCCGCGCCCAGGTCCCCGCCAGGCCTCGGCCCGCCCGGCTCCCCGCTGCTGCTGCTGCGCGCCCCCCTCGGACCACAGCGCCGGCGCGGAGAGGCCCCAGGCTCCGAGCGCGCGAACCCCAGGCCCCTCCACTGCCCACCCGCCCGCTCCGCGCCGCTGCTCCCTCCGCGTCGGCCCGGTTGTTCGGGAGATGAAAGCGAGTTGGAAGCCGGGCCTGCCGCCGACCTCCACCTCGGGAAGCGGGCGGCACGCAGTTGGACTGCCCCCGCCTCCCGCTGGCGCTGGGCGTAGGGATGGATCGCCCCGCGGTAACCCGCGTCCGGGGAAGCCGGCTCCGCTCGTGCGACCGCCGCGACCCGGCCACTCGGCCGCCACCGGAGCCGGGAGTCCGTTCCAAAGGCGGTTCCTGGGCAGCGCAGCTCCGGGCGGGTACACGCTTGCCCACTCTCCCTGCTGCTGGAGGGAGGGAGGTCGCTCCCCACGCGTTCACCGTGCAAGAAACGGGGGGCGCAGAGCAGAGGGGCCTTCCCCACGGCCTCCCCGGAGGGGCAGCGGCTCCGAAGCCGGGCCTCCCCAGGAGCTGGACTTGGGGACCTGCTCTTACTCGGGTGACTCAGGCGGGGTATGGGGGGCAGCCTTTCCTTACTGGGAGCTAGAGTTCCATCCATCACACGACATCGGCGTTCACGTCTCATTAAGGGCGAATGTGAAACTAGGCCCGGCCCGTGTGGCTGGCGGTTGGGCATCTACCCAGGAACCAGGAGGTCACCGGTTGGATTCCCGGTCAGGGCACGTGCCCAGGTTGCGGGCTCCATCCCCAGTGTGGGGCGTGCAGGAGGCAGCCGATCAATGACCCTTTCTCATCACTGATGTTTCCATCTTCCTCTCCCTTCCTTTCTGAAATAAAAAAATATATATATTTAAAAAATAAAAGAAAAAGAAAAAGAAAATATGCCATAATTTTGCTCTGACACCCGGGGTCTTTAAAAAATGACTGCGGCCAGCCCTTGCGATTTCTTGGACGCCCCGGGATCTTCGCGCCCCCCTATACACACGCACATGCATACACACACGCACATACACCCGTGCACACACGCACAGGCCACGCGCGCGCGCACACACACAGTTACTCACGCTGGGCCCAACACTCTCCCCAGCGAGGGAATTACAGCCCTCGCAGGACGGTGATTGGCCAGCCTGTTTCTTATCGGGGTCCCGCAGCCAATGGGCGTTCGCCGGGCCGAGGCCCAGCTTCCCCCCCGCCCCCCCCTCGGAGCGCTGGCGCGGACCCCAGGAATGGATCACGCGGGGCCCGGACCCTCCGCGACCCCCCGCCTGGGTCCCCGGCCGCGCGACGGCCTGCGAGTCCGGATCCCGTGGCATCTTCGGGCAGCGGCTGCGCTGGGCCCGCCGCGCTGTCCGTGGGTTGAGCTGGCGGCCCGCCCGCCCCGCCCCCGCTGGCCCCTCCCTCTCCCCTCCCCGCCCCCAGCGGGGCCGGCCCCGGCGGCGACCAGAGCGGCGACGTGAAAGGAGAGCGAGGCGGCTGTCCGGCCGGCTGTCGGCGCGCACCCGCTCCCGGCCTGGCCCAACCCTGCGCGGAGGCCGCCTGACCGCGGGGCCCGACGCCGGCGCTCCGAGCGGCGGCTCCAGGGTCGACCGGCGCGTGCACCCGGAGCCGCGCGCCCCAGTCCCCCGTGGGTGCCGGGACTGGCCGCGCCCCGGGCGCTCGGGACCCCGAGGAGCCCTGCCGAGCCCGACGGGCCCGCAGCGGAGATGCCGGACGAGCTGACGGAGCCCGGGCGCGCCACGCCGGCCCGCGCCTCCTCCTTTCTCATCGAGAACCTGCTGGCGGCCGAGGCCAAGGGCGCGGGGCGCGCGGCCCAGGGCGGCGGCGGCCGCGAGGACGAGGAGGACGAGGACGAAGACCCGGAGGACGAGGACGCGGAGCGGGCGAGGCGGCGGCGACTCCAGCGGCGGCGGCAGCTGCGCGCGGGCTCCGGGCCGGGCGGGGAGGCGCGGGCGCGGGCTCTGCTGGGGCCTGGCGCGCTGGGCCTTGGACCCCGGCCGCCCCCCGGTCCCGGGCCGCCCTACGCTCTGGGCTGCGGCGGCACGACGCGCTGGTACCCGCGGGCGCACAGCGGCTACGGAGGCGGCTTGAGTCCGGACAGTGAGTGAGGGCGCGGGGCTGGGCGGGCCAGGCGGTGGGGCCCGGCTTCTCGGGGACTTTTTGGGGTCACCCTCCTCTTTGTGTGTGGCGGAGTCTGGGTCGTGTCGGCCGCAGCAGACACCCTGATGGGCGCGTTTGGAGGCCTGCTCTCCGGAACAGGGTGCCCCGTGGGGAGAAGGTTTCACAGGGTCGGGGTTTCACCATTGCCAGACCCTGCAGGTCCTGGGGAGGCTGGAGAGCGTGGAGGGGGCCTAGGGGAGGCGGTGACAGTTGAAGAAAGAAAAGAACGTGAAATCTGACGAGGAGAGAGAGGAGACCTGCAAAGACAGGAAGCAGAGAGGGACGGAGAAAGGAGGACGCTGCAGGAGCAAAGCGGAGACAGAGGTGCAGAAAAAGAACCCGAGTGAGCGAGGGAAGAGAAAGGATACTGCGAGGAGGAGGAGGAGGAGGAGGAGGAGGAGGAGGAGGAGAGGAAGGGAGGACAAAGGAGAGTCAGATGCGGGGAAATACAGGCATTGAGCAAAGGGAGCCACTGTTGAGGGGGCCGGACCCCGAGAGGAGCGGCTTCCCCAGTGTCTGTGCCCCAAGTCCCGTCTCCTGCGAGAGCTGCGGGCCAGGCCTGGCGGCAGGGGCCCGGCCTCCCTTCCGCGCCTCCAGACCCGAGGACTGTGGCCTGCCCGGCAAGAGGGGCGCCTGTATGGAAGCCCCCAACCCCCCCTCCCCTCCTGCTCCTCCCCCTCTCCTGCCTTTGTTCCCTGCTGAGGGCTGGGACTGGGGGTTCTCGGCCTCAGCACCCACTCATTCCGAACCCTGAGTTCTGACCCCTTCCCCGAGGTTCTGCTTCCCTAGGAGGGTCGCTGCTTCCCTGCTTTCACAGGGAGACACGGGGAGGGGCCCTGGGGAGCCATTCCATCCAGGCCCCAGGTTTTGCCAGCCCCCCAACACACACACGCAGACACATAGACACACACACACATACAGACACAGACACACACACCCCGTGGCCAGCTCGGTTCTGGGTTCTGGGGGCTCTGGATCTGAGGTCCGTCCAGCTCTGGGGCATGTTTGTGTGCTGCTCCCTCTTGGGAAGCCGCTCTCTGGTGTGCGAGGCGGGAGGGGGGCAGGTCCTGAGCCCTGTTACTAATGTGAGCGGATCTCAGGTTCCTAAATTCGAGTGATCCAGTTTAGGGCCCTTCTAGGGGTGACTCTGAAGAGGGTCTCAGAAGGGGAGACCCCTCCCCCCCCCACTTCCTCAGCTCCCGGGAAGTGGTTGGGTTCCTTTCACACCAAGCGGGTTGGGCCCCCGTCTGCATCAGAGCTGGTGATCCCGCAAGGCACCCTGAGCCACTCACCAGGCTCCGTGAGTCTGGGGGTGTGGGTGTTGTGGGCAGACAGAGGCTCCCCACATCAGGTGGCAGGCACGGGAACTTGACCACTCGGCGGCACCAAGAGGTGTAGCCACCAGGGTAGGGTAGGGCAGGGGCACCCCCCCCCCCCGCGGCACCAGGCAATACAGCCCAGGCCACCACCGGCTCTCGGCCGGAGGCTCCATCCTTTGCCAGCCGGGGCCTCTCCGCCCCTTTGGGAATCAGGGGGACCTTGGTATTTGGAGCACCAGGTCAGGGGCCCCTCAGACTCCTGTGCGGGAAAGCCACAGGCTGCACAGCTGCCCTGGTGTTGGGGTGGCGGCTGCACATTCTGCAGGCCCCGAGTGTGTGTGCTCCGGGCGAGACTGTGGGTTTCGGGGAGCATACTGGAGAATCTGGGTCAGGAGCCGGGAAAAGGGGTGTGTGGGTACCCCGGTGTCGCCTGAGCACTGGAGCTTCCCAGGGGGATCGAGTGCATTGGAGGCCCGCCTTCCGCAGGAAGGCTTCTGTGCACGCGGGATTTGCACCCGCTCCTGCGAGAGCGCCGGGTCCCGGCAGGTCCTCATTTCTGGGGCTGTTCCCCGGGCGCCCCGCACCTTTCTCTGCAGGACACTGTCCTCCTGGGAGGCGGCCTGTGTCTGTGTTCCATGCGTTTCGCTGGCTGCCGGAGCCGGCTTCCGTGCGCATGTTGGCGGGTTCTCTGTCTGTCTCCGGTGTGAGTGTTGGTAGTTTCTGGTCTGCAGGTCCTCCTCCTGTCCCCGCCTCTCCATCCCCGCGAGATGTGCCCACCGCGTGGTCGCCGGTGCGGGAGGGTTCCCAGCGAGTAGCGGCGGTGACCGCGCGGCCGGGGGGAGGGGCGGAGGCCCCAGGGACCGGGTCTGGGGAGCAGCCCGCGCAGCCGCCGGTGTTTCCCTGTCTTCCCTGCAGCCAGCGACCGGGACTCACCCGAGACAGGCGAGGAGCTGGGCCGCGCTGAGGGCGCCTGGCAGCGGGGCCCCGGGCCGGGCGCCGTGCAGCGCGAGGCGGCGGAGCTGGCGGCGCGGGGCCCGGCGGCCGGCGCGGAGGAGGCGGCGGAGCTGGCGGAGGCCCCGGCGGCGGGGGACGCGCGCGCGGCGGCGGCCGGCGGCCGGAAGAAGAAGACGCGCACGGTCTTCTCGCGCAGCCAGGTCTTCCAGCTCGAGTCCACCTTCGACCTGAAGCGCTACCTGAGCAGCGCCGAGCGCGCCGGCCTGGCCGCCTCCCTGCAGCTCACCGAGACGCAGGTCAAGATCTGGTTCCAGAACCGGCGCAACAAGTGGAAGCGGCAGCTGGCGGCCGAGCTGGAGGCGGCCAGCCTGTCCCCGCCCGGCGCGCAGCGGCTGGTGCGCGTGCCCGTGCTCTACCACGAGAGCCCGCCGGCCGCCGCCTCCGGGGCGCCCGCCGCGCTGCCCTTCCCGCTGGCGCCCGCCGCGCCCGCGCCGCCCCCGCCGCTGCTCGGCTTCTCCGGGGCGCTGGCCTACCCCCTGGCCGCCTTCCCCGCGGCCGCCTCCGTGCCCTTCCTGCGGGCGCAGATGCCCGGCCTGGTGTGAGCCCCCCCCCCCCCCGCTGGGCCCACTCCCCGCAGCCGCTGGGGAGCTCTGGGGACGCTCCGCGGGGTGGCGCCAGGGCGCAGGGGGCGCGGGGGGCCACGCAGGAGGGCTGCTGTGTGCCTACAGCCCCTCGGGGCGCCGGGAGTGCGAGCTGGGGCGGGGCTTTGCCCCAAGCGCCCCCAGAATATTACAGGGACGCGGCGCCGCGGAGGTGCGAGGCCGGAGGTCGTCTCCCCGGGAAGGGGCCGCAGCCTGGAGGTCCCTTTAGCCGCCGCGGGGGAGCCCGCACGAGCGCCGCAGACATTCCGCGCCTGCTGCCGGGCCCTTCCCCCAGCACAGGCCCCACGAGGGGACCGGCCGGCCTCCCAGGACTGAGCAGCCTCGGGCCTGGGCCTGGGCCGCAGAGGGGACCTTAAGAGGCGGGCGCAGGGGCAGGTGACGGCCGGACAGGCCGCCTCGCAGATCTCCGCTCGGAGCGCAGGGCCAGGCTGGGGCTCCCCTCGGGGCTGCGGCTCCAGCGGCCAAGACTTCTTCTTCTACTTTTTTTTTTTAAACGAATCTACTTATTTGCGTATGGAATAAAAAGGGACTTTTCTGGAATTCCGGCTGCTTTGTGGTCACTGGGTGGGGCCGCCCCCATGGGCGCCCTTTCTCCCTGAGCACTCTGCAGCTGACCTGGGCCCCGCTGGCGGCAGGGGGGCCGGAGTCTGAGGTCTGGGGGCTGCGCTACCACCGCCCCTTCCCCCCAGCCCGGAGGCCTAGCGGACCCCAGAGGAAGTGGGGCTAGGGGGGGAGCTGGGATGGTGGGTCCACCCAAGCCAGCAGCCACCAGCCAGTTAAGGCAGAACCTGTGGCTGCTCCGTTGGCACAGGAGGCTGTGTGGCAGCCATGCCCACTGTCCCCTCGGGACCGGAGTTAAAAGCCTCTCCAACCAGATGGTTTTTTTTTTTTTCTTTCGGCCAAAACAAAACCCGGGCGCTCCCAGCAAGTCTGGGGGGGACGGTGAGCTCCGCCCCACTCTGCTCACTCCGCCTCGCTTCACCCTGGGGCCACCTGCAGTCTCTGGCCCGCTGGGGGCCTGGGACGGTGGGGGCAGTCCCTGTTCAGGGCCGTTCATGGGCTCCGGAAGAAAGCGATTCCAAAGGCTGGGATCCCTGGGCCACCCCTCTCTGTCAGCGCCCCCCTCTCCCCGCTGAAGGCAGGGCCTGGGCTGGATTGCGTCTGCTTCTCCAGCCCGGGGAGCGGTCATAGGGCTGAAGGGTCGCTACTGTGACCGCAGAACCCAGTCCCCTTGAAAACCTCCATCTGGCGGGAACAGACACAGGAGGCCTGAGCACGATGCTCAGCAACCTGGTCACACGCAGCCCAGGAGAAGGCGCCACAGGGGCCTCGCTGCTGGGCAGCCCGTTGGTCCATCTACTGTCCAGCTCTCTGACCCGCACCATCCCCTGCCTGTCTTTTCCCGGCGCCCTGCGGCCAGGCCCCTGAAGCCCCAGTGGGGCCTCCTCAGTGGTGGGGCCTCCTCGGTGGTGGGGCCTCCGTGGTGACCCAGGCTGTCCTGGCACCTCCGGGCCCTAAGATCCCCACCTGAGATCCCAGCTCCCCGCTCCTGTGCCTGATGCAAGACCGGGGCGGGGGGAGCATCTTAAGGAACTTAGGGGGCCCACCCTCCAACCCAGCCCCACCCCATTGGCGAGGTAGACCTACGAGCTCCGCATCAGCCTCCTCTTGGCCCCCCCAGGCTCAGACTCGCTCTCCTGGGGCCGGGAGGCTAACCCCCTACTTTTAGCAGCTGCTGAGCCTCAGTTTGACCTCATCTAGAAGGGACGTAGGATCTGGTTTAACAAAGCAAGTTTGCTGCTAGCCATGCTAAGTGTCAAGGCCTGCATGCCTGGTCAGAGAGGTGCCAGGGGGCTCCACGTGGCCACTCCAAGGGCCGCACCCACCCATCCCTCCATCGCCGCTCCCACGCGGCCCACACTGGCTCAGGCTCCCCTGGGACCCTCGTGTGGCCTCATGCCGTCAGCGGACGCATCCCTGTCAGTCCTCCTGAGGACAGCCTCCTGCAGCTCCGTCCTCCGTTGGGAGGCCCGGGGGCCAGTGCCGGTCCTGCCTGCAGTGCCCACCCGCTCTGCACACCAGGCCCACAGCCCCGTGACCCCGCGTGCCCAGCACCTGCCCTGTGACCAGCCACCATGTTCTTGGGAATGCTGAGGTCACCGGGAATGTGGGACCAGAACAGGATCATTAAACCCCACGTTAAAGGAGGCACCACCGCAAAGCAGCTGCTTTATTGGACGGTGGCGACGTGGTGGCCCTGAGGTGACTGGGCGGCTGCAGCGTGTGCTGAACAGAGGGTGGTGTGGGTCCCCAGGCGGGTCTCCCTCAGGGGCAGGTGGGTCCACACCAACCAGACTTCAGGCAGGCCAGCCTCAGGCCCAGGAGCCTCATGGCGGCGGGGGCCAAAGGCCCGTGAAGGGTGCGGAGTCTGTGGGCGCAGAGTCAGCAGTCCCACTCCCCCAAGAAGCACAGGAGCCGGCCACTGTGTCCCAGGGAAGGGGGAGGAGGGAAGGGGGAGAGGAGGGCCACGTCTTTTCGATGAATCCGTGAATGTTTGGGCTGGCCAGCACCTAATGCGCCTGCCCTACTGGGCTGGGGGCTGGGGCTGGCCGGGGCGGGTGTGGGGCTGAGGTGGGTGGAGGGCGCGGCGGTGGAGGGTGGAGAAGGCTGCACCCCTCTCGGAGGGCCGGGCGCTGTCTCCGGAACTGGGAGCCCCACGGGGAAGCACAGAAAGCCAGGCTCTGGGAGCTGGCGTTACCCCACGATTACCCAGCATCCTGGGGGTGGCCCCAGGGGCAGCACCGCCAGGGAGCAGCGGTGGTTTCAGCGGGGCCAGGCTGGGACCGCAGCGCCCCGAGCCCCAGCGCCATCGATCTCCCGCCAACCTCGGCGTGCTGGCTCCGCTCCTGGCCGAAGATGGATGGCTTAGGTCTGCCTCTCTCTCGCCTGCCCTCCCCTCCACCAAGGGCTGCCCGGGGTGTCGGGTCAGACTCCCTGAGCCCAGGAGGATCTGACCGGCTTTGGACGCCCAGGGCAGGCCCGCCTTGGCCCAGCCCCAGCCGTGCTCACTAGTGACCTTGAGTCGGCCCCTTCTCTTCTCCTGGCTGAGGATGGGGGTCTAACCTGTAAATGCTGGGCCTTCCCGGATCCCCTCGAGGCTGAGCACCCAGGCCAGCACCACAGCGACATCCCTGCCCGGGAGTCCAGGGGTTACCCGACGGTGTGGGACTCGGAGTGACCCAACGCCTCGGGGCACGCCCGCCGGGCCCTGCTTGGGCAGGACAAGGCCAAGTCCTCACTAGGGCCTCCCAGAGAAGAAGGTGGAGAAGCAGCTCGCCCAGAGCTTGTCCCTCGGGTGGGACCTGCGTAGGTGGGTCTGGGAAGGGCCACTAAAGGGGGACGAGGGCTGGGCCCTTCCTTGGGTCAAGGGGAAATGGAGCTACAACCTGACAGCAAACCACAGCCAGGGGCCTGCTCCGCGCAGAACAGACCAGCTCCATTCTCCCCAGGTGGCTGCCCGACCCGCCTGGCTCCACCCAGCCACCCCAGGCCCTGGGCCTGCTCCTGCCTGCTTCCCCCAAAGCCGCCTGAGGGATTGAGGGGCGCCTGCCCAGCTGGCGACTCCCCAGCCATTCTCCGAGCCTAGGAGCCCTGGCCTGGATGCCTGCACCCCAGGGCCTCCCGCGGACTGACCCCAGGCACACCCAGCATTGCAGGCCCCTGTCTCAGGCGAAGGTGCCCCTCCCTGCACATCTCAGGGCCTGCGGAGGAGTTTCCTGAAGCCGGGGCTCTGAGCTGCCCCAGAGGATTGAGACAAAGGGGCTGGGAGCTGGAGGGCACAGGTGGGCACCAAGAGGGAGGCCGGAGCGGCAGGCTGGCCGCTTTTTTCTTGTGTCTGCAGGTCTCTCTCCCAAGCACCCTTCGTGGCCTCTGGTCCCATCTGGCAATTTTCTTAAAATGAAAAACATGTTTTTATTGATGTTTAGAGAGAGAGGAAGGGAGAGGGATAGAGAGATAGAAACATCGATGAGAGAGGAGCATCATCCGTCAGATGCCTTCTGCAGGGCCACTACCGGGGATCCAGCCAGCAACCCGGGCACGTGCCCTGACCCGGAATCGGACCTGCCACCTCTTGGTTCCTGGGGCCATGATGCTCAACTACTGAACTACACCGGCCAGGCCCACCTGGCAATTCTTGGAAAGGGAAACTGAGGCTCCAAGAGGAGCAGAAACTCTGGGGCAGGGACCCCGCGAAGTCACTGGGTCACCCCCTTCCTCCATCTGGTGCTGCGGAGGTCAGCCACCCCCTCCCTGGAGACCCACCTGCCCCGGGCAGGACCCAGGTGCCTTCCCTGCCGGCTGCAAGCGCCTGGATAACCAACTCCCTGGGCCACCCTCCCCTCTGGCGGCCAGTGCGGGGGGAGGGGGGTGGACAGCGGGGGCACCTAGCCACCTGCCTATGGAGGGGAGCATCATCGCCTGGACCCCGCGGGCCAAGCCCTCCCCAGGAGGCTCTGCACAGCTGGCTGCACAGCCCCGCTGCCCTCCCGGGACCAGGGGAGGTGGGCACCCCCTCGCAGGGGGTTGGAAAGAGGGCTCCCAGTCCTCGCGGCTCTGAGGCCTCCATCTGGACCAGACTCAGACTCAAGGGACTAAGGTGCCAAGAGGAAACGGGGCTCCAGCCGCAGAGCCGCCCGCCTGCGGAGCCACCGGCTCAACTCGGTGCTTAAGTTACACGGGCGGCCGCTGCTTCACTGCGGTCAGGCGGGGCAGAAGCCAACGCCTCCCTTCCACCCGGACAAGCCAGCGAAGCTTCGGAGGGAGATCGGGGCTGCGTACTGAGAGGTGAATTTTCAGCTGTATTGTTAATTGTTAATTTTTATTTTCTGTATTGTTCATTTTTAAAAGTTCTTATCAGTTAAAGACACATGTATTTACGGATGAAATGATGTGATGCCTGCGTTTGCTTGAAAATATCTCAACACCAACAAATTAATTAGTTACGTGCCAATAAAGAGGAGGAGGGAACCGGCTTCCGTTCAAGGCTCCCTACACTCCTCTTACGTTAGGAAACTTCCAGAATAAACGCGTTTAAAAGCAGGAGAAGACCCGGTGCTGCTGTTGGTCCCGCGGAGCCGCGGGCGGACGCGTTTTCATCCCACCCGGGTCGCCGGTCCCGCTCAGCCCCGCGGGCGTCCCCCGCCGCCCTGCTCACTCGGAACCGGGCCACGAGGCCGCTTCATTCGGTCTCCGCGGACGCGTTCCGGCTTCAAGCCTCCTCTGTCCCCACGAAGCGTCCCCGGCCCCACCCGCCTCAGGGCGGCCGCCGAGCCCCGCGGGGACGAGCCGGGTCCTCGCTGCGGGGTCCCGGGCGCCGCCTCCTCGGCCGGCGCTGGAGTCGCCAAGGCGGACCTCGCTGTGCAGCCGCGGGTGCGGCCGGCTGGCCCGCTGTGGTTCCGAGCCCGAGCCCGGCGGCGGCCTCGCGGGTCCCGTGTTCGTGTCTTTCGTTTCACGATGCGCCCCGGACCCTCTCGGCGTCCTTGGGCCCACGACGCCCAGGAAGTCGGGCTGGGTGGCCACGCGCAGCGGGGCGGGAGCCGGAGGACAGATCAGGGAGGGATCCGTCCGGAGGGACCGGCCAGTGGAAGGGGAGGGGGCGAGCTCCCAGAATCTGGGGGTGTTAGGGCCCGGCGGGAGGGGCCGGCGGTGGGGGTGCGGGCGGCAAGGTCCCCGGAGGGCCTCTGGGATGGGGGCGCCCAGCCCCCCGGAAAAGAGCCTGGCGGGAAGGCGCCCACCCGCACGACCCCGGCCGCCTCCGGGCCTGCGCCTGCCCCGCGCGCGGCTCCCTCCTCGCCCAGAGCCCGCTCGTCGGTCTCCGCCCGCCCCCCTCTTCTCCCCGCCGGCGCCCAGCATCTGCCCGCGGGGCCGTCGCCGCAGGCCGACCCCTTCCTCACAGTCCCTCTCCAGGACCCCATTCCTCTCGGCTGCGGGCCCCCAGATGAGCCCGGCGCCCCCCTAAGGTTTATTCCTTTGCTGAGACGTCTCCTCGACCGAGGCCGCTAGCAGCGCGCTCCGGGGCGGCGCACCGATCCCGGCTCCGCGTCGCTCGGGTCGGGCTGGGGGAGTTGGCGTCGCTGCTCCGCGTCCGAGGCCCGCGCCTGCCCCGTGCGGCCCTGGACCCGGCTCGCCCCTCTGGGGCCTGAGGTTCCCGGAGGCAGAGGAGGGTATCGGCGCCCCGGCCCGCGGGGCTGCCCGAGGCCGAAGGAGAGAGACGGGCAGTGGCGCCAGCCCCGTCACTCCGGGTCCCGCGGACGCCACCCCTTCCCCTCCCGGCCTCCCCGCTCCGGAGCGCAAGGCCGAGGCCCTTCTCCATCCTCCCCGCCTGCGGGCCCCGGGGTGCCCCGCCCTCTTCCCGCAGCCCTTCCGGCCCCGCCCCCACCCTGCCCGCTGGCGCCCCGGCCCCCTCCCCGCCCCCGCCGGGCTCACCTGGCGTCTCTTAGGCGTCTGGGAGTCTAGCTGGGCCTTGGGGCCCCGCCCCCTGGTTCTCACCTCGCCCCTTCCCGCTCCCTCTCCCCCGCCCGCCCCTTTCCCCTCCGGCTCCACGCGGGGGATCCGCGCCACCAGCTCCAGAAGGCGCGGAGCTCAAACTGGGAGCGGGGGAGGGCGGGCGGAGGACGGAAGGGCGGTGCCCTAGCCCGCGGGTCCGGAGGGCTTCTGGGAGGAGGCGGCATTCACCCCGGGAGCTAGAGAGACGTGAAGCTGGAGGCGCGAAGGTAGAGACCCGGCCTCGCGCCTCGGCCTTTGCAGGGGCCGCTCCGCGGGGCTCTCCGCCAGCCGGTCCTCGGGCGGGGCTTGCCCGGAAGACGGGGCTCGGAGTTAGACTGCGTGGCGTTGGGACCATCACCTCGCCTTGCTGACCTCAGCTTGCCCGTCAGTGGACTGGGAGCCTGGGTGAAGGCAGCGCGATCTAATGACAAAGGTCCGCGTCCCTCTCAGCACCCCGCAGCCCGCCACCGCCCAGATGCTCAGCCACAGGCCCGCGCGGTGCCGGTGCCCGCCCGTCTGGCGTGGTTGGACGGGTGCAGCATCACGCCGCTGCCCGCACTGGGGCTCCGCAGGACAGCCAGCCTTGCGCACTTGAGGTGCCCGAGAACCCGAGCCCCAGGCACAGCACACGCACGCGCAACGGCCCTCCATGACCACAGCTGCACCCTTGACCTCGCAGGCACCTGCAGCACCCTCTGTCGTCTACCCCCCCCCCCCACAGGGTCCAAGCTCCCCATCTGCCCTCCACCCCTTGACGCGTCCCCAGCGGAGACCCAGGGTGTCCACACGCCGGTGCCCCATTCCCACCATAGGCAACTGACCACACAGCTGGCAGGACCGGTGTCCAGAGGTGGACGCAGACCCTGGCCTGAAGCTGGGCCACCGGGAGTGGTGCATGGCCCCAGCCCGGTCCACATCCATCCGGGCTGCCTTTGAGCTGGGGGTGATCCAGTGCTTTACTGTCTCACACCCCTCAGTCACCTGGTGGGGTGAGGCCCCCATTTTATGACAAAGGATTGAGGGCCCGCCCAAGCATCTGATTGCAAATGCTGCCTTCGGGCAAGGCAGAGCTGCTCCCCAAAGGGGAAGTGGCAGGGCTCAGCCGGAAGCCCACACCCTGGCTGGGGCAGGGGAGATGGGTGGGTGAGGGCCCCGCCCCTCCCCTTCCCTTCCTCAAGCCCCCTCTCCCTCTTCCCTCTCCGAGTTCCCCAAGGTGGGGGTGTCTCAGAGGCTGTCCATCTGTGCCCCAGGCTTTGCCTCAGAGGGCCCCACGCTGTGGAGTGCCTTCCCGTGGAACTTTCTAAGGCCCTCTAGGGTGCCTGGAACCCACCTGGGCCTCAGTGGGTCCCAGGGGAGGCTCAAGCTGGCAGAGTCCTGTGTGGGCCCAGTTCTGGGAGGGCAGCCTGGCCCGGACCAGAGACGAGGTGGACAGAATGATGCTGACATGCGGATGCGTAAGGGCCAGGGTCCCTTTAAGGAAATTCCTCTCCTGGAGGTGGTGGCGACTGCTCCAGCCCGTCTCAGCTCCTGCGCCCATTTCACAGACAAACCCAATGAGGCCCGAGAAAGGCTGAACCAGTCACCTCCCTCTGCTCCCGAACCCAGCAAGGGGCGCCCAACCCCACAGGAAGTGCCCCAGAAACGGAGGGGTCATTGCCCCCCGCGTGTTGGAGGGAAGAGGGTGGGAGGCCGAGGGAGAACCGGGCTGTGAGGACGCCACCCCACGGAGACGCTGCTCTGAAAGTCTGGTTCCCCCTGGGCCTGGAGAGGGACCCTGAGGATTGGGCCCCAGCACCCCAGGACCCGAGCCTGGGGCTCACTGTCCTTGAAGAGGCAGGACGCGTGTGATGTGCCCACCGCTCCCAGCCACTGGGGGCGGGGGGGGGGGGGAGCTTGGTCCCCGCTGGCCAGGTAGGCGGTGTCGCTGCGTCCTGCACCGGCCCGGCCTCCACCGGGCTCACGCGGCTCGACTGGGAGCCTGGGACGCGGGGCCTGGGGAGTGCGGGCCGGCCCACCCGCCCAGGAGCGCAGACCCCGCCGCGTGGCCTGGTCGGTTCGGCCAAGTTCCCTCTTCTCCGCCCGCGCCCCCCACCCCCGCCCGCGCCCCCTTCCCGGAGCCAGTCTCGGGGCTGCAGCTCCGCGCCGAACCGCAGCGTCAGCACATCCGGGCCTCGCTCCCTTTGGTTTGAATTTGTTTCTGAAATCGCGAAAATCCATTTCCCCCCACTGGGCGGGAGGCCGCCTCGCTTCCCGGGGCGGGCGGGGCGCGTGGACCCCGCTGCCCCCACCTCCGCCCGCCGCACCCGCGAGGCCCGGCATTGATCCCGCCTCTCGTGTGCATCGCATTAGCCCTAATGGTTTCGCTGATGATTCAACTTCTTTTTCGCTAAAAGCCGACCCTCGGTCCTCCCCCGGCCTCGCGGCCCCTCCCGGCGCGCCCGCAGCCCCGCGCTCAGGACCCGCCGCCCCCGGAGACGCGGCTCCTGCAACCGGGCGGGCGCCGCTCGGACCTTGTGGCCGCCTCAGAGCCCGATCCCCGCGGCGGGGTGCGGGCCGGGCCCGGGGAGGGCTGCGCGGGGACCTGGGCTCCGGCGCGTAAAATGCAGAACTCAGAGCTGAGCCAGCAAGACCTGACCAAGTCCCCGCGTCCCCCCCCACCCCCCCAAACCCGGGCGGGACCCAGCGCCGACCGGCCAGGAGCGGGCAGGTCCCCCCTTTCGGAAGGGCTTCCCGGCGCCCCCGCTGCCCGCTCCACCCACGGGAGGCGCGGCTAGAGACCGGCTCCAGGGCGCCCGCCACCAGGAGCAGAGCCGGCCGTTCGCAGCGCCCAGGACGCGGGCCGAGAGGAAGGGGAGGAACCCACCGCCTCAGCCCCGGCCCGGCCCGGCCCCTGCGCCACCTCCTCGGCCGCCGCCCGGGGAGAGTCCGGCCTGCGGAGGCCGCGGCCCACGGGCCCGCTTTCCGTGGCGAAGCCACCCGGCCCTGCGCTGCGGGCCCCGGCGCCTGCCCGCTAGAGCCGTCTATTTCCCCGGGAAACAAACGCTGTGCGGCCCCTGCTCCTTTGTTGTAGAAACGTCGGGAAATCCAGGCACGAGAAAAACCAGGCGCCACCAATCCGACTGCGCGGAGGAAGCGAGTCCCCACGGCCTGGGTTTTCTCATGTATTTCTTTATTTAGTTGTTAGTTTGTTAGTTAGTTGTTAGTTAGTTGTTAGTTAGTTGTTAGTTCGTTAGTTGTTAGTTTGTGGTTAGTTGCTAGTTAGTTGTTAGCTGATAGTTGTTAGTAGTTGTTAGTAGTTAGTAGTTAGTTCTTAGTTCGTTAGTTGTTAGTAGTTAGTTGTTAGATAGCTGATAGTTGTTAGTTAGTTGTTAGTTAGTTAGTTGTTAGTTGTTAGTTGTTAGTACAGGCACCGCGCTGGGCCGCGCACCACGCCCAAGTAGCCAGGAGCGGGGGGGGGGGGGGGGGGGGGGGTGGGGCGGCCTCCCTCCGGAAACCCAGAGAGGTCCACGCGGAGGAAGCACCGAGTTAAGCGCGCAGTTCAGTGAGTTTGGACAAATGACACCCTCAAATCCTTCTTTTTAAGAAATGAAAACGTTCACACACATGTCTAGAAGACTGAGGTTCAGAGACCCATTGCACCCTCCTCTCCTCCCCGTCTTCCTAAAAATCGCCCACGTTATTCATTCGTGCGCGCGATGTCAAATGCCCCCCGTTTCCACGCGGAGAGAAGCCGCCAGGGGTAGAGCCCGGCCCCGCCCGGGCCTCGGTGGGCCCCGCCCCTCCTTCGCGGGGGGAGGAGGGGTGAGGCAGGGGTGCAGGCTGGGCTCGGCTTCCAGCTCTCCGGACCCCTCTCCGAGGTTTTCTCAGCGGGCGGGCCGGTCAGCTGCTCCTCCGGCTGCGTCCTTCTGTGGGTGACCTTCCCCAAGGCTCCGAGCACCTGCCCCTGAGCCTCCGGGACGCCTTCCACTCGCTTCCCCCTGCGAGGCGGGTTTGCCAGGCGCGCACTGGGAATTTCTGAGGGCCCTGCAGGAATGGGGGCCTGGCTGCACGAGGGTGCGCCCGAGCGAACCCCCTGCCAGCCTCCCTGAACCGGGGTCAATGAGGGGGCAGGCGAAGCAAACATTCCTGTCTCTGTCAGGATTCTTTCAAGTGGGGTTCCCTGGGCAGCGAGCCCGCCCTGGCACCCCTACCTGGCGGCACCCAAAGCCCGCCCTGGCCCCCGCACCCAACCCACCCGCCTCTGGGTGCCGCCAGGTGACCCCTCCCCACCCATCCTCCCGTCAAGGAGGCTCTGCTGTTCCTTGTCTGCCTGGCAGGACTGGGGCTCCTGGGGGCGGGATGGGGCCCTGCCCCCTGACAATGGCCCCCGGTCCATCGTGGTGAATGAATGGTGGGCAATCCCCGGAGCCTCAATGCGATGTGGGAGCGGCCGCGGGCCACTCAGCGGGACTGAGTCCAGACCCGGAAGCGAGGCTGACATTGGTTCTCAGGTCCCCTGCGCCACAGGAGAGGCCGGTGCCCTCTAAAGGGGCGGAGCTCAAGCGCAGTGGGGAGGCCCCTGGGGGTGGGCGCCCCGCACAGAGACTCAGTCCTGATGAGGCTGCGGGCTGCGGGCTGCGGGCGGGGGAGGGGGCGAGAAGCCAGGCTCCGCACCTGTCAGGACCAGCACGGGCGCTGAAATTGCTTTATACCCTGTATTTACAGATTTATTTCTCACCATGTCTACAGAGTTTGAAGGTCACGGGGTCATGTCGGAATGATTTTTGTTACTTTATATTTCATTTTAAAAATCTTGTTTGGAGAAGTAATACATATTTGTCTTAGGTAATGAGTGCGTTGAGAGAGAGAGAGAGAGCGAGCGAGCTGGCTGCTGGGTCGTGGGGCAGCAGGCCTGAGAGCTCCGGACAGGCCTGGCTGGCGCTGGGCAGGTCTCTAGGGGGTCTCGGGGAGGATCCCCTCCGCTGGCTGGAACTCGGTCTTTGCTCTTCAGGCCTTCAGCTGACTGGGTGAGGCCCACCCCACAGTGGAGGGTTACTCCAAGTCCACGTTGATCTCATCGAAAAATCACCTTCACGACAGCATCTGGCCGGAGTCTGACGGTGGCCGGGTTGGTGCCTGACATGCACCCCTCAGGTCGCCGGGCCTCCGTATGAACAGCCTCTCTCCACGTGAAAAGCTGGCATCGGGTCACGTGCAGGTGCGTGGGGCAGCGTCTGTGAGCCTCGAGCTCTTCAAACCACTGCGTTTCCCAGGTGCAGGCCCCTTTGGGGTGTCAGCTGTCGGGAGCGGGAGTGGGGAGCGGGGAGCGGCCCTGAGCAGCTGTGGCCTGTCTCACTGTGTGACGGCAGCCACCCTGTCCCCCAACCTCCCGTCCCTTCCCCACCCAACAGTGAGCTCCCGAAGGGCAAGGAGGGTTCACCACATCCAGGCCCCAGGACCCTCAGAAGGCTGGGCCCGTGCAGGGAGAGGGGCCGGGTGGGGGCGGGGCTGTTTCTCCCGCAGCGTCCAGGTGGTGGCAGTGTAGGGGCGGCCGGGACTGGCTCATAGCTCGCACCTGTGTTCATCTGGGTCCCTTAGCGCCAAGCAGAGCTGCCCTGGCCCTGGCCCTGGCCCTGCCGGGTGGGAGAGAAACCCTGGAACTGGGTTTCCATTTAGGAAACGGGTGAACATCCCAACGGACACCGGAGGCCCTTCCAAGCTGGGCCAGCGACCAACTGACCACAGCAGCTTGAGCAAGCCTGTGGGGTGCCGCACACGAAGGCACGGGCACCCAGGGACCCCCTGCCCCTCTTTCGCCGTCCTAACACATGGGTGCTGTCCTCCAGGCCCGGGGCGGCTGCCGAAGCTCCAGCCCTCATGCCTTTGTCCCGTGCGGGAGGAAAGGAAGTGCGAGGAGCAGAAGGGGGTCCTCCCAGCTTTTAGGGGTGCCCCAGAGGCCCTTTCCCCGAAGCCTGCCTTCCTCTCTTTGGCCACCCCTGCCGTCCGGAGGGTTCAGTTACTAATGCAGAGAGGGGAGTGGGTACTGGGAGGCAACCAGGAGGTACTGCGCAGAGGAGGCAGTGAGCTGCAGACACAGCTCGGCAACAAGACGGGACTTCTATTTTATTTTATTTTTTTATTATTTTTTAAAATGTATTTTTACTGATTTCAGAGAGGAAGGGAGAGCGGGCGAGAGAAACACCAATGATGAGAGAGAATCATTGGTTGGCGGCCGTGCCCACCTCCCCAACCGCCCCCTACTGGAGATCGAGCCCACAACCCAGGCATGTGCCCTTGATCAGAATCGAACCCAGGACCTTTCAGTTTGCAGGCCGACGCTCTATCCACTGAGCCACACAGGCTAGGGCAAGACCGGGACTTTTAAAAGTCCTTCAGTGGGGACCAGTCTCCGGGTTGCGCTCCAGGTCTGCTGAAGGCTCTAGTGTACCAATCAGAGCGCAGCATCCTGGGAGGTGGGGCGGGCAGGGGGTGTGGCTTTCAATCAGACAGACTCCGGGGAGGCCTGGCACCCCTGCTCTCTTGCTGTGGGCCAGGCCCCTGGCCTCTCGGAGCTGCCCTTGCTGCCCTGGGGGCTGGGAGGAGGCAGGAGATGGCCCTGTGGGAGTGTCTCTCCACCACGTGGGGTGTAGTAGGTGCTGGAGACACGGCGTCCCATGTTGTCGCGGCGGCTCTGTGACGGACGGCCCAGGAGCAAAGGCACCGCCTGGTCTCCGGGCTCCGGCCAGTGGCGCCGTGTTCCTTGGATGTCTGCCCTGCTGGGTGAGCCCACCCCAGCTAAGCAGATGGTGGTGATGAGGGTGATGAGGGTGGTGGGGATGCTGAGGGTGATTTTTATTACAAATTGCCACTCACTTGGCTTCACCCCAAGCCTGTTCCTGAGAAGAATGTAGTGATTGCCTGTCACTCTCCTCACCCGCAGACCCCAGAGCCAGGAGAGAGGGGTGCCCTCCTGAGGCCCAGCTTCCTACAATGACCCTGTCTGTCTCCAAGGACTTCAGAGGCGTTTCCTGTCTGTGCCACCTGGAGGGGGCGGCAGGGCCAGCAGGATGGAGAAGCCAAGGCCCTGGTCCTCCAGGGTTGGGAATGTTTCTCCAAACACGCTAATAACATGCAACGTCCAGTGCCTGAGTGGAGTGTCGGTTTTTAGATGTAAAACTCAGCTCCTGGGTCCCACCAGCCATATCTGCCCTGTCCCTGGCCCTCTGCACACGACCCCAGCTGTGCCCTGCTCATGGCAGACACCTGGCAGTGCCTACTGACTAAAACGTGGGCTAAAGGAAGAGCTAAAGCGATGATAGGTTGGAGCTTGGAGAAAGGGTCAGGCATTTCCAATCAATCAAGGAAGACTGCCTGCAGGAGGTGACACACGAACTGAGTGTGAAGGGATAACCTGAAAAGAATAAGATAAGGAGCGGGAAGGGATTCCAGCACGGGAAAGGGGACATCAAGGCCCAGAAGGGGCTCTGCGCCTGGTCCGATGCCCAGTGTGGGCGGGGTGTAGGAGGGGAGAATGACAGGCCTGCTTAGGACACAGGTATCGCAGGTCACACTCCCCGATGGGGGGTTAGTGTGGCCCAGGGGAGACCCCAGACTCCCGCCCTGAACATATTGCACCCATCTCGGCGAGCCTACGCGCGACAAGCTCCCAGGGTGCTCTGAGCCCCCGTCCCAGAACCACTCTGTGAGCCAGGGCCTGGTTTGAGCTGCTGCGGTGGGTCAGTGGAGCCACAGGACAGCTGACACCCCATGTAGACATGACTAGCGTCCCCAATAGGCACATAGAAGATTGTCCCTCCAAGCCGTGCCGTTCAGGGGGCAGGGGACATGACAGAGTAGGATTTGCACCCAGCAGCTGGGTCCAGAGCCCAGGCGGTAACCACTCCACAATGGGAGCTCCACACTGTTGCCTTTACAGGGGGGTGAGAGAGCATCACCACCATCACCATCACCATCACCACCATCATCACCACCATCACCATCACCATCACCACCATCATCATCATCACCACCATCACCATCACCACCATCATCACCACCATCACCATCACTACCATCATCACCACCATCATCATCATCATCATCATCACCACCATCACCATCACCATCACCATCACCACCACCATCACCACCATCACCATCACCATCACCATCACCATCACTACCATCACCACCATCACCATCACCACCACCATCACCATCATCACCATCACCATCACCATCACCATCACTACCATCATCACCATCACCATCACCATCACCACCATCATCACCACCATCACCATCACCATCACCATCACCATCACTACCATCATCACCATCACCATCACCACCATCATCACCATCACTACCATCACCATCATCACCATCACCACCATCACCATCATCACCACCACCACCACTACCACCATCACCACCATCACCATCACCATCACCATCACCATCACTACCATCATCACCACCATCACCATCACCACCATCACCATCATCACCACCACCACCACTACCACCATCACCACCATCACCACCACCATCACCACCATCATCATCACCACCACCATCATCATCACCACCATCATCATCACCATCACTACCATCACCACCATCACCATCACCATCACCACCACCATCACCACCATCATCATCACCATCATCATCACTACCATCATCACCATCACCATCACCATCACCATCACCACCACCATCACCACCATCATCATCACCATCACCATCACTACCATCATCACCATCACCATCACCATCACCATCACCATCACCATCACTACCATCATCACCATCATCACCATCACCACCATCATCATCACCATCATCATCACCACCATCATCATCACCATCACCACCATCACCATCATCATCACCATCACCACCATCATCATCACCACCATCACCATCACCACCATCATCACCATCATCATCACCATCATCATCATCACCATCATCGCCATCACCATCACCACCATCATCATCACCACCATCACCACCACCACCATCACCATCACCACCACCACCACCACCATCATCACCATCACCACCACCATCACCACCATCACCACCACCACCATCACCATCATCCCCACCACCATCACCATCATCACCACCACCATCACCATTATCACCACCACCACCACCACCATCATCACCATCATCACCACCATCATCACCATCACCATCATCACCATCATCACCACCACCACCACTGTCACTGTCACCGTCACCGTCACCACCGTCACCATCACTGTCACCGTCACCGTCACCACTATCATCATTATTGTGATGGCACCTGGACAGTGTACTGAGCTCCTCACCTGGGTTTGTGCATCACATCTGTCTCCTAATCCAACCTTTCCCATGGCCCTGCAAGTGTCCTGAGGCTGCATCACCCACCCACAGCACCCACAGCTCCCACAGCACCTGACTCTGGCTGCCGAATTCTGTCCTCTGCTCGTGGCCACAACCCCCCTTTCCCCCGCCCCCGTCTCACAGAGATGTGGATGAAGGACCAGGTGTCAGGGCGGAACTGAAGTCCGGGCCAGGGGTGTGGACTGACAGAGGGTTCCCCACACTGTGGCCTCCAAGAAGAGACGCTCCAGAGAACCTCGAGAGAGGGGGTCGGAGGCCGGGCTCCCAGGCGTGAAGCCCTCCCGGACCAGGGCAAGGGCTGGGCGGCCGTGGCCGACCCCATCAGTTAGTGCAATTAGCCGTCAGGATGGAGGCCCCGTGCTAATTGCCTGCTGGCGGCTGGGGTGCTCAATAATGAATTAGCGGAGTGCTGCTGCCACTGCCGGTGGCCTTCAGCTCCTGGGGTCAAGGCCAAGTGCTCCGCGGCCTCCTCTCCCTGGGGCAGCCCGGCTCCGCAGCTGTGTGCCCCCCTCCCCTTTGTCCCACCATCATCACCAGGACCGAGGAAGCTGGCAGGCAAAGGTCACAGCCCAAGTGGCCTGAGGTCCCTCAGCCAGGTGCTGGGGAGCCCTTTCCCCTCCAAGATCCCCCGCTGCACCGTGGGCGGAGCTCTGGGGTGAGGCCCCTCTCCAGGAAGTCCCTGGTCAGGCAGGGCCTCCTTGCCCCTGGGTCGCCTCTGCAGGCGAGGCACCACCTGCCCACCTGGCATCTGTGCAGGGACCAGAGGGTCCATGTCCCGAAAGCTCCTGAGCAGCCCCGGCCCTTTCGCTGGAATGTGACGGCCGTTCCCGCCCACCTGGAAGGTCCCGCACTTCCACCTGCCGGGTCCCGGGGTGGTGGGGGGGAAGGTGGGGTGGGGGCAGGTCCAGGCCTTGCTCTCTCCTGAGGGCAATGGGAAGCCATGGTGGGTCTGGCTGTACAGCAGTCCTGGTGGGTGCTGTGATGAGGGGCTTGGGAGGGATGGGGTGCCTGGGTGGGAGGGCCTGTCCTGAGCCTGGCTGGGGGATGGGAAGGCAAGAGGAGGTACAGGGGAGCCAGACTTGAGGTGGGAGTATGGTCAGCTCCTGGGACTGGCCTTCAAGGAAGTGAGCCTCTTCCTCCAGGAAGCCTTCCAGCTCTGCCCCTGCTTGTCTCTGAGGCCTCATCACTTCATCCTTCCTTGTCCCCATCCAGAGAGCCCCGTGGCCAGTGCCACTGACCTCCCCCTCCTCCTAAGGGCCCCTCCCCCCACCCCCCACCCAGGCAGGGCCAGACTCCTCCTTGTGTCTCCCTGGGCACAGTGTCGGCTCGCAGGGCAAAGCTGGCACAGAGCGGAGCGGAGCGGAGGGGGCTGGCGCTGAGGTGCACACTCGGGGCCTTATCCCGTCTGGCCTCCTCACGGGGCAGCTCTGGAGCAGCTAATGCTGAGGAATTTGTTAAAATGTAATTCATCGCGTTCACGTTCAGGTTTGTAGGCAACTGAGCAGAAAGCGCAGAGAATTCCCAGGTGACCCCCTGCCGTGGAGAGCAGGTTGGTGTGCTACGTTCGTTACATCGATGAGCTCATGTCGCTACATTGCTATTAACTGAAGTCCGCAGGTCATTCCTGGTGCCGTGCATTCTCTGGGCTTGGACACATGCATATGGCATGTGTGCACCCTCACAGCGTCACACGGAGCAGTGTCTCTGCCCGAGAGCCCTCCGTGCCCCGCGCCCCTCCCCCACCCGCCCAGCCTGGCAGCCGCCGTCCTGCCGCTGTCTCTGCAGCGCTGTCCTCTCCGGAGTGTCCTGCGGCTGGAACCACGCGGTGTGTGGCCTTCTCAGGGCGGCTTCTGTCACGTAGTCATAGGCATTACGGTTCTGACACATCTTTTCGTGGCTTTTGATTGTTAATATTTAAAAAAAATATTTTTATCGATTTCAGAGAGGAAGGGAGAGGGAGAGGGAGAGAGAAACATCAGTGATGAGAGAGAACCATGGATCGGCTGCCTCCTGCACACCCCCCACTGGGGATCGGGCCCACACCCGGGCATGTGCCCTGATCGGGAATCGAACCTCAACCTCCTGGTTCCTAGGTCGACGCTCAACCACGGAGCCACGCCGGCCGGACGCTCATGTCATTTTGGAGCTGAGTGAGGTGCCTTGTCTGGATGGACCACAGCTCACTCATCCAGCCCCCCACCGAGGGACATCTCAGTTGCTCCCAAGACCTGCCAGCCGGGAATAAGCTGCGGGAAATACTCGCGTGCAAATTTCCGAGGGGATGCACGCTTCCACCTGCTTTGGATGAGCCCCAGGGGGCCCGATGGCTGGGTCGTGTGGTCAGAGCCCCATTTCGCACCCACCCGCACTGGGCGAGGTTCCGACCCTGCCTTTCTGACAGGGCCTCCGGGAACGCCCGGCTGGGGTCCAGGGACCGCACGGCGAGAAGCCGGGCCACAGGCTGTCGAGGGAACATTCCCTTCCCTGTCTGCCTCCAGAACTAACAGGCTGTGTGACTTTGGAAAAGTCACCCACCCTCTCTGGTCTGCAGTGTTTTGATGGACAAACGAGAGGCTGGGGCTGAGCCATTAGAATTCTGCAACCGGTGACAGCGGCCACGGCGTCTGGGTCAGCGCAGCTTCTCCCGGCCCGCTGTTCCTGGGTGGCCGCAGATACAGCCAACCCCGGTCCCATGCACACGGGATACACACGGGATGCACACGGGATGCACACGGGATGCACACGGGAACGGAGGCTCCGAGGGCACGTCCCTGTGGGAAATGCCACGCAGCCAGCTGGTCAGCGGCAGAGGCCGCTCCGCACCGACCCTGCGCACTGCAAAGCCCCGTCTCTCTCCCCGTCAGGCCTGGCTGACCTCGGGGATACAGAACCCGTTCTCAATGGGGGTGAGATGAGAAGAGGCTCGAGTTTCCAACCCGGAGAAACGGCTGCGCAGGCCCTGGCGCCGTGGTCTCCTCCGAAGGACCCGTTTCTAACGTTTTGTAAGTTGACGAGGAAGACGCGCCCTCCGCTCCGCAGCGCAGGACGCGAGTGGGAAGAATAAACGCGCCCTGGCGACGGCCTCAACGCGCTCCTCCGCCCCGAAGCCTCCGGCCAGCCCTGCCCGCGCCCGGCGCATTCCCGCTTACCCGAATCTGAACAATTTTTGACAAGATTTCTGAGTTTTGTCAGATGTGAATTGTTAAGATTTAATTGAAAAAATGAACAGAACGCAGCCGCGATTTCGAAGGAAGTGACCCAGAACCAATTAGAATCGAGTAACAATTGGCCATTCAGCGCAGATTCACGCGGGGAGAACCCGAGGGAGGCCACTTGAGTTCCCGCTCCCTCTCCTGGGCTCCGAGCAGCCAGCAGGGTCTCCCTGCGTGTGTCCCCGACCAGTGTCCCTGGTTGGAGCGTGAGGTGCGGACTGGGCCTCGGACGGACGGCGCGGCTGCTCCCGGGCCTGGGACAAGGCACCGGTGGGCTCTGGCGGGAGGAAAGGGTCAGGCGAACAACCTCTCTCGTCAAATTGCTGCTGACAGCCGCCAGGGAGGCGGGGGGGGACCACAGAAAGGGCCTTTCATCTGAGACAGCACAGCGAATAATTGGTCATTCTTCCCTCCTTTCCCTCCCCTGCTCCGCTGGGAAATGCCTCAAACAAAGCCGGCCTCCCAGGGCGCCGTCCTAATCCTCCTGGCAGGTGCTCGGGAGGTGCCAGCCGAGCGAACCTGGCCGGTGTGCGGGCACCGTGCCCCGCGCGCAGTAGGTCCTTCTGAGAGGCGCGGGGAGGGCGGGAGGAAGAAGCAGATGAGTGATGTCGGGGGCAGTAGCATGTGACCCGTGGGCTCTGGTCTCGGCACAATGGTGGTGGGAGAGCTGATCCGTGCCGTCCCGCCTGCCCCGCCTGCAGGGGTCCACTGGGACCCCGGGATCTTCCGGTCCTCCCTGACCGGAAAGCCCTCCTCATCTGGCGCCGAGTCCTGGCCACCTTCTCGGCCCGCCCCTGGCGCCCACCCACGCCTGCTCCTAGGAGACCGAGGCCGGGGATGGTCACGGGCCGGCTGAGCAGAGCCTGGACGCTGGGCTCTGGCCCCGGGGTATGACTGTGGCACCTGGGTCCCACCTGGTGCCCCAGCGCTCGGGACCCCTGCGGCCCATTCTCCAGCGCTGGTTCCTGGAGATTCCGGAAGCAGCGCCCTGCCCTGTCTGGTCCCAGGGTGCTGAGGAGCCCGAGCCCAGGACCGGTGGCCTGTCCTGGAGCTTGCAGGGCGGGGAAGTCGTCTCTGCCAACATCGAGGGGCCCCGCTGCTGCTGGGGTGGGTTCCTTATCGCCTTTTCGCCACCTGGAGGGGATGTCCTGCCATCAGACCTCCAGTCAGGTCCTGCCACCATGTTCATGCTCACCATCACCCCCAAACTCTTAAAAAAAAGTCTATTGATTTCAGAGACAGGAAGGGAGAGAGCGGGAGAGAGAGAAACATCAATGAGAGAGAAACATCGACTGGCTGCCTCCTGCACGCCCTCTACTGGGGATCGAGCCCACAACCAGGCATGTGCCCTGACCGGGAATCGAACCAGCAACCTCCTGGTTCATGGGACGATGCTCAGCCGACTGAACCACACCGGCCGGGCCCCAAACTCTGTTCTGACCCATTTCCTTTCCGATCCGGAAGCTTCACAAGGCCCCAGCTGCTTGTGAAGTGCCGCTGGGCAACACCTAAAATGCAGGTGCCCGCCAGGCCGGCGCGACGAAGGGGTCCCTCCGGGGGTCTTTGAGGGTCGGCCTCAGACCTGGGCTGTCCTGCTGTGGGTCCCGGAAGCAGATGCTGAGGCAGGACCGGGGGGCAGTGCTTGCCTGGGAGGTGGTCCCGGAAACCTGGGAGGGAGGGAGGGAAAGACAGCAGGGCGTGGCCCCCACGTGGGCCGGTGGGAGGTGGCACGGACACGGGCGGCTGCCCCCGGGCGTGGGGACGCGGCCCTGCACTTGGCAGAGGACAGACCCGCAGCCAGAGAGCGTCCCGGGCCAAGGGCCGGCGCTGCGGGCAGCTGGCGGTGGGGGGCAGGGAGGCGGCTGCTCCGAGGGTGCGGGGTCTGTGAGCGGGGACGTGAGCCGTCCACCCTTGGGTTCCGAGGAGCCGGCCGGTGCGGGCCCGCCGCCCGCAGAGGGTGGCCTCTGCAAACCGCCGCTCGCTGCGCCTGCTTCCTCACCTGCGCGGCGGGGAGAAGGGCTTGAGGGGCCCTGGGAGCACCTGCCGGCCCCAGGAGGGCCATGACCGCCCGAGCAGCGAGCTGTGGCAGAGCAAAACCCGCCTGGTCCCAGGGGAAGGGGCTCGGGGCCTGGCAGCGCCGTGCAGGGAGGAGGCCACCCGTCCCCGGCCCCAGGACAGGCTGAGGCCCGGGAGACGCCTTCTCACCTCGGGGAGGACGAGGCTGGCGGGGGAGGGGGTCTGTGAGGGAGCGGGCCCCCTCCCGGCAGGTGTGTGAGAGGCCGTGGTGTTGATTTCTCTCAGTTGCGTGGAGCTCCCGGCCTTGCCTGGTGGGGTGGCGGTGGGGTGGCAGGGATGCCTCTCAGGTCTCCCCTCCGGGGCTCTAGAATTCCAGCCTGTGGGCCGTGCCTGCGAACGGGCTCCCCGCTTGATGCATCGCATCTGTGACTCCGCCGGGCTCCCCGGATCGAGGGCAGCGGCCGGGCCTGGTCTGCATTAGTGGGCGTTTAGGGGGAAGAGTCTGGCTCAGCCTGAGGGGTCTGCTGAGTGGTGACCCTCAGCCTTGATGGGAGAGAACGCCAGCCAGCCGGCCCCGGACCCCGACCGTATGGGGAGCAGGGGGCGTTGGCCCTGGCTGGGGGGTGAGCCTGGGGCCTGTGAGTCCAGCCGGCGGCAGCTCCTGCTTGTGGGGGTGCCGGGCGTGAGTCCTACGGGCAGAGTCCTCGGGCCGAAGGGACCACAGGAAAACCCAGCCACGGGCAATCTGTGAGTCTCCCCCCCTTTCTTTGTGAAGTTCCAGGGAACCGTGTGTGTGTGTGTGGGGAGGGGGGCGGGGGGGGGGACGCGGGGAGAGACAGGCCAGGAGACACTCGGCTGGTTCTCTTTTTTTTAAAATATATTTTATTGATTTTTTACAGAGAGGAAGGGAGAGGGATAGAGAGTTAGAAACATCGATGAGAGAGAAACATCGATCAGCTGCCTCCTGCACACCTCCCACTGGGGATGTGCCCACAACCAAGGTACATGCCCTTGACCGGAATCGAACCCGGGACCCTTCAGTCCGCAGGCTGACGCTCTATCCACTGAGCCACACCGGTTAGGGCTCGGCTGGTTCTCTTGCAGCAACTTGGGCCCAGCCGAGCAGGTGCCAGTCCGGGGAGCCCGAGGGGCGCTGTGGGCGGGGCCCAGCTGACCCCGTGGACCGGGGGTCTCGGGTGGGCACACACCGGCATCGTTCATTCGTTCCTTCACTCAGGGCACTCAGCACCTCGGCCGGGCTGGCGCCGAGCTCGCAACGCGATGGACCCTGACGGATGCCTGTTAGGCGCCTGGTCCTGCTGAGACCGCAGCGTGGGCTCTGGGTCTCGGTCCATTTCGGCACAGCCTGCGTGTGGCCGCACCCCGGCCCTGCGCCGGTGCGTTGACGCGGGCGGTGCCGATGACGCACGGCTTGTCCGCTCACCTTCTTAACCGTGGCCTCCGGGGGCCCCTGGCACCTGGCTGTGACGGCCCGAGACTCACTGCAGCCGGGGAGGCCGCTCTGGGCCCCTCCGCACCCGGGCTGGGGGGCGGGGCACCCCGAGGCGAGCTCACCACCAGGTTCTGGGGGGCCCGGGGGCGGGCCTCGGGGACAGGGCTGACCCTCAGGCCTCCTCCCGCTGCCCGTCTTCCCTCTTCACAGAATTCAGGGGACGAGGCCCAACACTCCCCTATAAACACACAGTGTCCGGGCCGAGGGCCGCCCGCAGGCCCCGGGCCGGTCAGAGCGCCATTCACGGGACGCGGCCTGCGTTCGGCTCCATCGCTGGCTGCTGCGGGGCCTGAAGACATTAGTAAGCCCTGGGCCTCCGTTCACCCATCAGTCAAGTGGGAACCAGAGCTTCACTCCACAGCGTTTTGAGAGGATTAAGGAGGTAACTGTGGTTCTAGAAACATAGAAGTCCTCGCCCCTGGCTCCGTTGGTTGGAGCATCGAGCACCAAGGTTGTGGGTTCGATTCCCAGTCGGGAAACATCCCCAGGTTGCGGGTTCGATCCCTGGTGGGGGCGCGTCCGGGATGCAAGCGATCGATGCATCTCTCTTACGTGGATGTTTCTCTCTCTCCCCTTCTTCTCTCTCTCAAATCAAAAACACACCCTCGGGTGAGGACTTGGAAGAAGGAAAAGGACTCAGTGCAGTTACTCACGGAGGACAGCTCAGGCCACAGCTCAGGCCACAGAGCGAGGGGCCCCTGAGCCGGCCCCCGGCCCCTGGTTTCCGACCTGGGGGCCGGTCCTGGAACCCCGAGCCGGGGCGGGTGTCCCGGGCGGCGTCGGGTGGGTCGCCCCCAGCGAAGGCTCCCGCCGGCGAGGACCGCCGGGGAGGGGGGAGAAGAAAGGCCTGAAACTGGATCCTGTCGGCTCGGGGTCAGTGGATCCGACCCCTCGCTTTCTCCACCGTCCAAACCCCTGTAGGATTGTCTTGAAGTTCAGTTTCAGATCATATGGCTGCACATTTGGAACGTTTTATACGGAAATTGTAGAAAAAATGAAAAGTATTTTCGTGTCGGAACACAATACCTTCCCGGCAGGGAGGCGCGGGGAGCCGCGACGGGAGAGCGAGGGCGCGATTGTCCATCTGGATTAAGGCGGCCGCTCTGCTGAGCCGGCGGGGCCGCGGGCTGGGACGCAGAAGACGCTCTTGGCCAAGGGCACCCAGGCCCCAGGCCCCCCGCCCCCGGCACGGCAGCTACCTTCCCGTCACCGCTCCTTAGCTAGGCGCTCAGCTGAATGGAGGCCGGACGAGACGGGGCCGGAGGGAAATGCAAGTCCTGGGCGCATGTGCCAAGGTTTGGGGCGGAAACAGCCCAGTGATCGCCCGGCTCAGTGGGGGATGGGCCTGCAGCCCCAGGGCAGCCCCAGGGAAGGCGACTGGAGGTGGGGGCCGGGGGCCGCGGGCACAGTCACAATTAATGTGCAACAGTCAGTTGCCTCCCGTGCCCCGAGCCCACAACCTGGGTGCGTCTTGGCAGCGCTGGCTTCGTTGCCACTTGGACGCCCATAGGGAGACCCTGTGCCCCACATCCACAGACCCTGACACAGGGGGGCAGGATGGAGCCGGGTCATAGGGCGGGAGGCAGCTGCACCTGCCAACAGGACGGGACAGGCCCGAGGCCCCGCCTGCTGGGCTGGGTGACAGGAGGAAGGCTCTGATGGCCGCCTGCTGATGCCCACCTGCAGACCGAGAGGGTTCGCAGTGCCAAGCCCCCTGCGGCCCAGGCCCGCGCGCCTATGTGCCCGCCAGGCCCATCAGAAACGGGCAGAGGGAGGGTGCGAGGGGGCAGGCCCTTCCCCCCAGGACCCTGAACTCACTCTGGAGGATGGCGGTCACAGGCAGCCGCACAGGCGTGGGGGAGGGTGCAGGGAAGGCCGCTCTGGGGGACTGGGTCCTGGTGGGCGCAGCCAGGGACTCCCGTGTTCTTGGTCCCTGGTGAGCAGAGGGGTTCGGTGTGGAGGCTGCGGGAACAAGCGATGCCCCGGGCCTGGGAGCCGCTGAGCCCTTGCCGGGTTCTCCGAGGGTGAGAATGGGCATTAGCCCGCGCCGGCCAGGGCACAGGACCCCTGCCTGCCTCCGGGAAGCCTGGCAGGTGTTTGCAGCCAGAGACCCTGCACCCCGGGCCCCCTGCACCCCTGCCCATCTCTGGCACCCCTCACCCGTTCGGGGAGGGCCATACCACATCTGGGCCAGCTTGCTCCCGCCAGGGCGCTGCTGACGGAAATGATTAATGAACACCTCCGTCCTCAAAGCTCTCGCAGGTCAATTCAAAGACGCGCATCTCCACGGACCACCCGGAGGGAGGATGAAAGCGGCGCCCGAGGCTCCCTCTGACCTTGTTTCCAGCCTGGACCCCCACACCAGCGCCCACGGGTGTGCCCCTGCCCCGCCTGGGGCCGGCGGGCACCCCTCTCTGCTCCCTGGCGCCAGGCCGAGGGCAGGGCAGGAGCAGACACCACGCCCGCCCCGTCCCCCCCCGCCCCCCGTCCCCCGGAAGCGGCATGGCTCGCAGCTGCTCCTGCTCTGGCTGAGCTGCTTTAGTTGGAGGGGCAGGCGGTCTCCGTGTCTTGTGTCCGCTGGGGAGTTGGAGAGAAGATTCGAAACAGCCACATCGATGAGGTCTGTGTTTTTAGGGCGAATCCCTTTCTGTGTCTTCTGGGACCCCAGACTCCCGCCGGGGTTCCGGCTCCGGGCGCCGTAGGACCTGCAGCGCCTGTGGGTCTGCGGGGCCGTGCAGGGGCCCCGTCCCTCTCCTAACGCCCCCCTCTTCCCGCCCATCACCTGCTTGGAGACGCGCATCTCCGCGGCCTCCCCTGACCGCAAGGCTGGGCGTGGGAAGTGAGTGACGAAGACTCCGCCCCGATTCTACACCCTTCGAGGCGGCTACCCACAGCGTTGCCACAGGCCTGTGCGCTGTCCCCCAGGGCGGAGACAGGGCTCCCTCCGGTGACCTGTGACTTGGGTGGACCCATCGACTAGGACAGAGGTGATGGGGGCCAGTCCCAAGCGAGGCCACAATGGGCAGGGTAAACTTTACCCAAGTCCCAGCCACCAGCCTTTCCCTTAGGCTTGTGCTTTTTGTGTTTAAAAATCCCTCCAGGTATTATTTAACCTTTTCTTCTAAACGTTCTGTGGTTCTTTTCAGAGTTCCGTCTTTGACCCACCTGGAGCTGATTTTTCTGTAGGTACACGTGTTCCTCGTTTCCATGTGGAAAGCCACGGGCGCAGTCAGCACCACTGCTGGGGGCGTCTCCTTTCCGAAGGTGTGCGTTCTGCCTCCGACAGACGCCAGCTTCCCTGCCCTGCCGGCGTGGCTCAGGGGTTGAGCATTGACCTACAAACCAGGAGGCCACGGTTTGATTCCTGTCAGGGCACATGCCCGGGTTGCGGGCTCAGTCCCCAGTGTGGGGCTTGCAGGAGGCAGCCGATCCATGATCGGGCCTAAGCCGGCAGGCGGACATCCCTCTCGCAGTCCAGGACCCCTCCCTCCTCACCACCCAGCTGTCCGCTCCTTACTGCTCAGCTCGCTGCTCCTTAGCGCTGCCATGGAGGCGGGAGAGACTCCCACCACCACCGCTACGCTCGCCAGCCATGAGCCCGGCTTCTGGCTGAGCAGCGCTCCCCCTGTGGGAGCTCCTGGGTTGAGCATCTGCCCCCTGGTGGTCAGTGCACATCATAGCGACCGGTCGTTCTGGTCGTTTCGCCATAACAGTCGCTTAGCCTTTTATATATATACTAGGGGACCAGTGCACGAAATTCATGCATGAAGGGGTGTGTCCCTCAGCTCAGGCTGCACCCTCTCCAATCTGGGACCCCTAGAGGGATGTCCGACTTCCCATTTATGCCCGTTTAGGCCCGAACCGTTTAGGATTGGGCCTAAACGGGCAGGTGGACATCCTTCTCACAATCCAGGACTGCTGGCTCCCAACTGCTTGCCTGCCTGCCTTCCTGATTGCCCCTAACCACTTCTGCCTGCCAGCCTGATCACCCCCTAACCACTCCCCTGCCAGCCTGGTTGATGCCTAACTGCTCCCCTGCCAGCCTGATTGCCCCTAACTGCCCTCCCCTGCAGGCCCGGTTGCCCCCAATTTCCCTCCTCTGTCGGCCTGGTCACCCCTAACTGCCCTCCCCTGCAGGCTTGATCGCCCCCAACTTCCCTCCCTTTGCAGGCCTCGTCTCTCCCAACTGCCCTCCCCTGCTGGCCATCTTGTATCCACATGAAGGCAGCCATCTTGTGTGTTGGAGTGATGGTCAATCTGCATATTACTCTTTTATTAGATAGGATAGAGGCCTAGTGCACGGGTGGGGCTGGCTGGTTTGCCCTGAAGGGTGTCCCGGATCAGGGTGGGGGTTCCCTTGGGGCGTAGGGCGGCCTGGGCGAGGGGCCTGTGGTGGTTTTCAGGCCAGCCAGGCCCCCCAGCGACCCAAGTGGAGGCCCTGGTATCTGGGATTTATTTATCTTCTATAATTAAAACTTTGTAGCCTTGAGTGGAGGCCAGGTTTGGCCAGGGAGGACGGGAAGCTTGGCTTCCTCCATTGCCGGGGGCAACCCAAGCCTCCTGCTCTCTCCAGCTCCATGGCCGCCACCATCTTGGGTGGGTTAATTTGCATACTTGCTCCTGATTGGCTGGTGGGCATGGCTTGTGGGCGTAGCGGAGGTACAGTCAATTTGCATGTTTCTCTTTTATTAGTGTATACTAGAGGCCCGGTGCACGAAATCCATGCATGGGAGGGGGTGTCCCTCAGCCTGGCCTGCACCCTCTGTAATCTGGGAGCCTTTGGGGGATGTCTGACTGCCTGTTTAGGCCTGATCCCACAACAGGCAGTCGGACATCCCTCTTGCAATCTGGGACCGCTGGCTCCTAACCATTCACCTGCCTACTGGCCTGATCCCCCTAACTGCTCTCCCCTGCTGTCCTAATCCCCCTAACTGCTCTCACCTGCTGGCCTAATCCCCCTAACTGCTCTCACCTGCCCGCCTGATCCCCCCTAACTGCTCTCCCCTGCCAGCCTGATCACCCCTAACTGCCTCTGCCTTGGCCCCGCCACCATGGCTTTTTTACAGAAGGACGTTTGGTCTAATTAGCATATTACCCTTTTATTTGTATAGATAGAGGCCAGGTGCTTGGGGGGGAGCCAGCTGGTTTGCCCTGAAGGGGGTCCCAGATCAGGGTGGGGGTCCCCTTGAGGGGTGGGGCAGGCCTGGGCGAGGGGCCTGGGGCGGTTTGCAGGCTGGCCATGCCCCCATCAGGATGAGGGTCCCTGCTGGGGGGCATGGCCGGCCTGGGCGAGGGGCTGAGGGCCATTTGCAGGCCATCCATGCCCCCATCAGAGTGGGGGACCCTGCTGGGCAGTGGGCGGCCTGGGCGAGGGGCCTGGGGCAGTTTACAGGCCGGCCAGCCCCCTTATGGGGTGGGGGTCCCTGCTGAGGAGGGGCAGCCTGGGAGGGGGGGTGGGGCGTCCTGGGCGAGGGCCTAGGGGTGGTTTGCAGGCCGGCCAAGCCCCCAGCTTTGTCCGGAAGGACATCCGGAAGGTCTCCGGAAGGTCTCCCAGTCTAATTAGCGTATTACTCTTTTATTAGCATAGACTAGAGGCCCAATGCACAAAAATTCGTGTAAGAGTAGGCCTTCCCTCCCTGGCTGCCAGCACTGGCCTCCCTCCGGCACCTGGGACCCAGGCTGGCTTCCCCCGGGCCGCCCACAGTTTATTAGTATAGACCAGAGGCCCGATGCATGAGATTCGTTCAAGGGGCTCGGCCCTTGCAGCCACGGCAGCTGCCTCAGCCCTCGCAGCCCCGGCTTCATCTGGAAGGTCGTCCGGCTGTCCGGTCTAAGTAGCATATTATGCTTTGATAATTATAGATTATTATAGATACTTGTGTGATTATTGGCACTACTTCTCCGAGTCTGCCCACAGGTTATCCTGGGTTTTCTCCGTGGGCAGTCAGTATTTTCCAAAGTTGCCTCTTTAATTGTTTTTCCTGCCCGATGGCATTGTCTATATCCACCAGCACAAAGTTGAATGCACAAATGAGGAAGGCATCCTTGCACCCACCCTGGCTTTAAGGGGAGCAGCTGGAGAATGTGATGGCTTAAGTGTGATGTCTGATCAATGTTTTGGACAAATAGTTTCTAATCAGGTGTTGCAGAGCCCATAATTGCCCCTCATCACTGGTTGAGGTTTAGGACTCCTCTGAGTGTTAGCTGGGCACACGGCGACCAGATGGAAACTGTATTTTCCAGTCTAGGGGTGGCCACTAAGTTCTCATGCCTGGACACGGGGAGAAGTGCTGTGTGCAATTCCTGTTACGTCCCTTTGTCCCCTTCCCATGGACATGGGGGCGGCGAGCCCACTGTGACCAGGATGGGGTCCCGGGACACGGCAACATCCCAGTAGGAGGAGCCTGTGGCCCTGGGGGAGCTCGGGAGCAGGGCCGCCTCGGACGGGTACCCTTCGTCCCTGCACTGTCACATGTCACAGAAACTAACTCCATCGCCCTTTGCGTCCCCTTGTTCACAGCGTGTCCTGTGCCTTGCCTACAGAACAAAATCCCCTTCTAGTCATAGTTTGTTAAGAATTTTGAACATAAAACCATTGTCCAATGTGGGGTTTTACCGGATGCTCGCCTGGCCTCCGAAGGGAGGGCTCCCCCGGGTTCTCTCTCCCCTCTTCCTTCATCTCGTGGTGTGTGGGGTTCTGGATTGAGGACCCTCCTTGCACGTTGTGGGGAAGCTAGAAGAAGCTGTCGCTACTTTAACACACGGCTGGATGTGACTTGCCGCTCTGCCCTTAGGATGATTTTGGCAGCTAGTTTTTTAAAAATATATTTTATTGATATTTTACAGAGAGGAAGGGAGAGGCAGAGAGAGTCAGAAACATCGATGAGAGAGAAACATCCATCAGCTGCCTCCTGCACACCTCCCGCTGGGGATGTGCCCGCAACCAAGGTCCATGCCCTTGACCGGAATCGAACCCGGGACCTTTCAGTCCACAGGCCGACGCTCCATCCACTGAGCCACACCGGTGAGGGCTGCAGCCAGTTTTTTAGCGGAGATTCGTGCACCCTTGCCGGGGCTCCTCACACGGGGCACCCCCCTTGTCGGAGCTGATCAGCTGCCCCTGAATGACGGATGAATGATTACTCCCACACAGTTTCCCCGTGAAAGAGAGAGCGAAGGGACAGCCTGGATTGCCCACCGCCTCGTTAGCCTTCTGCTGTAGCAGCGGTGTGAGATAAAGTTTCTCTTTCAGAGACAATCCGTAGGGGAAGCAATCTTGGGAGGACATGTGGGTTTGCATTGTCCTCTGGGCAAGGGCATCCGGGGATTGAGCATAAGGTCCCAGTAAACCCCGGGGGTCTGCACGAGCACGGGCTTGTTGGCAAAGGTCAAGGAATAATTAGGGGTGCCGCCTTGGACACTCCCCTTCGTCTCCCCTAAGTCGGAATTCCGATAAACGGCAGGCGGCCTTCCGCACACCCCTCTTTCCTCCGGGTGTCCTCCCTACAAACTTCCCAGCCAAGTCGCCTGTGCTCCCCGACACAACCTTCTCTCGTCATGACGCCATTCAGCTGCAGGCATTAGTTCCCCGCGCCTCAGAAACGGATTCATGTCCCCTCCCCGCTGTCCTATGAAGCAGAGAGCACGTGGCCGGGGTGGCGTGGTCCTGGAGGTTTTGGTAAATCGTAGCTGTGGTACCGCCTGAGCTGGTGGCTTTTGTGTGCTCTTTGGAGGGATACGGTTTTTGCGAATCCATCCCGCTTCTGTCTTGATTGCTGGTCTGTGTGCGTGTCTTCCTGTTCGACCGTGAATGAGCGTTGGCGATGGTTTATCTTTCCAGGAAAGCTGTCCACCGTGCTTACAGACAAACGGTGCTGTGGGAGGGGTGCTGTGCCCACGTTCTCTGGCTGGGTGTCTGCACAGTCCTTCCTGCGTCGGAAAAGTGGTTTCTTTGCCCCATCTTTCCTGTTTAGTCTGCTAGGAATTTTCCCACCTTTTCTCAGAAAACAACCTTTTGCTTCTTACTGATTTTTTTTCTATGTTTCTTCATTTTCTACTCCGTTTCTTCTCACCTCTTTCTGTCATAGTTGTCATTCTCCTATTACCTCCTTTAGTGAAAAATGTAACTTACTTACTTTAGGTCCCCTTGTTCTGTTATAAGTGGGTAGTTTTCAAAATACTTCTGCAGTCCGCCTAGTCACACCCCACAGGACTGGGTCCTATTCAGCTCTAAGCACTGTCAGCCCCCCGGTCCCCCCCGCCCCCCCGGTAATGGCCTCCTTAACTCGTGGACTTTGAAAGAGCGTGTCAAACGTTCCAGCTGATACGTCGTGCATCTAAAGCCCTGTTACGGCTGCCTTGCAAGGTAACGGCCCTGTCGCCAGAAAACTCGGTCTCTGCAGGAAACGTATTTTTTGCAGTTTGCCCAGGTTAATGTTTGGACCCGGAAGTTGTTGAGTTTTGTCAGCGTGTCCCGTGCGTTTGAAGAGAGCGTGAAAGCCTCCTGCCGGGGACAGTGCCGCGACGGAGACAACTTTCCCCTGCGCCCCCCGGGCCCCGGCGTGCGGTGCCAGCGTCCGGAAGGGAAGCAGGACGGAGATCATACAGCTCAGTTTACAGGAGGGGCTGCAGCTCAGAGAGGGAAAGCATCGTGCCTGAAGTCACACAGCTCCTCCGTGACAGGTGACTGGCGGGACCATAACTCCTCCGGCCTGGGCCCGGGCCCCGCACGCGAGGCTGGAGGGAACAGCGTGTACGGGCGCGGAACAGCACGCACAGAGCGTGTGGGCTCTGTCCAGGCTTGAGCCTCCGCGCTGGATGCTGATGCAGGCGGGAAGTCACAGCCAGGTGTCACCCGCTGCCCATCCCACGCAGGGAGCCCCAGGCCCTCCAGGGCTGAGCAGGCCCGGGTTCTGCCCCTCCAGCCTCCCTCCCTCCGGGGGAGCGGAGCCCTGCCTGAGCCCCTTCTCCCGTCCAGGTCACCTCCGCAGGCCGTGTTGACCTTCCCATCCTGGTCCCCCCACTTTACGTTCCTGTAACTCTGCAAAGGCCCGGCTCTGTCACCCACCACGCTCATGCTTCCTGCCTCTGGTCCTCGTTCAGGTCGGAATGGCCTCCCCTGGATTTCGGCGGGGCCGGCCTTGCTGCTCTCCAGGCCCCGCAGGGCCCTGCACCCCTGGACTGCCGGCTCCAGACAATCCCAGCCCATGCCTTCACCTCGGTCCTGGCTGTGGGTCTGTCCGGTCCCCGACCCCCCGCCTCCCTGTCCCTCTCCATGGCCGTCCCTCCAACCCCCCATTTACCCCCTCGGTGGCTTTCTGGCCTCTGCCCGCGCCCTCCTGCTCCAACCCAGAGGGGCTGTTTCTGAAACATCCTATCCGCCCCCGGCTCATGCCTCTGTGCCACCCCATTTCTCACCTCCCGGGGGCTCTCCCGGGGGCTGTTACAGTCAGCACACGCGTCATCTCACCACCCTCTCCCCAGTCATCGTCCCTGCTGCTTCCTAGCGGGATCCCTTCTCCCTCTGGGCTTCCGGCCAGTCCTACGCCTCTCGGAGGCCTGGCTCCAGGTCGCCTCCTCCGGGCAGCCTTCTTTGGTGTCCAGGCTGGGTGAGGGCCACTCTGCCCTCCTGCAGCCCTGGAGCCCGGACCCTGGCTCTGAGAGCTCTGATTGCGTGGCTGCTGCTGCAGGAACTGCCTTCAGCCTCCGACCCCCGCTCTGCGCCCTGCTCTCGTCCAGGCCTGGCCCGTCAGCTGCCGCCCGAGTCGCCGAGCCCTCCAGGTGGGGCAGGAGGTGGCATCGCCCTTCCCCTCTCCTCGCGGGGCCGATGGACGCTCCTTCGGCTGCCCAAGGTCAGTGCCCTTTCCAACGGCCCTTCATTAGCGAGCGGGCATCGTGCCGAGTCAGCGGGGACCTCTTCGCAGCCCCTGTTCAGGGTCACTGGGTCCCTGGAGAGTGTGGCCGAGGGCAGCTGGCCGACAACAGGGCCATTGTCCTCGCCCACCACGGCCGGGGTCAACCCTGGCCCATCTGGACAGGGCAGGGGGCGTGACCTCGGCCAGGAGGTCCTGCCAGACCCGGGGCGCAGCCGGCCGGTGAGGGGGGCACAGATGGCGTCACCAGGAGCCAGGCCTCTGGGGAGTGTTTTAGGGTCCGAGGGAGCAGTTCCATCTCCTCCGACCCCTCACCATCCCTTCCCCCCGAGGGGACCTCCCTGAGATGAGGCTCAGCCTGGCCTGTTGATGGGCGAAGGGGGCTCAACCCTCCCACCCAGCCCTCCCCCCTGCACTCCATGCCGCCCCCACTCTGAGCCAGCTCAGCCCTGCGCCGTCCATGTGGAGATGAGGACCCTGGCGAGTGCACCCACCCAACCGCCTGGTCCCCTCCCGCCTGCCGTCCTGCCCTCACCCCGCTCCCCTCTGCCAGGCCAGGCGGGCCCGCCACTCCCCGAGCGAGGCCCACACGCTCCCACGGCCAGGCCTCTGCCAGGCGGCCACCCCCCCCCGGCCTGCCTTTCTCTCCCCGCTCTCCCCGGGTCCTCTGGTCCTGACGGCCCCGCCGAGTGCTCCCGCAGGTGCCCCGCTCAGGCGAGAAGGGGCCACGTGGGACACCTCGCGGGCAGTCACCAGCGAGGACCAGCAGCTCTCCCAGCGATCCGAGCAGGGCCCCGAGCCAGTCCCCGCCCTTGCTCCTCGGGGTGCCGCTCACCTGGGTGCCGCTCCATGGGGTGCTGTTCCCCAGCAGGTGAGGGAGCTGCTCTCTGCGGGGGGGCCATCCATGTGATGCCCCGCTACCCGGCCCCTCCCTTCCAGGGACCCTCCTCCTTGCGTGGCCTCCTCCGGGGCTGAGCTCACTTCTGCACCCGGGTGGAGAGACGGCACGTCCTAGACCAGGCCTGGCTCTCAACACCCACCACGCGCAGCCCTCAGCGTCACAGACCGTGTCCACGCCAGCACACGCACACGCACACGCACATGCACACACACCCACACAAGCACCCACACGTGTAACTGCACCCGCACCCACACATGCACCTGTACACGCACCCGCACCCACACCCACACTTGCACATGCACCCGCACACACACCCGTACCTGCACACGCAGAGTGGCGGGCCGAGCACCCGCCTCCCGCTGTCCAATGGGGGGCCGATCCGGGCGCCGTCGAGTTAAGTGCTGTCTGGGCTCTGGCTGCGCCGGAAAAGCCACTAATTAAGGCGCCTCTTGTCTTGGTGCCCCAGGCCCTTGTCCTGTCCCTGATCTGGTTACCGCCAGTGACAGCTCACAGGTGCTGCCTCTGGGGCTGGGTGTGCGTGGGGGACAGATGGCGGCGGCCTGGGGCTGCCTCCCTGCTCCCCGGGGACCTCAGCCCCCAGCCGTGGAGTCCGCAGGAAGGGCGCCTGCCCCCAGGGAGCCCTGGGAGGGCTGGCAGGTCCTTGGGCAGCGCGGTGCACATAGTAGGTCCTCCTTGCACACGCCGAGGTGACTGCCAGCCAGGGGTCCCACTCCACAGTGATTCGAGTCCAGCGACTCTGGGCAGGTACCTGGGGGTCATGCCGTGTGCGAGGCAGTTGGTCGGCGCAGTAGGGCTGTCTGTCCATCCTTCTGGGCGACCTGCAAGCCCACCGCTGGGACCCAGGCCGGTGTGTCTTGGGGAGCAGCTCTCCTCCAGCCCGGGCTCCCGTGAGTCTGAAAACCTCCTGTCTCCGCCGAGGCCGAGGGGACCGCCGCTCCTCAGGGGCACCTTGTCCGCAGGGCCCCTCCGACCTCTGAGCCTGACGGGGTCCCACCGCCCCACCCTGGGCTTCGTCTTGTCCTAGAGTCACTTTAAAATGGAAAGGCACTTCGATAGCTGAAAGGCTGGGAATGAAAACCACGTCCGCATTCAAACCCAGCAGGGCCTGGCTCCTGCACTTCCCTCTAAATGTCTCTTGGGAAGGGCGCTCCTCAGCCCGGCTCCCTCCTTCCATTTGTTTATCCTGGGCGGTGAGGGGCGAGGGGCGGCGTCACCGTCACCAGCACGTCCCTGCCAGCACGCCCGGGAGCCACACTCCGGCAGCAGCTTTGGGGAGAAGAACAGCATTTTATTTGTGAGTGGACTTGCCTGGCTCAACCCTGCCCCACCCAGGGCTCAGCGGGGTCTGGGGGCTTCAGCACCGGACCTTCCTGGACAGCGGGCCCTTGGTGCTGAAAGGCCGCGGCCCCGTCCCAGCCCTCTGGTTCCACGGTGGGCGCAGCGAAGGGCGCACAGGTGTCCCCCGTGAGCGTGCGTCCCGGGTTGGAACTTTGGTTCTGGGCCTCGTGGGAACCGGACAGGACCAGTCGGAGCTGGTTCCGCAGTTACAGCACTTTCAGTATTTCCCCTGGGAATGAGCTGGACCCAGGGTCAGCACACTATGGCCCCGGGGCCAAGCCCGGCCGCTGCGGGACTCGGGCGTGCCCACTTCTTTCGGGGCGGTCCCTGTGTGGTTCGAGCTCCAGCTGCAGGCGTGAGGGGCTGCGGCAGGGACCGTCTGGCCCCCAGACCTCACCTGTCCCCTCTCTGGCCCTCTGCAGATGGCCGAGTTCATCAGGTGCGTTACCTAATTTCCACCGTCCTGGGGACACGACGCACCCACACACGCACACGCACACGCACCCACACCCGCGAGAACAGACCCTCCTGTGAGCCACCAGCGTGATAAGGGGCGCCACAGGACACAGCGGGGCCACCGCCGGGCCGCGAGTGGGAAACCAGCGTGTGTTCTGTAACAGGAGCCAGGGGCTGGCCGTCAGCCAGCGGAGCTGACCCCCACACTCCGGGCTGAGGGTCCCGAGTGCCCACGGGCAGGGGCGTGGTTGATGGTGCCCAGGCTGGTCTAGAACCAGAGTCAGACGCAGGCAGGAAATGGATCGTTCACGGGGTCAGAGGTCAAATGGCTGGTCAGCTGTCACAACCGGAAGCAGCGGCCAGCTCCCCTGTTCGCCCACTCTACCTTGTCGTTTATTTCACGTGGGTCCCGACGCTGGCAACCAAGGATGTGAAGTGGCTCCCGGTGTGAGGCAAACTGGACGGACATAATCCTGTAAAGTCCAAATAGAAGCCACAATACTAACGTAAGAGAGAACGCGTGTATTATAGTCAAGGGTCGGCATTGCTGGAAGATTATTTCTTGGCCTTGAGCGTCCTGGCAGCCAAGGAGAGAGTCAATCCGGATCAAGGTTAGAGTCTTCACCATGGAAACAGAGGAGGCATATTGCTTCCTTCAGTGAAAGCTCTGCCAAGCACCCCATTTTGAAGCAGAATCCTCCTGGGGGTGCTCTCAGGGGCCATGGGCACTGGGTGAAGCGAGGAGCCACATTCTTCCGCAGCCCGGCCATGGCTTGCTTTCCGTCCATGGCCAGTGGGAGGGTCCCCTTCCGAGCCAGCTATTCACAACCTCTCCAAGCTCAAGTGCAAACAAGCCCTGGGGTTATCTCTCCGTGGGGGGGGTCAAAAGGCATGGATCTCAGCGGCAAAATGGTCCACGCTGCACTCTGTCTTCTGCATGAGCTGGTAAACTGTGAGGCCTCCCGCCACATCGCCCACGAGCTTCGCTCCATCTTTTGACAGGAGCCATTGTCTGGGGCAGGGCCCAAAAGGCTTCTCTAAATGGACTCATTCATCGGGCGAGAAGGGAGGCCGGCGCGGCCCTGCTGATGGCGGGAGTTCACACCCAGGACCCTCCCGTCGGGGTATTTGCGGCCGAGGAGGGGCTCTCCTGAGGTCTGGGGTCTGGGCGGTGAGTTTGGGGTTCCTGGGGAGGAAGACAGACACCAAAACCCCTTTTCTGTCAACTTTCACAGAGCGGGAAGAGCCAGCGGGCTGGGCTCAGTGTCTGCTCTGCACTATTTTATTGGCAGGAAACGGACACATTGGCCTCAGTGAGTGTTCACTGAGCACCACGAGGCCTCAGGCACCAGGACGGGGGAGGGGTGAGGGGGAGGGGGAGACCAGGAGGTGTGGGCTGGCCTTCAAGGCAGTCCGGTTCCGGCCGGCCCTGTGGGGGCCACGCAGGTGCTGGTGCAGCCGGAAGCCGGGCAGTGAGCACCCAGGAGGCCCAGCCAGCTGGGGGAGGGGAGGAAACTGTCCGTGGGGGAGGCCGGTCGCCAGGCTGGGTTTTGCGAAAGCACAGGGATTGGCCGGGGAGAGGCGGGGGAGGGCATTGAGAGCAAAGGGCCAGCTCGTGCAAAGGCCCGGTGGTGTAAGGGAGCAGGCCCTGTGGGAACGGAGCGGGGGACTCACTGGCACGAAGGGTGTGCATGTGCACGCGTGTGTGTGCGTGTGTGCGCGTGTGCGCGCGCGCGTGTGTGCACAGGTAGTGATTCCCGATGGGCTGGGAAGCAGGTTCTCTCACAAAGGACCGCCCGTGCACAGCTTAGGAATTTTAGGAATTCTGAAAAATATGGGCGGAATGATAGAAATTGTGTTACCTGCCCCGTGTCTCGGGCAAACCTCCCCTTGCTGTGGACCGGGGTCCCACCCAGGCTGGGCCCTGAAGCTCAAGTGCCAGGAGAAAGAGGGGGAGCCCTGGCAGCTGTCGCCAGGTCCCGCGGCCCCCCTCCAGGCACCCCTGAGTGGTCGCCGCGCCCCGCCCTGGAGGAGCGGGCCCTGGCCCCCCACACGGGCGCACAGTCCCCGTGACGAGAGCCGGCCGCATGCCGTTACAACGCCAACAACCTCAACCCTCATTCTGCAGCGGGGGAGGGGCCAGGACCGGGTGACGTATGATCCGTGGGTGACAAATGTCGGTGACCTGGGCGAGGGGCTCTCAGCTGCCAGGCCTCTGTGGGAAGGAGACCCCACATGCTGCGCTCGGAGCGGGGGGCGGCTAACCGGAGGGGTCGGGGTTCCCTCCTCAGAGCGGGGCCCATGCTGTCCCCTCAGGTGTGGTCACTGCTGTCGGCCAGCGTCCGGCTCTGGCCGCACTGAGGCCACGGCGCCCTGTGCTCCAGGGAGGGGCTGGGCTCAGGCGTGAGGAGTGGGCCAGGGAGCAGGGGGGCAGCCGGGGCTCCTCCTGGTACCCGCCCCGCTCGCAGCAGCTCTACCCGCTGCCCTCAGCCCCCTGCCCTGCGGCCCCTCCATCTGCCAGGCCTCTGGCCACCAGCCATGTTCTCCTCCGTCCCCAGGGCTGCTGCCCCTCTCCAGACCCACAGCCCCCTCCCCGCAGCCCCCTCCCCACAGCCCCCTCCCCTCAGCCCCCTCCCCGCAGCCCTCTCCCCGCAGCCCTCTCCCCTCATTCCCCCCGTCCCACAGCCCCTTCCCCACAGCTCCCCTCCCCATAGCCCCTCCCCTCATTCCCCCGTCCCACAGCCCCTTCCCACAGCCCCCTCCTCGCAGCCCTCTCCCCGCAGCCCCCTCCCCTCATTCCCCCGTCCCACAGCCCCTTCCCACAGCCCCCTCCCCACAGCCCCCTCCCCTCATTCCCCCGTCCCACAGCCCCTTCCCACAGCCCCCTCCCCGCAACCCCCTCCCCTCATTCCCCCGTCCCACAGCCCCTTCCCCACAGCCCCCTCCCCGCAACCCCCTCCCCTCATTCCCCCGTCCCACAGCCCCTTCCCCACAGCCCCCTCCCCGCAACCCCCTCCCCTCATTCCCCCGTCCCACAGCCCCTTCCCCACAGCCCCCTCCCCGCAGCCCTCTCCCCGCAGCCCCCTCCCCTCATTCCCCCATCCCACAGCCCCTTCCCCACAGCCCCCTCCCCACAACCCCCTCCCCTTATTCCCCCGTCCCACAGCCCCTTCCCCACAGCCCCCTCCCCACAGCCCCCTCCCCTCATTCCCCCCGTCCCACAGCCCCCCTCCCCGCAGCCCCTTCCCCACAGCCCCCCTCCCCACAGCCCCCTCCCCTCATTCCCCCGTCCCACAGCCCCTTCCCCACAGCCCCTTCCCCAGAGCCCCCTCCCCTCATTCCCCTGTCCCACAGCCCCTTCCCCACAGCCCCTTCCCCACAGCCCCCTCCCAGCAGCCTGCTCCTGGGTGTGGGCACCTTGCACCAGACCAGCCATCTGGGTTCCCGTGTGTGTGTGTGTGTGGTTACATACATGTAACATAAAACGTGCCTTTTTAAACATGTTCGGTGCACAGCCCAGTGACATCAGTGACACCCACAGGTTGTGCTTCCATCAGCTCATTTCTCAAACCCCTTCCTCACCGCGGCCCAGGGCTTTGTGCAGCTCCTGAGGGGCCACACCTGTGCACACGGGCCACCCGGCCTGCGCCAGCTCATCCCGAAGGCAGCCCTGGAGGGTGGCTTTGCCACCGGCCCACAGACACTGAGGGCCCCATGTGGGCGGGACCAGGCCAGGCCTCCTGTCTCCAGCCCGGTGTGTGTGGGGCTGCGGGTCCCCAGGCTGGCGACGGGCTGCAGGGGGTCTGAGCTGCAACCTGACTGCAGGGTGTGGGTCTCTGGCTGATGTTGCAGGTCCTGGGTCACCAGCCCAGCCCCAGCCCCAGCGGGCGCTCTCTGCACACCTGGGCACCAGCTCCAGCCCCAGCGGGCGCTCTCTGCACACCTGGGCACCAGCCCAGCCCCAGCGGGCGCTCTCTGCCCACCTGGGCACCAGCCCAGCCCCAGCGGGCGCTCTCTGCCCACCTGGGCACCAGCCCAGCCCCAGCGGGCGCTCTCTGCACACCTGGGCACCAGCCCAGCCCAGCCCCAGCAGGCGCTCTCTGCACACCTGGGCACCAGCCCAGCCCCAGCAGGCACTCTCTGCACACCTGGGCACCAGCCCAGCCCAGTCCCAGCCCCAGCGGGCGCTCTCTGCCCACCTGGGCACCAGCCCAGCCCCAGCGGGCGCTCTCTGCACACCTGGGCACCAGCCCAGCCCAGCCCCAGCAGGCACTCTCTGCACACCTGGGCACCAGCCCCAGCCCCAGCGGGCGCTCTCTGCACACCTGGGCACCAGCCCAGCCCAGCCCCAGCGGGCGCTCTCTGCACACCTGGGCACCAGCCCAGCCCAGCCCCAGCAGGCACTCTCTGCACACCTGGGCACCAGCCCAGCCCCAGCGGGCGCTCTCTGCACACCTGGGCACCAGCCCAGCCCAGCCCCAGCAGGCACTCTCTGCACACCTGGGCACCAGCCCAGCCCCAGCGGGCGCTCTCTGCACACCTGGGCACCAGCCCAGCCCCAGCCCCAGCGGGCGCTCTCTGCACACCTGGGCACCAGCCCAGCCCAGCCCCAGCAGGCGCTCTCTGCACACCTGGGCACCAGCCCAGCCCCAGCGGGCGCTCTCTGCACACCTGGGCACCAGCCCAGCCCAGCCCCAGCGGGCGCTCTCTGCACACCTGGGCACCAGCCCAGCCCCAGCGGGCGCTCTCTGCACAACTGGGCACCAGCCCAGCCCCAGCGGGCGCTCTCTGCACACCTGGGCACCAGCCCAGCCCCAGCGGGCGCTCTCTGCACACCTGGGCACCAGCCCAGCCCCAGCCCCAGCGGGCGCTCTCTGCACACCTGGGCACCAGCCCAGCCCAGCCCCAGCGGGCGCTCTCTGCACACCTGGGCACCAGCCCAGCCCCAGCGGGCGCTCTCTGCACAACTGGGCACCAGCCCAGCCCCAGCGGGCGCTCTCTGCACACCTGGGCACCAGCCCAGCCCCAGCGGGCGCTCTCTGCACACCTGGGCACCAGCCCAGCCCCAGCGGGCGCTCTCTGCACACCTGGGCACCAGCCCAGCCCCAGCGGGCGCTCTCTGCACACCTGGGCAGCACCTGGGGCAGAAGCATGAGCTGGCCCGTCTGGGTCTGTGCTAGACTCTTGGAGACAAACGCGGCAGCCACTGTGCCCGCAGGCCTCATCCTCTCTCAGCAATAGAACTTCTAACTCGCAGCCGGGCCTCGGGCGGAGACCACGGTGCCTGCTGCCTGCAGGTGCTGGTAACCAAGGGGCCAAGTTCCTGGGGTGAGGAGAGTGTCAGGGGTGGGGGCGGGGCCACTTTGGCTCTGCCAGGGGAGAGGTGCTCCTCCCCCCCCCCTCCCCTCACCCCCGCCCCCCCGGCCAGTTCAGAGGAGGTGGCTGCAGGGCCTGAGCTGTGAGGGGCTATGACTGGGACCCACTCCCCACAGCCCGGAAGGGACCACCTGCCAGCTCTGCGCTCTGCCCTGCCCTGCAGTTATGATGATGACAGGAAATGTGATAGAAACAGGAACATGGGGACAATGACACAGGCTCAGGCTCAGTTCCTCTGGGGGAGAAAAGCAAATGTGTCCCTGACTCCTGGAAATTCCCACGTGGGCTTTTGCAGGGGCTGGGGGTGCGGTGGGAGGTGCTGGGGGAGCAAGCTCTTGCCTGGCCCTGCTGTCTGTGGGCCCCCTGAGCTGCACCCACAGTGGGTGGGAGGCAGGGCCAGGCCTCCGATGACACCCCCCTCACCGCCCAGCTGCACCCCCGGGAGGAGCCCCAGGACCACCCTGCTCCTGAGGGTCACCCCTGGCCTCTGATGTCACTCTAGGGGGGCTGTACCATCGGGGGGACATGCAGGGAGGGACCTTCATCAGCCCACCGCCAGTCTGCCTGCTTGGCGGATGGTGGGGCAGTTTTTGCCTTCGTCTGTCCATCTGTCTGTCCGTCCATCTCGCCGGCCTGCAGTCCAGGCTCTGCCAGCTCTCTCCTGGACGACACTGGCCCCGGGAGACACGGCCCCCTGCTCCCTCCGAGAGGCGCCTGCGTGGCTCCTCCAAGCATCCCCCAGGGGCCCGTGGGCAGCCCGGGTCCGGCCGAGGCCCGCTCCGGAGGCCTGGGTGGCACCTGGCGGGAGAAGGTGCCAGACAGACGTGACAGCCTCCACCCCGGGCCCACATGTCCGTCCGGGGCAGGTGAGGCCCTGCAGGGGTCCGAGTGACCCACGAGGGCCTGAGTGCTCCCAGCCAGCTCACGTGGCGCCTCCTCGGGCTCCGGCGGCCCGTGTCGCAGGCACCAGACCGCGGGAGGGCGGACCCTGCCCTCAGGCCGGCAGAGCTGTCCCGTGTCCCCCGCTGACCTCGCGGGGCACAGGGTCCCCGAGCGGCCTTCTGCGGGATCGATAGCTGAGCCGATCAGCTGGCAACGTGAGACTAATGGACGCAGAATTAAACGCCGCCCGTCTTAACCTGGACAGCGCGGGGCCGGTGGGCGGGGCGCGGCGAGTGGCCCTTAATGGAGCCGTATTGACCGGGCCGCCGAGACCGCAGCCGGCGGGTGTCACTCTGCAGCCGGGACCTGGGGGTTATGGATTCGTGTTTTATAGGTTTGGGGGTTTTTAAAGTGACCTCTGTTTTTCCCCAGATCAATAGACTCTTTTTAGTTGAGCGTGATCACCGATATTCCGTCAGCGCAGCCTCGGGGGAGGTGTGTGAATGTCAGGGTTGGACATGGGGATGGCTCTGGTAGCAAGGCCTCCTTCGCGGCGCCCCTTTCCTGTGGAGGAAGGTTAGGGTCAGTCAGGCCAACGGCATCCAGGGGGCCGCGCTCCGCGGGGCCTCGCCCGCACTCCCAATCGGGGCTCTCTACAGCTTCACAGGCCCCTGGGAGGGAGGCCCCTGGGCTGTGACCCCATTTTGAAGAGGAGGAAACTGAGGCTCAGGACGGCCAGCCGCAGACACAAGTTGTGACGCCAACCCAGGACTCGCACCAACGAAGGGAAACTCCGCTGCCAGGTTCTCTCCTAGCATGGCCCGTCCGCAGCAGGTGGGCACGGACCGGCGCCCTCTCCCCAGGGCCAGTGCGCTTTGCAGTGCCCTGGGGGGGCTGGGATAGGCTGACCTCCCCTGCTTCTGGCAGCCGTGGCCTCCTGGGACTCACCGCCCTGCCCTCACCCCCCTCCCTCACCCTGGAGCAGCAGCAGGCCAGGCCCATGAAGTCACAGGCAGGCAAGGCAGCTCCTCCAGGCAGCCCTCCTGGCTGCATCCCGGCGGCTGTTGCACCCTGCACAAAGCCTGTGGCTCTGCCCTCAGGGCCCCGCTGCCAGCCCTGATCTCCCTTCCTCTACCTCCTCGCTGCTTCAGTCCCACCCACCTCGATCTGTCCCCTCCCACAGCTTGAGTGACCTTTCCGAAGGTCAGCTGGACCTCATTCCTCCCCTGCCGTCAGCTAGTCCGCCCTCTGCGGGCACCTACTTGGTCCGGCTCTGCAGTGACCCTCTCACCTCCCGCCTCCCGCCTCCCGCCTCCCGCCTCCCGCCTCCCGCCTCCCGCCTCCCGCCTCCCGCCTCCCCTCCCCCTCCCCCTCCCCCTCCCCCTCCCCCTCCCCCTCCCCCTCCCCCTCCCGCCTCCCGCCTCCCGCCTCCCGCCTCCCACCTCCCACCTCTCACCTCCCACCTCCCACCTCTCACCTCCCGCCTCCCGCCTCCCACCTCCCACCTCCCACCTCCCACCTCCCACCTCTCACCTCCCACCACCCACCTCCCGCCTCCCACCTCCCACCTCCCACCTCCCACCTCCCACCTCCCGCCTCTCACCTCCCACCTCCCACCTCTCACCTCCCACCACCCGCCTCCCGCCTCCCACCTCCCACCTCCCACCTCCCACCTCTCACCTCCCACCTCCCACCTCCCACCTCTCACCTCCCACCTCCCACCTCCCACCTCCCACCTCCCACCTCCCACCTCCCACCTCTCACCTCCCACCTCCCACCTCCCACCTCCCACCTCCCACCTCCCACCTCCCACCTCCCACCTCTCACCTCCCACCTCCCACCTCTCACCTCCCACCTCCCGCCTCCCACCACCCGCCTCCCGCCTCCCGCCTCCCGCCTCCCGCCTCCCGCCTCCCGCCTCCCGCCTCCCGCCTCCCGCCTCCCGCCTCCCGCCTCCCGCCTCCCGCCTCCCGCCTCCCGCCTCCCGCCTCCCGCCTCCCGCCTCTCACCTCCCACCTCCCACCTCCCACCTCCCACCTCCCACCTCCCACCTCCCACCTCTCACCTCCCACCTCTCACCTCCCACCTCCCACCTCCCACCTCCCACCTCCCACCTCTCACCTCCCACCTCTCACCTCCCACCTCCCACCTCCCACCTCTCACCTCCCACCTCTCACCTCCCACCTCTCACCTCCCACCTCTCACCTCCCACCTCTCACCTCCCACCTCTCACCTCCCACCTCCCACCTCCCACCTCCCACCTCCCACCTCTCACCTCCCACCTCTCACCTCCCACCTCCCACCTCCCACCTCCCACCTCTCACCTCCCACCTCCCACCTCCCACCTCCCACCTCCCACCTCCCACCTCCCACCTCTCACCTCCCACCTCTCACCTCCCACCTCTCACCTCCCACCTCCCACCTCCCACCTCCCACCTCCCACCTCCCACCTCCCACCTCTCACCTCCCACCTCCCACCTCCCACCTCCCACCTCCCACCTCCCACCTCCCACCTCCCACCTCCCACCTCCCACCTCTCACCTCCCACCTCTCACCTCCCACCTCCCACCTCCCACCTCCCACCTCCCACCTCTCACCTCCCACCTCTCACCTCTCACCTCCCACCTCCCACCTCCCACCTCCCACCTCTCACCTCCCACCTCTCACCTCCCACCTCCCACCTCCCACCTCTCACCTCCCACCTCTCACCTCCCACCTCCCACCTCCCACCTCCCACCTCTCACCTCCCACCTCTCACCTCCCACCTCTCACCTCCCACCTCCCACCTCCCACCTCCCACCTCCCACCTCCCACCTCCCACCTCCCACCTCCCACCTCCCACCTCCCACCTCCCACCTCTCACCTCCCACCTCTCACCTCCCACCTCCCACCTCCCACCTCCACCTCCCACCTCCCACCTCCCACCTCTCACCTCCCACCTCTCACCTCCCACCTCTCACCTCCCACCTCTCACCTCTCACCTCTCACCTCTCACTATGCTCTAGTGCCCCCCCCCCCACTGTGGCCACCCTGCACTTGGACACCCTGGGACACACGGGTCCCCCACTCGGCTGTGCTGGCTGCTGTCCCCGTCACAACATAAAGGCTAGGATAGCGACTCCATGAGGCACAGGCCGCGCAGAGCCCGGGACGGGCTGGGGCTGGACAGGGAAGGAAGAGCCGGGAGGGAGGGGCAGGGGAGCGAGCCTGAGGGCCCAGGAGCGGGGACGCTGTGAGTCCCCGAGAGGCCGCGGGGTTGGGGACCACTCTGCACCAGGTGCTGCCAACTCTTGGGCTGTGTCCAGCTCAGAACCAGCCACCAGGCCTGGGAGGGAGAGGTGACGGGGGGCAGCGCCACGTCCGCCCGCCTGGCCCCCCCGGCCGGTCGCCTCCCACTGCCTTTCGCTGCACCTGCGCCTGCACGGCCCTCGAGGTGGCCGGTGGCCCGGGCCTGAGTCGCAGCGCGGCCCCTCCCCACGCGGCCCCTGGCAGGTTCAGCCCCCTCGTGCCCGGCCTGGGGGCCAGATCTGTCCCGGTCCTGGCTGGGGTCACTGGCTGCCCGGGGTCCAGCCCGAGGCCAGCCGGCCCGTCGCAGCGAAGTGAGCGCGAGCATGTTCGACACTGAATTATTAATTTTCATTCTGCGATAAAAACGCTGTCTATTGATTTACATCCCCTCCCGGCAGTAAAGCTTCCCGATGAAACCTGACGCTTAATTATGGCCCCGGCCCCGCCAGGAGGCGTGTCCAGCTGCCGCAGGAGCTGCCCAGCTGTTCCCGGGCTGGCGTTTCAGGGCCGCGGGCCAGCTCTGCGGTCCGGCCCGCTCTGCTCTTCCCGATGACTGAGCGGGTCCCAGCCTAGGCCATCCCATGGGCCGGAAGCAGGTCGGGGAGGATGCCACACCGTGCCCTGGAGGGCAGCGGCCACTCCAGGGATCAGAGAGGGCCCCTGTCACCCAGGGGTGGCCAGGAGGGTGAGGCTCAGAGCAGGGGTGGGGTGACTGCCGGTCCAGGTGGAGCCCACCGCCCACATGGTCAGCCGGCTGCTAGCTCTTGGCCAAGGACGGCTGCAGGAGGCGGAGGTGACTGCGGTCACACCTCCGGTTTTGGACCCGGAGCTCCCGTTCCCAGCGCCCTGTGCGCCCGCGTCCCTCCCCAGCACGGCCTCTGGGTTGGAGCCGAGTTGGGGTCCTCACCTCCTCCCACCGCCTCTGGGTGCCAACTGCCTTTGGTCCCAGGTTCTTGCTCTCGAACCCGCAGGGGTGGAGAGTGCCAGGTCACCCCCGGCAGCGCCACCCTGCACGCCTTTGCAGAAGACACAGGAACAAAGGACACTGGGAAAAGGCAGCAGGGAGACACGCAGGCTCGTCACAGCCTCGCACGTGGATGCCACCCTCGGCCGCGGCCTGAGGCCTGGCCCTGCCTCCTTCTCCTGCCAAAGGGACACGCAGGTCTCTGAGCCTCGAGCCGGGCGAGCCGGGTGGGACGGAGCCCAGGTCGCCATGCGCTGGAGCCCAGGGCTGACTGGGGCGGGGCGGGTCCCTCTAAGTGTCGGCCTGTGAGTCCGTGCTTGCTGCCTGCTGAGTGTGGGCTGTCTATCCACTACAATAAAAGCCTAATAGGCTAAGTGTCGGGTAGACCCGTTGGCGGTTGAACCAATCAAAGTGTAATATGCTAATGATATGCTAAGGCCGCTCAACCGCTCACTATGACGTGCACTGACCACCAGGGGCAGACAGTCGACGGGTAGGTTAGCTTGCTGCTGGGGTCCGGCAGATCGGGACTGAGTGAGACAGGCCGGACACACCCTGGCGCCCTCCCCGGCCCCGATCCTGCAGCGGTGGGGTCCCTTGGCCTGGCCTGCGCCCTCTCGCAATCCGGGACCCCTTGGGGGATGTTGGAGAACCGATTTTGCCTGATCCCGCAGGCCAGGTCACGGGACCCTACTGGTGCACAAATTCATGCACCGGGCCTCTAGTTTCACAGTAAAACCACAAAACATGGCAGCAGGAGGGGACGGGGCGGGGGAGGGGGGCGTGGGGAGCGGAAACACATATGTGAGGTCAGGATTACTTTTTACTGTTGTCAAATCCCGCTCTCCGACGTCGTTTGTCACAGAATCTGCTGCTGTTCCCCACCCTGTGCTGGCTGGGATCCCCGGGCTCAGCAGCACGTACCCTGCGGCCCAGCCATTCCGTGATGCAGTCCCTGTCCCCGTCCCCCTCGGGCAGAAGGCACAGGGGCTCCATTTAACAGGCCAGAGCAGAGGGCAAAGGTGCCAGGCGGGGCCAGCAGTGCAGAGTGGCTGGGCCCCCGGGGTACACAGAGGCCCCCCCTGGCTCTGATGTCAGTCAGCCCAACATTCACTCCAACGGCTTCTCGCCTCCTCGTCACAGCCCAGACGCGGCTGGTCCATCTGTGCAGAAGATCCAGGCTGTTAGTGGCCGTGGCCCCCAGTGTGGGGGGTCAGCCGCTGGGCCAGGGGGTGCAGGCAGGACCTGGGGGTGCATGGAGCTCAGTGCCTGTCTGCACACCCCGTTGTCACAATGAGCCACAGACCACGGGTGCCTTAAACACTAAGGAAGGAGGTCCGCGTGGAGTGGCAAGCTTGCGTCACCTGTGCCGCCCGACTCGGCGTGATGCGAGCAGGAGCCCGAGGGGTGGCTCTGAGACAGAGGAGGTGCAGGTGCGGGACGGAGGGCAGTGCCTGGGGAGCAGAGAGGGGAGCTGGGGTGCAGTGGGGCAGGAGGCGGCCCTCATCACCTGGTCAGTGTTTGTGGGTCCAGCAAAGAGGAGGCGATTCCGGGGAACGGTGTCCGCAGTGGGCGGTGCAGTGGGGATAGAGGCAGCCCCCGGGGCCCCAGCTCCCCTGAGCCTCGGCCCCGCCCCCATCAGAGGCAGGATATCCATTCCCTGGCGGTTTCCTCACCTGTCAGATGCCGGCGTGAGCTGTGAGGAGTGAGAGGGCCCTTGGCTCCATGCCCTGCACAGCTCCCCGATGGGCAGAGTCGGGTGAGGTCGGTGGCGATCCCCTAGGGCAGCCGTGGGCAAACTATAGCACGCGGGCCGGATCCGGCCCATTCGGCTGTTCTATCCGGCCCGCGGAGCCGAAAGAGCAGAGGGTTCTCTTGCTCTCCCCTCTGCTCCTTCACCAGCAGCAGTGTTAACATGGCAACGTCGGGAAACACGGCCGCAGCTCCTTCTTCTGAGTGGGCGGATTTATATCCCCCATTCAGTAGAAGGAACAACCTCTCCATCTTCCAGAGGCTCCTTGTAATGCCCGCGGACGCATCCCCCGACATCACCCTGGGAATGCGTAGACACGTTATCGTGGTGATGTAGGGAGACACGCCCCTGGAGAGCACAGTATCAGAGCATTAGCTAAAAAGGAGACCAACAACACTGTTCCCACTGAAGTTGACGTTTTAAAGACCAAAAACCTTTCAACCCAGTCTACATTGCCATCTACATCTACGTCCCGGGCATCATTTGGAAGTTGCTCTAAAGAAAATGTTTAATTTACTGTTTACACATTTTGTTCTTTTCTATTTGTTTTAGTTTTAAGTTATTTTATTATATTTAAGTTTGATTTGAAAGGCTTTTGTACCTTTCCTTTGTTAGGCAATTTTATTTTGCCTTTGCCATCTTCAATATAAGGTATGTTATTGTGCTATGATTCCTCCATTTTTTGAAGTTTCAAATTATAATAATTAGTGTTTACATTCTTCTTGTTAAAATGTTTGAAATGAATAAAACTATTGAAAGAAAAAAAAAAAAAAGACCGTACCCTTTTATGTAATGATGTTTACTTTGAATTTATATTAGTTCACACAAACACTCCATCCATGCTTTTGTTCTGGCCCTCCGGTCCAGTTTAAGAACCCATTGTGGCCCTCGAGTCAAAAAGTTTGCCCACCCCTGGACTAGGGCCCGGCAGACTCAGGGCGGTGCTGGGTGGTTCAAGGCTCTCCCCCCGCCAGTTCGGAGCAGCCCTGGGCGGAACACCCTCTTCTTCCCTCGAGTTGGGAGGAGCTGTCTGTAACCCGGAGAAGGACACGTACCCGGGACACCGCAGAGACAGGCGGAGGGCTGCGCGCAGTAGGGCGGACAGAGGGTGCACAGAGTAGGGCAGACGGAGGGCCGCGCGCAGTAGGGACTGTCTCCCCTGCCCTGCTCCCTCAGGGGCTCTGTACCCTGTGTCTATGCGGAGGGCTCCCCTTTCAGATCCTGAACCCCCACCTGCACCCCCGGGATTTTCATCATGACCTGACTTGCGGGCCCCACGGCGGTGCCCCAACTCTGCCCATTGGGGAGCTGTGCCAGGCGTGGAGCCAAGGGCCCTCTCACTCCTCACAGCTCACGCCGGCATCTGACAGGTGAGGAAACCTCCAGGGAATGGATAGCCTGCCTCTGATGGGGGGGCCCCTGGGGGCTGCCTCTATCCCCACTGCACCGCCCACTGTAGACCCCATCCTCCAGAACCGCCTCCTCTTTGCTGGACCCACAAACACTGACCAGGTAATGAGGGCTGCCTCCTGCCTCGCTGCACCCCAGCTCCCCTCTCTGCTCCCCAGGCACTGCCCTCCGTCCTGCACCTCCTCTGTCTTAGAGCCACCCCTCAGGCCTCTGTCCCCACCCGCCTCTGGGCACAGAGGGAGGGGTCACAGCCCACCCCCCACGGCTCCTGGGCTGAAGCCGGTAACCTGACCTGTCCACTTTCTCATCACATTTAGCAAATGACTTGTATTGACCTCCGCCGGGCTGCAGCTGGGGGAGGGGCTTAATGGGGACAATTATAGGATTTCCGTCACCCTCGGTGAGGCCTTGGGGGGCTTCAGGGCTGCGACTCCCAGCCTCCCAGGAAGGAGGCGGCCTGCCGGGGCCCCCACATCAGCTCACAGGCGGGGAAGTCACGCCCCTGAGGCCTGGCTCGCTCATCACCAGGCTCCCGGGTCAGGGAGGCGGGACGACCACAGTGGAGGGAGGTGGGACTCACCTCACTGCCCACCGCTGGCAGCAGGCGATGCTTGCTCTGTGCCAGGCCCCGGGCTGGGGCTAGGGCTGGCCTGCCAAGGGGAGCAGGGACCCAGGCTGGGGCTGCTGCTGTGTGTCTGCCCTGGCACGGTTGGTTGTTACAAGCTCTGCCCTCAGGGGGGGTGCCCCTGGGTCCAGCTGGGGCCTGGCCATGGAGGGGGTCACGCCTGTGCAGGTGGACACCCCCCGCCCCCCGGTCTCCATGTGGCCATAGCCTCTGCTGAATGGCCACGGCTAGTGGAGGCCTCCCGCACCTTCTCTTGCACCCCAAGGGGCGGAGGGCTTTGGAAGCCCCTCCAGGATTGGGGGTGGGGAGGTGGTGGGGACTCCCCAAAGACCCGCAGGAGAGCTGCCACTCTGGGGCGCCTGCAGAGGCCACGCCTGGAAAATGGCCATAAAGTGCTCTCTTCCCTGAGGACTGGGGGCGGGGAGGTGTAGAGGCTGTGGACACTGCGGGGAGGCGGGATGGCGTCCCACCCCAGGCCCCAGGCCCCAGGCCCCAGGCCCCAGGCTCCAGGCCCCAGGCCCGGCCTTGGACTTGGTGGTTACAGGTCTTGAGTACTTGGCTCCTGGAGGCGGGTCTCTCCTCCAGCAGCATCGCAGGTCGGCCTCAAACTGGCCCCTGTCAGGGCCGGGACATCTGCCAAAGGGAGAGCGGGAGGGGGCAGGGCGAACGGAGGAACACGCCCCACGTGCGCGGTCACAGGGAGGCTGCCAAAGGGTCCTCTGGGAGCCCTGGGCCGCCCCACACGGAGCAGGTCCGGTGTGGAGGGTGCAGGGGCGCCTGGCTCCCAACCCCGACGGGGCGGAGATGGGGCGGGTGGTCCAGCGCGAGTGGGCGGGGCCTCTGGCCGCCGGGGGCGGGGCCGCTGGCGCCGGGGGCGGGGCCGCTGGCCGCAGTTAAGTGACTTGCCCAGGTCCCCAGGGCGCTGGGGCGGGCGGCCGGCGCTGGCTCCCGTCCTGGGTTTGGACCCTGCTGGTGCTGATGGCTCCGTCTCGGAGGGACGGTAATGAAATAATGTTGCGGCGACATGGCTCTTGTCGCCTGAGAGGGTCTAAGTGCTTTATGGGCAATTAATCGGCTGTCGCCCACTCCCGCGGCTGAGCGCGAGGCCCAGAGGCCCTGGTGGCCGGGAGGGAGGGAGGGAGGGAGAAAGGAAGGAGGGAGGGAGGGGAGGGGAAGGGAGGCCGCCTTGGAGATGGGTCCCAGGGGCCTGGGCTATCAGGATACAGAAACTTGAATATGTAGCAGTTTAGAATAATAGATACAAAGAGAGAGCCTCACAGAATGTAGAGGTTTGGACCTCAGGGGTCTCGGAATCTTACAGAAAGTCTTAGCCCACCAGGGTCGTCCCCACCCCCCAGCTCCTCACCCAGCTCCACCTCCTCCTTTCAGCCCTGGGCCCCTCCCCGAGCCTCAGTTTCCCCATCACCACGTGGCCGCCCTTTACCCAGAGTGAGGGTGGAAGGAAGTCAGGGTTCCCAGCCAGCTCCGTGGAGAGACAAACCCCCCCAGACAGACTTGCGAGTGTGAACTAGGGGGGCTATTAGGGTGAGTCGGAGAGCCAGGCGGGGCAGAAGGGGCACAGGGTCACTGATCAACACCCTTGGCCTGAGGCGCAGGACGAGAGGCGCAGGAAAGGCGTGGAAACAGCTGCTTTCCACTGGAGCTGAGGTGCAGAGAAGGTGGCCCGAGGCCCCGTGGGCAGCCTCAGTATCGTGATCAGCGGCCGGGACCGGCAGGGGCAGCCACGGCAAGAAGAGAGGCCGGTTCGGATGAGTGGCCTGGAGCCAGCGGGCCTGGCTGCAGATCCCACGCTGCCCGTCCTGGCCTCCGGCCCAGGCTCCCTCCCCGGCCGAGCCGCGGTGGGCCCTTCACCTCCCCGCTCTCCTCTGGACGGGGAGCCCCATGCGGGCAGGGACTGCGGCTGCCCAGGCCCTGCTGTGTCATCCCAGCACCCGGCACGTGCTGGTGCTGAATGAACGAATGAATGAATGAATGAATGAGACGGCGGAGGAAGGCCCGCCCCGCATGGCGGCCAAGATATGGCCCAGCTGGCGTGGCTCAGTGGTTGAGCAGCGACCTCTGAACCAGGAGGTCAGGGTTCAATTCCCGGTCAGGGCACAGGCCCAGGTTTCAGGCTCGATCCCCAGTGTGGGGCACGCAGGAGGCAGCCGGTCCATGATTCTCTCTCATCGTTGATGTTTCTATCTCTCCCTCCCTTTCCCTTCCTCTCCGAGATCAATAAGACTGTATTTATGTATAAAAAAGAGTGGGTGATATGGATGCCAGCACTGTACCCGCCTGGCCGGGCGCAGCCAGCTCTCTCTCCTTCTCTTTGGTCAGTGCCGCCTCCTGGGACCAGCTGGGGCTGCGGATGAGCCGGAGGAGCAGAGGGCAGGTCTTGTCTCTGGAAGCGCACCCCCCCCTTCCCTCCATCCCCCCCAGGGAGGTCCCGCTTTGGTAGTGCCCACTGCGCCCGCCTCTCCTAATGACCACTTTGGCAAACAGCGGGAGCCCTGGCGCTTTGGGGACGGGCGCTCGCGGCGTGAGACCCGCCTCCCTGTGCAGCGAGAGCAGTCTTGTGAAGCCACCGTCACTTGGGCCCTTGAAGGCCCATCGGTCTGTCACCGCTGGGCCATGACACACGTCCCGTGGGACCGGAGGGCGGCTGTGCCACCTGGGGAGTCGCTTCCCCTCCCCCACTGGCAGGATGGAGGGGACGCCAGGAGGTGACCCCGTGGTCACGGACGGAGTGAGATCCCACCCGAGTGAAGCTCTGTGTCTGGTGTGGGACACAGACGCCATCAGCCGTCGGCTGCTCACTGTCACCCTGGGCCAGTAGCTCCCCGCTCCTGGGGACGCACAGCCCACGGCGTCTTCCCTGGGGCAGGACACGTCAGTCCCGGGCACGGCCGTCTCACCCAGTAGGTGCCCTGGGTGCCGTGGGGGCGTGGGAGGGGGACACACCTTGTGGAGCCGGGTTCACCTCCCGGAGTGCCCTGGCCACCGCGGCCTCACTGAAGGCGAGCACTGACCAGGTGCTTCTGCAGGCAGAGGGGCGTGCGACCCGGCCACCTGCCCGCCCCCTCCTCCTCCCACGGGTGACATTCAGGGCCAGGCTCCCCTCCACTCGGGGCTCCCCTCCACTCGGGGCTCCCCCCAGGGGTGTGGAGGAGCATCCCTGGCGTCCGCCCACCAATGCCAGCAGCCGTCACAGTCTTGACGACCAACAATGCTTCCGGCCTTTCCCCAAGTCCCCCGACAAAGCACCTGCCGGGGACCATGGTCCCAGGAATGGGAGGACATGGGGCACCCTGGGGGAAGGGAGCAGGGCCATCTCAGGGGGACCGCGGCAGAGCTGGGGTGACGGTGGAGGCAGGAAGGCAGAACCCAGCCACGCAGGAGGACAAGTCTAAGGAGGTTGGATGGTCCCAGACGGGGTGGCTCTGGGGGGAGACACTGCCCCTGCCTGGGTTTCCCTGAGTGGGGGGATGGCCGCCGGGGCCCCGGAGCCACCTTATCTGAAGTCCGTGCAGCTCCGAGGCCGGTCCGAGCGGCCCGCAGACCCAGCAGCCCGCGCTTGGCCTTGGGTTTAAAACGCGAGCGCATGCGGCCGGATCGATCCGCTCCCGGGAGAGCGCATTATCTCCACGGCCTCGGCCAAAGTGCCGCTAATTCCCGGCCCAGCTGCGGACCAGGCCCGCGCCCTCGCTGTGCCCCGGGAAGGAGCGCGTGGGGCAGGGCCGCGTCTCCCGGGGAGGCCGCCTCTCCAAAGTGCTCAGAGTGTTCAATTGCTCCCCGGGGACACCCGCTTCCTCTCTGAGTGTCACAGCAACAAGTTTGCTGCAATGCCCTCAGCTGGATGCTGGGCTTCTCGGCTTCCATCCCAACATCCCGGAATCCCAGCGCGGAGAGGCCGCAGGGGCCGCAGGGGGGCACCGTGGGGCTCCCAGCCACGCCCTCTCTGAGACCCCCCACGCTCAGCCATCTGGGGTCAGCCCCGGGTGCTGGCCCAGCTCTCGCACCTCCTCCTCAGCCACATGCGGCAGCCACGCTGCCTCCTTCCACGCTCCAAGCGCCTGTTTCCCACACAGGGATTCCGCCCTCCCCACCGCTGCCTGGAGCATCTGGAACCTTCTACCCAGCACCTCTGTCCTGTGCCAGTGGGACCTCGCCCCAGCCTGCCCAGACCCCGACTTGCCCCGTGATGTGTGAGCCTGGGACAGCCCGGAGGCTGCAGGGCTAGGCCAGCTCTTGAGGGGCCGCTCCCCCAGCGGCTCCCCTGAGCTGTCACCACGCCCACCACCCAGCAGGTTCCCAGGGGACACTGGGCCGGTTGCCCCTGGTTTGCCCCGAGAGCCCGGCTCTAAGATGCCAGCACCCCCTTTTTTTCTTTCCTTTTTAATCCTCACAAAGGCGATGCTTTCATTGATTCGCAAGAGCAAGGGGGAGAGGGAGCGAGAAACACTGATGAGAGAGAAACACCCACAGGCTGCCTCCTGCACGCCCCCTGCTGGGGATCGAGCCTCCAGCCTGGGCACGTGCTCTGACCGGGAACCAGCTGCTGACTGGTGTGTGGGATGACACCGGCCCAGTAGCCACACTGGCCAGCACCAGCACCGCCTGCCAATGCGGGCGTCTCCCTCGTCACCCCTCAGCTTATATCCGTGAAGCGCAGCCCCCCAGCTCCCTGTCTAGGCAGGCTCCCCTCCACCTGAAACCATGGGGTCTGGGCCTGCCGAGGCATTGGGGTGAGTTATTCGTGTTTGACCCCATGTTTAAGTGGATAACGTTGTATGGCTGGGCGTGATGTCACAGGCACCCACGGGCCCTTGGCAGGAAAAGGTTCCCCGCCCTGGACTGGATGAGGCCTGTGCTGCCTCCGTGTCCCACGTCCTCGATGTTGTAGGATGGGTGCCCAGGCCATGCCTCAGGGCGATGCCTGTGACCTTGGCCGCTCCCACAGGCGCCAGCACATCCGGGGACAGCGCTGGGGGCTCCCAGGACGGCCGGGTGCTGGGGTGGAGCCCCGTGGTTTCTCCAGCCGAGTGGGATTCTAGAATCCGCCCTGAGGGCCGTGGGGAGCAGCACAACGACGGGAGCCAGGGAGCCGGACCACTCCAGTCCGCAGGGCGCAGACCGAGGGCCCGGCAGGAGCTCGTGGGGGCGGGGGGCGGTCATTTGGCTGCGATTGCGCGGCACTGATTGGCTGCGGCCGGCGGGGGCTCAGAGCGAGGTGGCGGTGGGAAGTGCTGTGCAGTCAGCAGATGTGGCCTAATTAATGGGGTCGGGAGGGGGCCGTGGGGGGCCCTGGGGAAGGTGGCAGCTGTGTCTGAACTGGAGGCCCTGGCCCCGGGCCCGCCCGGCAGCCCCGAGCTCCGGGTTTGGGAACCGCCTGCCTGTGACCGGCCCACAGTGTCTCCCTGGGCTGGAGGGAAGCCTGTGGCTGCCTCCTTGGCCCCACGCTCCCACGGCTGCAGGGCGGGCGCCCAGGGCCCCGTCCCCAGGGCAACGTCCGTGGACGCTGTTCGCTCACACGCTGGTTCTGGGAAAATTCCCTCTGCTTTGAATCCCCATCACGCACCTGCTGGAACGCGGAACCATCCCTCGGCCACGCTGCTCCGTTTCCTTCTCCCGCTTTGTCTGGTGGGTGGTTCCGTAGCCGGCCTTCCCTCGCGGACACCCTTCCTCGGAGCGCCCCGCTCTGCTGGAACAGCCTCTGAGGGGTGTCGTCTCCTCTGGCACCCAGCCTGGGCCTGGGAATCAGCTCTTTCCCCCCCCCCCCCCCGCGCCGTGCCCGCGTGCGCATCGCCCCGAGTCCGGCTCCGGTGTTAGCCTTACCCCCTGGGAACGGGTCTTTTTCCTGGTCCTCCTGCAGCCTCGGGATTTTTGTTAAAAACCCTGCACCTTGTGTGGGCGCTTCCCCCACGGAGGTGGCGCCCTCTGGGCCCCGGGGAGGGCTGTTGCTCTGGGTCCGCTGCGAGTGGTGCCACGTGGGCTGTTCTGTGCGCCTCCCCACGCGCTCCTGGGCGGCCCTCTGGGCTGGAGAAGGGACAGGAGCTGCTGAGTTGCCGCCTGTCGGGGCTGGGAGACAATGTTAGGTTATTTTGAAAGGGGTGCATCGGTGCTCCTCCCCACAGCACATCCGGGGTCCCCATCCCCCACGTCCTCACCATCCGGGGTCCCCATCCCCCACGTCCTCACCACCCAGGGTCCCCATCCCCTACGTCCTCCCCACCCGGGGTCCCCATCGCCCCACGTCCTCACCACCCACGGTCCCCATCACCCCACATCCTCACCACCCACGGTCCCCATCGCCCCACGTCCTCACCATCCGGGAGTCCCCATCGCCCCACATCCTCACCACCCGGGAGTCCCCATCGCCCCACGTCCTCACCATCCAGAGTCCCCATCACCCCACGTCCTCCCCACCCGGGGTCCCCATCGCCCCACGTCCTCCCCACCTGGGGTCCCCATCGCCCCACGTCCTCACCACCCGGGGTCCCCATCGCCCACGTCATCACCATCCAGAGTCCCCATCGCCCACGTCCTCACCATCCTGTTAACCTCAGCGCCATCTGGTGCCAACGCCTATCTGTCCTGTCTGTGCTGCAGACGCCCGGGGCCCACCCCACCGCCCCGGCTCCCTCGGGTGAGGGAGATGGTGTGGGACAGACGAGGGACAATGACACTGTGCACAGGGCTTGAGGGCCTCAGTCTGGAGCGTGGGGCGGGGGTGGGGGCAGCGTGTGGAGGGCCCGCAGTGCACAGCGTGTGGAACTTCTCTGGCAGGGTGGGCATGGCTCAGGGCAGCCCGACCCTGGGGCCGCCCGCAGGTGACCTGAATGGGACAGTGCCCAGGTCCCGCAGCCCCTCTCAGGCCAGAGCCCGGTCCTGGCCCCTGAGCACCTGCTCCAGCCAGGCCGAGGAGCGGTGCGTTCCTGTGCCCACTTTCAGGGCAGGGAACCAAGGTCTGGGAGGGTTGGGGTTCACCCCAGGGGCGGGGTGGAGTGAGCAGATCGAAGGAAGGCCTGGCCCTTACTCCCCCTGTGCCCACAGCCCCGGGCAGGGGCCAGCGCGGGCGACGGGCCAGCTCAGGGCTCCCCACCCCCGCTGGGCCCGGGGCACCACGGAGCTAATCCGTCGGGAGATGACCATGTGTGGAATCTGTCGGGCGACCCGGCTGGCCAGCTCCGGATGCAGATGTCGCTCCCGGTCAATCATCCCGCTGCCCGAGGCTCTGGGCCGGCGAGCAAACGCTGCTCCTTCCCACGGCCGCTCCCCTGGCCGCTTCCATCCGCGCTGGGCGGCTCCGGAGGCCACAGGGTAGCACCTGTCCGGGTTCCCCACGGCCCTGAAGGGGTGAGCCTCACAGGCACGCCCAGCCTCCCGCTTCCTCCCTAGACTGTGGCTCTTCGCAGGGGCCGGTCCCCCTGCCCGCCCCGCTGTGCGGTCGGCGGGCCTCCCCACGGGACTTGCGCCTGCATTTTACACGGCCCGGGGCCTGTTCCTTGCGCCTGTCTGGTCTCGTCACATCATGGAGGGTTCTCACGGCGGCTCTGGGCACAGCTGGGCTGGCACTGGCGGCCTGGACGCCGCCCGGGCTGTGCAGGGCAAGTGCTGGGACAGTCCCCGCGGGGCCGAGCGCCAGGCCACGGCTCCGCCTTTGAAGCGGGCCTTTGCCCGAGTCACGCCCCTGAGGGCTGTGACACACTCAGCCGGGCCTGGCACACGTGGCTCCTTCCCTCCTGTGCTCCTGTCTCCCGGGGGCGCTGGGGGACAGTCCTCTGCTTTCCCGGGTCCCTCGTGGCCTCAGACCCCGTCCCTGCAGACGGCGGCCACCCAGGAGGACCTGCCAGGTGTGAGCAGGGGCACCACGGAGGCGCAAGGTTTCGCATCCGCTCCCCTCCCCCTCCCCCCCCGCCCTGCCACTGAGACCGGATGCCGATGGTCATGTTCAAGGGCGGGGCGTGTCATCAGAGGCCCTGGGTGGCGATCTAATTAAATGTTCACACGTCATTAAAGTGATTTGCGATAAGCACGGCTAACCGTCGGATCAATTTCCTCCCGCCGACTCCACGCGGAAAACAACCGTCCCCCGCAGCAGCAGCAGCAGCGCTGGGGCATCCCCTGACCGCGGGGCATGCGGACGCTGGCCAGGCCCCGGCCCGGGCCGTGGGAGGTGGTGCGTGGCCGGGCGCTTGGGGGTGGGCCGTGGGTGGGGGCATTTGAAGTTGCGGAGCCTGGGGCCCTGCAGGGAAGCGAGGGAGCGGCTTCCGCCTGGCTGGCCCTGGGCGCAGGCGGCCGCGGCCGAAGGGTGTGAATCCCTGCTCGCTGATGGGATTAATTGCTCGGGAGTCAATGCTTCTGCGCACCTGGTGAGGGGATGGGGCCGCGTTCGTTCGACTATCGAAACGGTGACCTATCCCGGCCCGCGGCGCTCTGTGGCCGAGTGTCGACCTGTGAACCAGGAGGTCAGGGTTCGATTCCCGGTCAGGGCACATGCCCAGTGGGGGGCGTGCGGGAGGGAGGCAGCCCATCAGTGACTCTCTCTCATCGTTGATGTGTCTCTCCCTCCTGCCCACCTTCCTCACGGCTGTCCTGGAATCAGCGGCTTTGTGCCACTGGTTTTCCTCTTGTGTCTGCTCCCCAATAAGTGAAAGCGCAGAGATTTGTCCTTGTGTTTCCTGCTGAGTGCTGTGCCCACATCAGGGCGAGGTGCAGTGGGTGCTCTGTCATGTGTTGGTGCGTGAACACTGCGTGCTGTGCGGCCAAGTGACCCTGCCCACTTCATACGACCCGCACAGCCGCGGCCTCATTCGCAGGGGCTGGGGCTGGGGACACAATTCCACCCGCAAGGGAGGCACGGCAGCTGCCGGCTCTCTGCTGCCTCCTACCTGCCAGCTGCAGGTCGCCGGGGACCGGACCCCTCGGTGTGGCCCCGCCCAGCCCTCATTTGCTTCCTGGGTCCTTCAGGCCCAGGGCTCACCATCCTGTTCCCCGGGGACCCCGAGAGGACGAAGCTGTCCAGGTGTCTGGTGGGGGAGGCAGGTGCAGGCAGGGGGTGAGGGCTGATGGAGCCCCCAGGCCCCCCTTTGGGACAGGTGGGCACTAAAGCTCCAGCCAGGGAAGCAGAGTTAGGAAGCCCGAATGGAACTTCCGGGGGCACGAGCGGCAGCCCCGAACCCGCCCATCCCCACAGGAGGGAGGTGTGTGGGCGCGGGCGCCGGGGCTGAGGGAGGTCAGCCCAGAGGGGCCCCGGGCAGGCCTGGCCAGGCAGGAAGCTGCCCCTCCTGGGGGCACCTCTGCAGACACCCCAGTGAGCGTGGAGGCCGGAGGGCCGGGGTCTGCCCGGGAGTGGGAGGAGGTATTGATCGGTGCGGCTGCGGTGGGGGCCGGTGATGGATGAAGCTCTGGTCCCTCGGCACGCAGGCCCAGCGCCCACATTAGGCCACTGGCGCCAAAATTGTCTAGAAAGCCCATCGCAGACGGCGCACGCAGCGCGGAGCGGCAATTACAGAGCCAGAGCCAGCCGTTAATTAAATACGCCCTGCTTCTCGGCCGCGGGGAGCCCGCTGCTCGCTGCTCTCAGCTTTGGCCGGGCATCGGGCTTGTCGGGGGGCTGGGGGCTCCACACTTGCTGCTCCTGAGCTGCGTGGCCTGGCTGTGGCCCCCCCTGCGCCTCACTCTTCCGGTTAGGGGACCTCCTGCAGGTGGCGGCGTGGTCAGGAAGTGCCCAGCAGGGCCCGCGCACAGAGCTCTGGGTGGGGTCCCCGCTCCCCGGCCCAGGTGCAAAGGTGCTTCAGAGGTGGGTCCCCGTGGCCGCGTGCATGACTGTCACGCACTGTGAACCAGCATGGAGAAGCTGTCACTCATGCTGTGTGTGGGACGGCGGGGACGGGACGGGGTGTCCCTGAGGAGGGCCCTGAGCTCCCAGGGGGTGGGGGAGGCACACAGCCTGAGCTGCCACCGTCAGAGACAAACTGTGCTCAGAACCAGGCCTCTGCTCACAGCGTCCTCCTCCGGCCCCTAGGGACACGGCCTGTTCCTGGGCTCAGGTGAGGAGGCCAGGCAGGTGGGCAGCGGCTGGAAGGGGGAGGGCCACCACGTCTGAGCAAGGCTCCTCCATGCAAAGCCTCCTCGAGCTCCATCCCAGCGGGCCGCAGGCTGCAGGCCAGCCCTCCCTGACCTCCATCTGAGCGGGACGCAGGCCGCAGGCCAGCCCTTCCCGACCTCCATCTGAGCGGGCCGCAGGCCACAGGCCAGCCCTCCCTGACCTCCACCTGAGCGGGACGCAGGCCGCAGGCCAGCCCTCTGTAGCCTGTTCCCCTCATTCGAGGCCCCGTGGCCGAGCGCCTGCAGCTCCGGCTCTGGAGCCACCCAGACGCCTGGGTCTGAAAGCAGCTCCCACCTGCTGGGAGAGCTGGGACAACGAGATAGTGACACACCCTTCCTGTGACCTGTAAAATGGGGCAACACCCCCCAGGACTGTCAGAAAGATTGAGTCAATATACGCAGTTCTATGCACAGTGCAGGGCTCTCAGCCATGTCAGCCAACTGGCTGAGTGAGTGAAGGATGAGTGAATGAGTGAGTGAGTGAGTGAATGAATGGATGAGTGAGTGAGTGAGTGAATGAATGGATGAGTGAGTGAGTGAATGAATGAATGAATGGATGACTGAGTGACTGAGTGAATGAATGAATGAATGGATGAGTGACTGAGTGAGTGAATGAATGAATGGATGTGTAACTGAGTGAGTGAGTGAATGAATGAATGGATGACGGAGTGACTGAGTGAATGAATGAATGAATGGATGAGTGACTGAGTGAATGAGTGGTGAGTGAATGAGTGAATGGATGACTGAGTGACTGAGTGAATGAATGAGTGAGCGAATGGGGCCCCTCAGCCCCCGAGCCCCAGTCTGCTGGCAGCCCAGCCCCCCGTCTCGCAGGCAGGCGGCAGGCAGGCAGTGCGGGCCCCACGCAGACCTCTGGCTCACACCTTCTTAGCGGAGGCTGATTGCGCTCCCAGAGCACCATTACAGCAATTAGGAGCCGAGTGCTCCCCGAGCGAAACCAGCGCGGTGCAGGGGGAGGCGGCGGTCGGGCCGTCTCGCCAGCCTGGAGCCCCCAACTCATCTGGGCCCAAGCGTGGGCACAAGTCCAGGTGGGGGGGCACTGGGGTTTGCACTGCCGCCGAGAGGGGCCGCGGGGCTGCGGCAGAGACGGAGAGCGCGGGGATGGCACTGGTGGACCACACAGCCCGCGTCCAGGGCGCCTCCAGACCCTTCCCCCGGTGCGTCCACGGCTTGGCGGGCCGGCCGGCGGCTCCAGGAGGCCAGGCTGCGCTGTGGGCCGCGCTCAGCGGAGGTTACGGGCTCAGCTCTGGAGGCTGGACGTCCGAGAGCCGCGCCTCGCTCCTGGGCCTGCAGACGGCCGCGTCCCCCCCGTCCTCGCACGGCCAGGCCTCTGCGCGTGCCTGTGTCCTCGTCACTCCTCATGAGGACTCGGTCCTATTGGATCAGGGCCACCCCAGCGACCGCCTCTGCCTGGGTCACCCCTTGAAAGGCCCCACTCCATGTAGTCCATTCTGCGGTCTGAGGCGTGGAGCTTCAACATGTAATTGGGGGCGAAATTCACCCACAACACGCAACTTACTGACCCACCGGCGGGGGCGGGGGGGGGGGGGCGTCTCCCTGCTTGTGTGGGGCCCGCGACTGCTTTGCTGCCCTCGGCGTCCCCACAATGCAGCCCGGTGCCGGCTCAGTACATGCCTGCGGGGCAAGGCGATGGGGAAACGACTCGGGCGAGTGTCTAGTGAGAACGTGTAGCTGCAACCTGCCCCCTCCCCGCTCCGCCCCGGGACCCCCCTCCCCCCCAGCCAGGAAGTCACCTCTTTGGGAAAGGGCATAATTATGGGCGGATTTACTCCGCTATTAACTCTCCGAAATGTGTCTCGAGGACATGTGAGAGCCCTGACCCGCACACTCATTAGCAGCCCGAGTCATCAGGGAGGTCTGGGGCCACATGAGCCGGGGTCCCCTGGGCCCTGCGCAGACAGGTTCTCCTCGTAGAGGCGGAATAGAAATGAGGGGGGCAGAGCCGGCCTGGCTCTCGGACACCCCTGGACAAGCGTGCTGGGGAGTTCTGAGCAGCGGCCTGGCACTGAGATGACCCTCTGACGGCGCATGGCCGGCCGGGAAGTTCTGCGTGGGACGGAGCGCTCCCCGTACGGCCCCACGCCCCTGCCGTCCGCCTTCACCCTCCGATTAGTTCTCTCTGTGGCCACACAACTTGTGACTCGCGCAGTGCACACTCACTGTCGTGTGGCCCCCCAGGTCGGAAGCCCAGCGCGGTCCCCCGGAGAACGTCAGGGTCCTGCAGGCCGGGTCCCCCGGAGGCCTGGAGAGCATGGTGCCTCGCCTCTCTCGGCCCTGCAGGTGCCCCCTCTCCATCCTCCACGCCGGGGCCAGGCACCGGGTCCCGGGCCTTCACGGCGAGGCCTGAGGGCGGGCAGGCTCAGAGGCAGCGTAGGTGCTCAGCCCCGGCCGCCTGCACCCCCTCACCTCACACCCCAGGTCAGACCCCCTCCCACACCACCTCACCCGCCTTGTGGCAGAGAAAGTTGACTCTTAAACTCCATTGTTTAAATCAAGAAAAAATAAAACAGAGAAGGGCAGAGGGGAGGGGAGGTGGGGGGTAATGCCAGGCTATTTGGGGGTGCTGTCTGAGCGCCCAGTCTCCCCAAGGGATCCAGCCCCCACAGGAGGCTTGATTTCTGGAAGGCTGGCGGGCATGCCGGTCCAGCGAGGCCGCTGGGGACCAGGGCCCGGGCTGTGCGGAGGGCCCTGTCTGGCCCGCGTGGAGTTCTGGCGTCGGGGTGCCTGCCTGCTGGGGAGTGTGGGGTGTGCAGCGTGTGGGGGTGGGGCACAGGAACCGGGGCCCCTGCCCGTGCCCTGGCTGCCTCTGTCTGCCCCGGGCCAGTGATGAGAGGTGGCTGGGAAGGGGAAGTGGTGGCCAGGCCAGGCTGTGGGGGAGGCAGGGTCCTGGGAACACTTAGGCCTTAAGCTGATCAAAGCCGAGGAGCCGCGACGGGACAGGCGAGGTGTGGCCCCACCTGGCTCTCATTAGGCCCGCGGCCTCTCCGTTCCCAGCCCGAGCCAGACCAGCCAGACCGCCGCACGCGGCCCTCGCACCGCACCTGGGGCCGGACCGTGGGCCAATCCCGGCAGGACAGTCCGGCTGCCTCTCCCGGCACAGCCCACCCGCCCGCGCCCTCCCTGGCACCTGCGGTCCTTCCTGGCAGAGCCCTCCTCTCCCTCTCTCCCGCCTGGGGCGCCGCTCCGGGACCCCCACCCACCCCGCCGCCCGTGAAGGGGCCCACCGCAGGCTCCCGCCCCCACGCAGCTCTCCTGTCTCCGGCGGACGGGCACCTGCCTGCTTCTCCTGCGACTCTAAGCCTGGCTTCACCCGCTCACCTCTCAGGGCGCCGGTTACCCTTCTAGAATGATCTGGCCAGTCTTCCCACTTCCTGACCCTCAGAGCTGGGACAGACAGAGCTGACCCAAAGGCACAGCTGCCTCTCCTCCTCCCTGGGGCCCTCCCTCTGCTCCAGCCGGACAGGAGGCTCCCGTGTCACCCGTGTCACCCGGTGTCTCCTGAGGAGCCTGGGCGCTGGTTCCCCCGCCGCAGCTGCTCTCCCGGTGTCCGCTAGGGGGCGCTGCAACAGGCGCCTGGTGGGTCAGGCCTGGGTCTGAGCGCCAGCTGGGCCTGCTGGGTGACCCTGGGCGTGGCGCGGGCTGTGCACCTGCTGGCCGTGAAGCTCCGGATACGCACGTCCATCGTGTTCCCTCAGAGTGGGGAGCCTGCGTGTGCGCCCTCGGCACGTGACTGCCTCTCAGCTCCCCTTATCTGAGTCCCTCGTGGGTGCAGCTCTTCAACTTGACCTTGGTGGTCCCCAGATTCCTGGGAGCGTCGGGTGGGAAAGCACGAGCGCCAGGGCCAAGTGCACCCCCGTTTACAAAAGCCGGGGTGCAGGTGGGTGCAGGTGCCGGGCGGGGGCGGGGGGGATGCACCCCCACAGAGAAGGAGGCGGTGCCAGGGGCCACGCCGGCACAGGGCAGGGGCCAGGGCTCGGCCTTGTTTCAGCAAATGATAAAAAAGCAGCGTAATCTCCACACCATTCAGGCTGCAGCGGGCTCGGCCTGCCCCTGGCACCCCACCCGTCCAGGGAGCCGCCCCCATAGCCATAGAAACGCAGGGAGGATTGTATCAGCACACTCACTGTGGGGACTGTCTGCGGGGGTGGGGGGGGCACGCGGGCGTGTCAGGGAGCAGCCGGGGCGGGCGAGGCCACCCATCCCCTGGACACACCCACGCTTCTCACGACCCCGCCAGCGTTTGGGGAAGGGGGCGGGGCGGGGGGGCAGAAGGAGGAAGCAATGGCCACTAGGAACGTTTCTACAAAATATGGATTTCCTTCCAGACTCTCTCCGCATGGTCTTTTACAATGACATCATGACGTGCCCCGGTTTGCGGCCTGCTGGGGCATTTCACGCTGTTTTTGGCGCCTCGCGTGGACGTTGGACGGCTGTTCTGTGCGGGGATGATCTGAAAGCAAAAGGCATTTCCCGCCGTGCTCACGATTATGATGAAATTCTAAGGAAGTAACCTGCTTTCCATTGTTCAGGTCAGCGGTTCTGAACCTGCGTGCCGCAAAGCATGTTTACACGTGGGACACCTGGCTAGGCTGGGCCCGACGCCTTCCTTTAGAGTGTCCCATAAAAGGGGACAGCAGCCCGCACAGCAACAGCCGCCCGGGGTGAATGAATCTAAACTACACCGATTTTTTGTGTCTGACGGCAAAAAATACATGTTTTGGCGTGCCGCGGAGTTTGGGTAATTAGTTTATGTGCCACGAGATGGAAAAGGTGGGAAATCACTGGTTTGGATGATATTCTTTCTTTCCTGAAGAATTTATTATCATTTTTCTAATATGTGTTTTTATTGATTTCAGAGAAGGATGGACAGGGAGAGAGAGAAACATCAGTGATGAGAGAGAGTCATTGATCAGCTGCCTCCTGTACGCCCCCCCCCCCCCCCACTGGGGATCCAGCCCACAACCCGGGCACGTGCCCTGACCGGGAATCGATCCGTGACCTCCTGGTTCATAGGTCGGCGCTCAACCCCTGAGCCACGCGGTAGAGCTAGATTGTTCTGAAGATGGATTCTGCTGGAGGGGCGGGAGGGGGGGGGGCGATGGGTCAGCCTTGTGACCCCAGGAAAGAGAAGTACACAAACACAAAACAAACACCCAAAACAGTCACGCGGCGGATGGAGCACACCTTGCTACTTCCCTTAGGAAATGCAGACGTAGCCGAAAGGAATGCCGCTGCCCGGCGCTGGCTCAGCCGTCCAGGCGTCCGTGCTCTCGGCCGGGGCCGCCGGACGTCAGGACACGCTCGGCAATGGTCCCGTTTGGTAAGGCGGGTGCGGCGCGGGCCTCGCCGGAGCCCTCGCAGCAGGGCTGGCCAGGGATCGGAACAAATGTTTAGTGTTAAGGGAGCCAAGTTAGGGGAGAATCTCATATGTTATGATTTATGCGTCCGTCATTCCTAAATAAGAAAAACGCCGGTTCCGATCGCCGCGGAGAGGTATCTGGTCTCTCGGAGAGGAAGATTAACCACGCGGGTGACGGCGCGCCGGGGGGCGCTCACACTCTTCCCATTATGTAAGCGGCATTCAGACAAGATTGAATCACACGACCCGGTTCTAATGCCACTTGGTATTGGCTTCTGTTTTGAATTTGCCTCCGTCCGCGTAATATCCACAGAGGCTATCTGTCTTCTCTCAGCGTTTGTAAGCCCACGTTTTCAACTTATAATAGGTAATAGATAAGAGATAATCCATCAAGTCCAGTTCACCGGGGGAGCGGCGGGGGGGGGGAGTCATCGGGTTTTCCCAGGGCCCGAGGAGACGCGCGCGCGCGCGCGCACACACACACACACACACACACACACACACAAATTGGTTATGAACAAATAATAAATTTATTACACTAACACATTTATTTCATATATTGGTTGTAGATATGTATATATTCATTAATATCATTTAAAAGGATATTTTAAGTGGTGGTAGATTAGGGTAAAAAAAAAAAAAGGGATTTAAACAAATATTCACTCAAGCCCGGCCAGTGTGGCTCCGCGGTTGAGCGTCGACCCAGGAACCAAGAGGTCACTGGTTCGATTCCGGGTCAGGGCACGTGCCCGGGTTGCAGGCTCGATCCCCAGGAGAAGGCGTGCAGAAGGCAGCCAAGCAATGATGTTCCTGTCTCATCGATGTTTCGCTCTCTCCTTCTCCCTTCCTTTCTCTCTACACAGCAATAAAAATTATTTGTTAAAATATTTACTCCTTTCTCTAAATTTGGTGAAACAGAAAATTTCCATCCGGACGTGTAACAGTGTTTGCAGTCTGAATGTGAGGTGCGTGATTGTTTACTGTATTCAATAAGCCTTTACTCAGACTTGTCCTTGGGCCAGATTCTGGTTAACCCCCAGTTCTCGGGTTCCACTGAGTCGGGCCGGAGCCTCCAGGCCCGCAAGGCGCAGGCGCAGAGCAGGGCCGGTCCCGCCGGTGTGGAGCGCGGTGGGCGCGGCTGCGGGTTCCAAGCTGGGGAGGGCAGAGCTGGGCGCTCAGGGGCCCGGCCGTCGGGGCTGTTCCTGCGGAGGCAGACGGGTTGGCTGTGATCACGGAGTCTCGGTGTCCATTTCAGAAAAGCTTTGCGGGAGGCTGCGTGCTGTGGTCAGCCCCGTTACGCCACAGTCATTTGCTGAGTGTCTCCCGCGTGCCGGTCCGAGAGGTCTGAGTGGGCAGCAAAGAGCCCAGTGAATCCAAGGGGGGGGGGCTGTTTCCTTGTTGCTGTTTCCTTGATGCCCTGGGTGTCCGCCTGCGTTAAGGCCCTTGGAATGAGCTGAGGGCTGAGGCACTCACCCATCCCTTCCCGGTTTCGTTCATCCGTCGAACCTCCGTCGTGACAGATGGTAATCAGGAACGGACCTGCTTCAGTCACTCTCGATTCCCCGCGAGTCGGGTGTCTAGACCCTTGTTGGGGCTTGGGTTTCAGGCCGGAACCCTCGGAAGGTCCTTTTTGGAAACCGCCCAGCGACAGAGACAAATGAGCGGCTGGTTTCCACGGACAGAGCCTCCTCGGCGCAGGCGCCTGGCCCACCTGGGGCCCCGACGGGGGTGGGGGGTGGGGGGTGGGATGGGGGGTGGGTGGGGGGGAGGGGAGCACCTGGGGGCATGTCCAAGTGCTGTTTCCCTGAATGTCTTACAAAACCCGGAGCCGCCGAAACAGAGCGATGCCTCGGTCCCACTGGGTGCAGGACGCGTCCGGGCATTCCTGCGGCATCGCCCACGGCCTTTGCCGCAGCAGCTCTGGGCGGCCTTCCCAGAGGGGAGAGGGGGCGTATAACCGGGGGACCTGTGGGTCTGGGTTTGGGGAAGACACATTTCGTCCATTTCTGCTTGACCTCTCGGGACCTCTGTGGTCAGCAGCCCCTCCCTTCACAGAGGCTTTGTCCCAAGTTTTTGCTCCCCAGCTGCTTTACACACGCAGGAATGTGGAGGTCACCGGTGACAGCGTCCCACGTGCTGGGGCTCACGGACTGCCAGCTTTTATGAGGACACTAGTAGTCCCGATGCATGGGCTGTCATATTGCTCTTGGGGGATCCTGCATGCGGGGTGCTTTCCCCAAGGACAGCGAAGAGGGGGGCTGAGCAGGCAACAGCATGGACGGTTGGGGGGAAGGGAGGGGGCGTGGCGTGGATGAAGGAGGAGGTGCTGGGAGGCCCTTGGACACAATGCAGGCAGCGTGTCCTCACCTAAGGAGGGGAGCAAAGACTATTGACCAATGTCTTCGGGCTTAGACTTAGGGGACCTCCGTGCCGTTCCGATCGGATGGTGGGTGTGAAAGTGCTTTGAAAATATTAAATACTGTGAGATGGGGGGGGGATGGCCATGCATCAATACTCATCTACAATATAGGGTGTCCCCCAAAATGTACACACACACTATGAATAATTATAAAGGCAGCGTTTATTAAAATACATTTCATTTTCAAAACTGACCTACCGGCCGTTAAAGTGTGTGTGCGTCTTCGGGGGACACCCTATATATTTCTTTCATTGAGCACCTTTCTGTGGAAGATTGGACCAAGAGGTCCATACACTTGTTCGGGGGAAAAAGGAACTCCCAGCTGAGAGAAAAGCAAGGTGGACGTGGACTAGCTGGGATCTCGGCCGCTGGCCACGTGGGTTTGCCGCCGTGTAAACCACGCAGGCCAGGAGAGACGGGCGAGCCGCTGTGTGCAGGTTGGGCAGCAGGCAGGGCGGGCTGAGGCCTCTGCAGAAGGGGGCGAGGAGGACTTCACCCCGCTCTGTGGGTCATTGATTCAACACTAGGGCAAGAGCGCAGTCAGACTCAAAGGTCGGAATGGCACCTCCAACCTCCTTGGCTTCCCTGACATGTACCAGCTCGGCTCCCAGCCACGGCAGGAGGCACGCGGAGCATTGGCCAAGGTAGACCACTGCCAAGGTCGATACTATGTGTAAATATTTCTCTCTTTTCCGCGTCCAGCGTGGCTAGAGAGCGGTCCGGTTCCGGAGTGGGGGCTGCTGGGGATTGAGAAAATGAAAGAAAGAGACAGACACAGAGATGGAAGGAAAAAGCTGGGGCCGGGTGGGACCACTGTCCTCTGATGGAGAGACAGTGACCCCGAGCCAATACAGCGTGTTTATTTTATACGGCAAAAACCAGGAAGTTTTACTAAAGGTCAAGACAAAGGAGATTATGTGCGTTCTTGGGTGGGCCCGAGTCCTATTCATTCCTGGTGCGTGGCTGGATTATTAGATAACGAAACCCACCCCCTGGCACCTGGGCTGAAGGTCAGGCTGACAACACTCCTGCCTCTGGCAAGGTGTGTTTCCAGGATGTGGCTCTGCCAATGCCACTGGATTCAGCCGACAACAATGAAAGAAATGCTCATGTGCCTTCCCAGGTGCTCTCTATAACTAGGCAGACCATAGCAGAATCAAGTGATAAGTCAGTAAAAATAAGAGGCCAAGAAAACCCCCAAATACTAAAAAAAATTAAGGGGCTTCTAAATAACCCCTGGGCCAAGGATTAACTCACCACAGAAACTAGAAACTGTTTTAACGTGGACGATTGTGGAAAGGGGGCATTCTAGAATTTGTGACACATAGCTAAAAATGCTTACAGTGGACTTGATTTCTTTAAATACCTGCATTAGAGAGGAAAAATTGTTTAGAATCAGTGATTCATATTTATACTAAGAAGCAAAACAAAAACTAAACCCAAAGCAAGTAGAAAGAAGGATGCAAAAAGGATAAGAACAGAAACATTCAAACAGAAGATTAAGGAAGCCCAAAATTTGCTTTAAAAAATAAATAATGTAATAAACCCTTAGAAAGGTTAATCAATGGGGGGAAATGTAAAAAAGTGAAGATAAAATGCCATTATCGGTACTACAACCCCTGAAAGGGTAACCAGGAAATTCTAATAAGTGACCTAAACCGGAAGGAAGGCAGAAACCCATGGAGGTGATGCATAGTCTGTGGGGATGGCTGCTCGGTGCATACTCACCATCACATTCATCAAATGTGTGTGTTAATTACATACAGCTTTCTGTCTACTACAGATTTTTAAAAACGAAGCAAAAACCCCCAATCTTATTCCAATAAACGTGAGAATTTAGATAAATGAACAGGTTCCTTGAAAGCTATACATTATCAAGCTGACGCAAGAAGAAACAGAAACGCTGAACAGCTCTAGAACTACTGAAAATATTCGATTTGCTACTGAATACGTTCTGCATAGAAAATTCCAGGTCCAGATGGCTTCCCTGGTGCATCCCATCCAACGTTTAAGGAGGAAATAATGCCAGGATAACACCAATTCTTTCAGAAAGAAAGAGCAGAAGACAGGAGGGCTTAAAACTCTTTTTTTTTTTTTTTTTTGAGACCACTACCAGCCTGGTTCCAAAACCAGGTGAAGAAATTACAAGAAAAGAAAACCAGGCCAATATTTTGAACATGAGCCGGAACACGCCTTTGACAGACCAACGCTCAACCAAGTGTGAGCAAGTTGAGTTTAAACTCGACATCGCCAGACGAGTGGGGTTCGTCTAGAAATGCACAGTTGGTTCAAGGTTTGAGAATCCATCAATGTAATCACACTAACAGACACAGAAGAACATTTTTATTGTGTGGTCATTTTGACAGAGGCAGAAAAACCATCCTGCAACATCCATCCTGCAACACTCATTCATGGTAAGAACTCGCGGCAAACGAAGACTAGAAGGGAGAGTCCTCAGTTTGATAAAGGGCATCGGTGAACCCACAGATAACGTTGTCCTTAATGGGGATGGATGCATCGCCCTACACTTGGGGAGGGAACAAGAAGTCACTTCTCACCGCTTCGTAAGACCTGTACAGAGAAACTCAAAACACTTCTGAGCAAAACTAAAGGGCCACATAAATAAAGAGACATACCATATTCATGGATTGGAAGATACAGTATTGTTAAGATGTCTCTCTTTGCTCAATTGATCTACAGCAGGGGTCCTCAAACTTTTTAAACAGGGGGTCAGTTCACTGTCCCTCAGACCATTGGAGGGCCGGACTATAGTTTTTAAAAAAACTATGAACAAATTTCTATGCTCACTGTGGGTCCAGGACGAGTCGGCTGCTAAGCAGGACAGGCAGCGGCACCCGGCGGGCCGGATCAATGTCCTCGGCGGGCCGCATGTGGCCCGCAGGCCGTAGTTTGAGGATGCCTGACAGAAAGGGCTGGCAAATTATGGCCCTCAGGCTGGTTGCCTGCTTTTGTAAATAAAGTTTTATGGGAATGCAGTCATGCCCATTAGTTTATGTCTTGCTATGGATGTTTTGAGCTGCAATGGCAGAGTTGACTACTTGTTGCCTGAAATACTGTATTTCCCATCTGGTGCTTTAAGGAAGTTTGCCCACCCCTAGTCTATAGGTTTCACACAAGCCCAATCAAAATCCCAAGCTTTTTTATTCATTGTCGTATTGGTTTTACTTTGTCAAGGGTCATGACATTTATGCTCATTGGTTTTAGAGAGAGAAGAAGGGAGAGAGAGAGAAACATCGATGATGAAAGAGAAACATCGATTGGCTGCCTCCTGCAGTCTGCTGGAGATCGAGCCCACAACCCGGGCATGTACCCTGACCGAGATCAAACCATGACCTCCTGGTTCTTAGGTCGACGCTCGGCCGCTGAGCCGCACTGGCCAAGCGGTTCTTCTGGATTCTTAATCCACGTGTTCGCTGAGTCTGCAGAACTTGATTCAAGGCGTGCCCTCAGCATTTTGTCTCATGACTTTTCTAATCCTGAGGCTGGACACATTTTAATGATTTTTTTAGTAGATTTTTTTAAAAAGGTATCTTTCCCCCAAGAAGGGTCGTAATGCCATATGGTCTGAGCCCTTGCCTAGCGGACGCGGCTGTGTCTCGCCGTTGCTCTCAGAGGCCCTCCTGCCTGCGTGGGGGGCCCACAACTGCCTTCCCTCTGTAGCCGCTGCCCACTCTGTTCCGCCGTCCAGTGCTGCCTGCATCACAGCTGCCCTCTCTCTTTGGAATATGTTTTTATTTATTTATTTTTAAAAAATATATTTTATTGACTTTTTACAGAGAGGAAGGGAGAGAGAGAGAGAGTTAGAAACATCGATGGGAGAGAAACATCGATCAGCTGCCTCCTGCACACCCCCCACTGGGGATGTGCCAGCAACCCAGGTACATGCCCTTGACAGGAATCGAACCTGGGACCCTTGAGTCCCCAGGCCGATGCTCTATCCACTGAGCCACACCGGTTAGGGCAAATATGTTTTTATTGATTTTAGAGAGAGAGGAAGGGAGAGGGAGAGAGATAGAAACATCGATGAGAGAGATACATCAATCGGCTGCCTCTTGCACGCCCCCTACTGGGGACTGAGCCCGAAACCCAGGTGTGTGCCCTGAAGGGGAACCCCGTAAACTGCCTGCAGGCTGCACGTGACCCGTTTTCACGTGTGTGGGTGTGTGAGTGTGTGGGTGTGTGTGGGTGTGTGGGTGTGTGGGTGTGTGGGTGTGTGGGTGTGTGGGTGTGGGTGTGTGAGGTGTGTGGGTGTGTGTGTGTGTGGGTGTGTGAGGTGTGTGTGTGTGTGTGTGTGGGTGTGTGGGTGTGTGGGTGTGTGTGTGGGTGTGTGAGGTGTGTGGGTGTGTGGGTGTGTGAGGTGTGTGGGTGTGTGGGTGTGTGTGTGTGAGGTGTGTGGGTGTGTGGGTGTGTGGGTGTGTGGGTGTGTGGGTGTGTGAGGTGTGTGGGTGTGTGGGTGTGTGGGGTGTGTGGGTGTGTGGGTGTGTGGGGTGTGTGGGTGTGTGAGGTGTGTGGGTGTGTGGGTGTGTGGGTGTGTGAGGTGTGTGTGTGTGTGTGTGTGTGTGTGAGGTGTGTGGGTGTGTGGGTGTGTGGGTGTGTGGGTGTGTGGGTGTGTGAGGTGTGTGGGTGTGTGGGTGTGTGGGGTGTGTGGGTGTGTGGGTGTGTGGGTGTGTGAGGTGTGTGGGTGTGTGGGTGTGTGGGTGTGTGAGGTGTGTGGGTGTGTGGGTGTGTGGGGTGTGTGGGTGTGTGGGTGTGTGGGTGTGTGAGGTGTGTGGGTGTGTGGGTGTGTGGGTGTGTGGGTGTGTGGGTGTGTGAGGTGTGTGGGTGTGTGGGTGTGTGGGTGTGTGGGGTGTGTGGGTGTGTGAGGTGTGTGGGTGTGTGTGTGTGTGGGTGTGTGAGGTGTGTGTGTGTGTGTGTGTGGGTGTGTGGGTGTGTGGGTGTGTGTGTGGGTGTGTGAGGTGTGTGGGTGTGTGGGTGTGTGGGTGTGTGGGGTGTGTGGGTGTGTGAGGTGTGTGGGTGTGTGGGTGTGTGGGTGTGTGAGGTGTGTGTGTGTGTGTGTGTGTGTGTGAGGTGTGTGGGTGTGTGGGTGTGTGGGTGTGTGGGTGTGTGGGTGTGTGAGGTGTGTGGGTGTGTGGGTGTGTGGGGTGTGTGGGTGTGTGGGTGTGTGGGTGTGTGAGGTGTGTGGGTGTGTGGGTGTGTGGGTGTGTGAGGTGTGTGGGTGTGTGGGTGTGTGGGGTGTGTGGGTGTGTGGGTGTGTGGGTGTGTGGGTGTGTGGGTGTGTGGGTGTGTGGGTGTGTGAGGTGTGTGGGTGTGTGGGTGTGTGGGTGTGTGGGTGTGTGGGGTGTGTGGGTGTGTGGGTGTGTGGGTGTGTGAGGTGTGTGGGTGTGTGGGTGTGTGGGTGTGTGGGTGTGTGGGTGTGTGAGGTGTGTGGGTGTGTGGGTGTGTGAGGTGTGTGGGTGTGTGGGGTGTGTGGGTGTGTGGGTGTGTGGGTGTGTGAGGTGTGTGGGTGTGTGGGGTGTGTGGGTGTGTGGGTGTGTGAGGTGTGTGGGTGTGTGGGTGTGTGGGTGTGTGGGTGTGTGGGTGTGTGGGTGTGTGGGTGTGTGGGTGTGTGAGGTGTGTGGGTGTGTGGGGTGTGTGGGTGTGTGGGTGTGTGAGGTGTGTGGGTGTGTGGGTGTGTGGGTGTGTGGGTGTGTGGGTGTGTGGGTGTGTGGGTGTGTGGGTGTGTGAGGTGTGTGGGTGTGTGGGGTGTGTGGGTGTGTGGGGTGTGTGGGTGTGTGGGTGTGTGGGTGTGTGAGGTGTGTGGGTGTGTGGGTGTGTGGGTGTGTGGGTGTGTGGGTGTGTGAGGTGTGTGGGTGTGTGGGTGTGTGAGGTGTGTGGGTGTGTGGGGTGTGTGGGTGTGTGGGTGTGTGGGTGTGTGAGGTGTGTGGGTGTGTGGGGTGTGTGGGTGTGTGGGTGTGTGAGGTGTGTGGGTGTGTGGGTGTGTGGGTGTGTGGGTGTGTGGGTGTGTGGGTGTGTGAGGTGTGTGGGTGTGTGGGGTGTGTGGGTGTGTGGGTGTGTGGGTGTGTGAGGTGTGTGGGTGTGTGGGGTGTGTGGGTGTGTGGGTGTGTGGGTGTGTGGGTGTGTGAGGTGCTCACTGGCAGGGAAGCCCCCGCTCTCACCCTCCACCCCCACCTGGATGGCGGAGAGGCCTGCAAACCCACCCTCACCGGCTCGGACAGCAGACGCAGAGCGGCCGGCGGGGACAGCCCTCAGCACGGAGTGAGGGCACGTGGAGGGCACTGGGCAGTGGCCGGTGGCCGGGAGCAGGGCAGGAGGGCCCGGCGTGGCGCGTGCGATGCCGATCTGGCCGTCCGTGGAGTCTGGTCTTGGAAACGTCCTCCGCGGCGTGCAGCTGTCCTTGGGTCTGTCCTTGGGTCTGTCCCGCGCCCCACGGCATGCAGCTCCGGCGGGCAGGCGGGCGGGCGGCCTGGAGACCCGCCCTGGAATCACCACAATTCCGTGGGGCAGGAACGGGGTCTGGCTTTGGCTCCCACCTCCCACTGTGCGGCCCTCGGGCCGGCGCAGCCCCTGCCGGCGAGGGCGCTTCCCTGGAGCGCTGGTCCCGTGCCCTGATCAGGCCTCGTGCTGGGTGCACCTCTGCGTGCCCGGCCTCTGGCTGTCAGCTTCGTCTGCGCCCTGTGCCCGAGGCGTGGGGACCTGGGCTCCCGTGGCGGGGGGAGGGGACACAGAGCTCTCCTGGGCTGGGGACTGGGCTTGCACCCCATAACTAATTCAGTATAAACCATGGGCTTTCTGCATAGATTAACCTGGGAGAGTTATCACTCAAATTATAATTCCTGGGTTAGAAACAGAAAGCAGGGGGACAGAGGGATGGGGGGCAGGGGGACAGGGGAGCAGGGGGCAGGGGGGTCAGGGGGGGCAGGGAGCAGGGGGCAGGGAGGCAGGAGAACAGGGAGCAGGGAGGCAGGGAGGCAGGAGGGCAGGAAAGTAGGGGGGCAGGGGGCCCTGGGGGAGGGGACAAGGAGACAGGGGATAGGGGGGCAGGGGGCAGGGAGCAGGGGGAGGGCGGGGTCGGAGATACCAGACAGTGATGCAGAGGGGCTGGGAACAAGGTGAGATGCGGAGGGGGGGGGGGGGCGGCTGGGAGGAGCAGGGGAAAGTGTCCTCTAACTCCCCCTGCCCTCTCCCCCTTACCAATGGTCCTCCCCCCCCCCCCCCCCCCCCCGTGCCCTCTCCTGCAGTCCCACACCTGCCCCTCATGGAGTGCTCGCGCAGGCCCCGCCCTGCAGGAAGACCCCCGCCCTCCCCCCCCCCCCCCCCCCCCCCCCGGCCCAGACACGCCCTTGGGTCGCCAGCAACAGAAACCAGTCTGAGCAGCTGAGACAGAAGGGCGTTGGCCGTGAGGTCCTGGCAAGGAGGGGGCAGCCGACAGCGGGCCTGGGAAGGGGACCCAGGCGCCCCGCTGCCTCCGCTCAGACGCCCCCAGGAGCCTGCTTTCTGGAGGCAAGAATCTGACGCACAGCGTGTGGTGTGGCCGGGGAGCGTGCAGGGGCCAGCCCACCAGGACGGAGGACCAGGGAATGGCCGCTCCTCACAAGCAGGGCCAGGAAGGGGGTGGAAAGGCACCCAGACTCCGCTGGCCCAGCCTCTCCTGGAGCTTCTCGGTCCGCCTGTGCCTTCAGCTCTGGCCACTCCTGCCTCCGGATCCCTCACACCTGGCAGAACGGCTGGCCGCTCTCCTAGAGAGGAGAGGTGGCCCCGGACCCCATGGCGGCCTGGAGCTGGGCCCTGACCCCATGGCGGCCTGGAGCTGGGCCCTGACCCCATGGCGGCCTGGAGCTGGGCCCCGGACCACATGGCGGCCTGGAGCTGGGCCCGGACCCCGTGCCGGCCTGGAGCTGGGCCTGGACCCCGTGCAGGCCTGGAGCTGGGCCCCGGACCCCGTGCCGGCCTGGAGCTGGGCCCTGGACCCCATGGCGGCCTGGAGCTGGGCCTGGACCCCATCCCAGCCTGGAGCTGGGCCCCGGACCCCGTGCCGGCCTGGAGCTGGGCCTGGACCCCGTGCCGGCCTGCAGCTGGGCCCTGGCCCGCAGGCACTGTGAGGCGAGTGGCTGGTGCTGGCTCTGAGGGACACAGCCTGCGCGGCAGTGAGGGTCCTGCCGGCAGCAAGGCCTCCCCGGCTGCCATGAGCAATCAGGGGTGAGTGAGCATTTACTAAGCAGAGTCCCGAGGAGAGGGTGGGCCTGGGAAACGGGGGTGTGGCCGCGAGGACTGGGCCCCTCTCCTGGCTTTCAACTCGGTGAGGCGGCCTGAGCGGAAACGCGAGCCGCTAATTGCCGGGGCCTTTCCCAGAGCCCCGCCCGGGCGGCTCGAAGCGTTTAAAGTGTTTCTCGTGCCCTCGTGCCCCGCTGCACCCCCAGCCGCTGTGCACATCAAAGGGAGCGGAGGAAGCCGCGACACCCCGTTTCCCGGCCCCCACCCGTGGGGACCTGCAGGCTTCCCAGTAACTCGAGCGCTCCCCCCACTCACTGCTCCCACCCCACCCCCTCCCCCCGCCTCTGTTCTCACCCCACGCCTCCCCAACCCCAGGGAAATGCTCTTCTCCTTTTTTTCTGACCCGGAGACTGAGCTCAGAGAGGTTAAGCTGGTCGCCCCAGGTCACACAGCTGGTGGGGGGAGGGCTTTGATTGGGAGCCAGACTGTATTTGCTTCCTGGGGCCGCAACAGAGCCCCACAAACAGGGGCTCCAAACAGCAGACACTCATTCTCCTAGTTCGGGTTTCGACCCAGAAGGCAGACCCCAGCCGGTGTCGATCCTGGGTGTCCAGCGGCCTCCCCCTGTCGCTGCCTCTGGTCACAGGAGACATCCCAGTGTTTGTGTCCAAATCTCTCTCCTCTCCCGGGGACGCCAGTCCCTGGACGCCCCCCCCTCCCAGTACAACCGCCTCTGGGTGACATCACAGAGACCCCGTGTCCCCGAGTCACAGCCCCAGGGACCAGGTCACGGCCTGACAGCCTCAGCCTCCAACACACTGGAAGGCCGCCCTCTCTGTCCACACTTCCTCTCATTTCTAAGAGGGGGGCAGGCAGGGGGGCTGGGACGGTGGAGTGTGTGACCCCCAGCCCCTCGAAGCAGCCTGGGGGCTCCACCGCCATCGGGGTTCCTCCTTCCCCACACTCGGGAAACGGGGTGACTCTGGCCGTTAGGACAGCCCCTCCAGGGTCCGCCCAGCGCTGTGTGCCAGGTGGGTGGCCTTAGACCCCCTGAGCCACAGGTCACAGGCCAGGGGTCAAGTGGCTGCCCCAGGCCCCGTCCCGGCAGGGAGGTGCGCGGGCAGGAAGGGAACTGGCTGACCCCAGGCCCGGAGCGCTTTCCAAAGCGAAGCGGTCAGAGCGCTGTCCCTCGGGGCCTCCTGCAGAAGTCTCTGCGCCTCGCCCATCAGCACCCTGGTCTACACAGCCAGGTCCCCAGAGCAGGTTGGGAGAACTAGACAGAGGTGGGGAGGGGACCGAGGGACTGGGGTCAGAGGGACAGAGGGACTGGGGACAGAGGGACAGAGGGACAGAGGGACAGAGGGACTAGGGACAGAGGGACAGAGGGACAGAGGGACAGAGAGACTGGGGACAGAGGGACAGAGGAACTGGGGACAGAGGGACAGAGGGACAGAGGGAGGCCTGTGGGGGCTGAGGAGGGGACCATGAGAGGCGATTTCGGCTCGGCTGGGGGCATGTTAAGCAGCAGGGTGTCCGGGGAGGGGTCCCTGGAGAGGGGTGAGCTCCCCGTCACGGGCGACACTCGAACAGGGCACCGTCTGCTCTCCGGTGACGGGGCAGGCTGTCTGGACGAGTCGCCGGTGGGGTCCCTTCCAGCCCGGTTGGCGCTGACCCCCAGGGGGCGGGGGCGGGGGGCGGGCGGGCTGAGCGGCCAGGAAGCCGCTTTGCACTTCCCGGGCCTCCGGTGCCTTTGCTCAGGAGCCGATGCCCAGAGCCGACCTCTGACCCAGCAGGTGGGGGACCCGCAGGGGAAGCCTCGCTGGGCCCTGGGCTCCAACCCCCGGGAGGAAGGCGGGGGTTCAGAGGACAGCGGGTGCCAAGAAAGAGCCTGCGAGGCCCCCCGGGCTACCCCTCATGCAACACGGATCCTAAAAGGACGCACAGGACTTGCGCTGCCCCTGATGGGGTCCCGGCTCCGGCCCGCCCCCCCCGCATCCGCCCCCCAGGGAGGAAGTGCTCTGTCGTCCACTCAGCCCCTTGGGGAGCACTGCCCTCCCCATGCAGAGTCCTCTCTGCATCCCGGGACCACTGGTCCCCGGGCCAACGAACCCCTTCGACTCCGCCCAGGTAACAGCCCCTGCTCTGTCCCCAGGGCCTGAGTGCTCCGGAGGCCAGTCCTAACGCCCCTTCCTCCAGGAAGCCCCCGCCCGCCCTCCAGGGACGCCGCTCTTTTTTTATTTTATTTTATTTTATTTTTTAAAAATATATTTTATTGATTTTTTACAGAGAGGAAGGGAGAGGGAGAGAGAGTTAGAAACATCGATGAGAGAGAAACATCGATCAGCTGCCTCCTGCACACCTCCCACTGGGGATGTGCCCGCCACCAAGGTACATGCCCTTGACCGGAATTGAACCTGGGACCCTTCAGTCCGCAGGCAGACGCTCTATCCACTGAGCCACACCGGTTTCGGCGGGACACCGCTCTTGATCTGAACGCCCGCACGCTGCCCCTGGCGTCACTCAGAATGCCCCCCGGGCTGGAGTCGGATCCCCGACCGGGCGCTGCGGAGAGCGGGCAGCTGTCTCCCCGCTGGCCGTGTGCCCAGGGGGGTGGGGGCCAGGCGTCACCTCTCGAGCTGGACGCCCGCGAGCGACTTCACAGCTCCGGTGGCGGGAGACGTCCCTCTGCGACGTGTCCTTCACAGTCACCGGAAGATGACCGAACAAATGACCAACGGGGACAAAGTGGACAGACAGCCAACGCTCCCCCGGCCAGGGCGCGGGAGCAGGCCGTCCGGGCGGGACCGAGAGCCACCTCTCCCGGCCCGCTGCGGGCAGGGCCAGGCTGCGCTGAGTCTGGCCACAGTGGCCTGGACCCCGGCCGTGGCCTCCGCGTGGTCTGTGAGCCCCGGCCTCCCCCTCTGCCCCAGCCCGGCTCCAAGGTGGGATCGCTGCGCAGGTGGCACGCGGCCATAGCGCACCACACGCGTGTCACCGTCATCACCATCGGGCCACAGACGTGCCCGTCACCTCCAGGCGCTTCCTCGGGCCCCTGGGCATCGCGTTGGGGTGGGAGCCCTGCCCTCCTGGCCAGGGTCTGAGGCCCAGCGCGCTTGCCCCCCTTGGAGCTTCCCCGCCCCAACCGCGGCCGCTCTGCCACCTGCTTCCCGAGCCTGACCGTCTGGCCCTCGTGTGGGGAAGTCACAGGCGTGTCCCGCTGTGACCGCAAGTGCCACTGAGTGCAGGGTCCTCCGGTCCCTCCAGGAGCCAGACGCTGGGTCTCCTGGCTCAGGGCGGAGCCATGCCCCCTCACCCGGACGCGCCACCTCCCTTCGCCCACCCCCCTGCCCAGCCCGGGCCGGCTCCCCGTCGGCTGCTGTGAGTGACGTGTGCACTTGGCCTTGCTCTCGGTTCTTTGGTGTGAAACCCGACGTGGCGTCGCCGGGGCACGTGGCGGTTCTACGCTTGGTGTTAGAGGGGCCTCCACACGGCTCCCCAGCGGCCGCCCTTCCAGTCCTGCAAGCGGGCCGGGTGCCAAGCGCTGAGGCTCCGGGTCCGGGCCCATAGGAGGAGGCGGAGGGCAGCATGGGCTCCCCGGGGCCAGGACCCACTTAGGGTGTGGGGGGCCAGCACTAATGGTGACAGTTAGGGTCTCATCCAGGGATGGAGACGATGTTACTCAAGCTGGTCTGACCTGAGCCAGGGGCCCCTCTCTCCCCACAGCACCCCTCATCTCCCCTTCCCACAGCACCCCTCATCTCCCCCTCCCCACAGCACCCCTCATCTCCCCCTCCCCACAGCACCCCTCATCTCCCCTCCCACAGCACCCCTCATCTCCCCTCCCCACAGCACCCCTCATCTCCCCCTCCCCACAGCACCCCTCATCTCCCCCTCCCCACAGTACCCCTCATCTCCCCTCCCACAGCACCCCTCATCTCCCCTCCCCACAGCACCCCTCATCTCCCCCTCCCCACAGCACCCCTCATCTCCCCCTCCCCACAGTACCCCTCATCTCCCCTCCCCACAGCACCCCTCATCTCCCCCTCCCCACAGCACCCCTCATCTCCCCTCCCCACAGCACCCCTCATCTCCCCCTCCCCACAGCACCCCTCATCTCCCCCTCCCCACAGCACCCCTCATCTCCCCCTCCCCACAGCACCCCTCATCTCCCCCTCCCAGCAGCACCCCTCATCTCCCCCTCCCCACAGCACCCCTCATCTCCCCCTCCCCACAGCACCCCTCATCTCCCCCTCCCCACAGCACCCCTCATCTCCCCCTCCCCACAGCACCCCTCATCTCCCCCTCCCCACAGCACCCCTCATCTCCCCGGGGCAGGAGAGGCAGCTCAGAGGCCAGCTTGTGGATGAAGTCACTTCTTCGGCCAGAGCGCAGGGCATCGGCACAGAACCCCCCTCACGAGGCTCTAGAATGGGGGAGCCCGAGGGCCTCTCAGGGGCTTTGAGAGCACACACACACATGCACACAACAGACACACACAGACAGACACACTCACATGCACACTCGCAGACACACACACTCACACAGACACACACACAGACACACACACACAGACACACACACAGACACACACACACAGACACACACACACAGACACACACACACACTCGCAGACACACACACTCACACAGACACACAGACACATACACACACACTCACAGACACACACACAGACACACACACACAGACACATACACACTCACACACACACTCACAGACACACAGACACACTCACACTCACATACACAGACACACTCACATACACACAGACACACACACACTCACAGACACACACACAGACACACTCACACTCACATACACAGACACACACAGACACACTCACATGCACACTCGCAGACACACACACTCACACAGACACACACACACTCACACAGACACACACACAGACACACACACACAGACACACACACACACACTCGCAGACACACACTCACAGACACACACAGACACATACACACACACAGACACACACACAGACACACACACACAGACACATACACACTCACACACACACTCACAGACACATAGACACACTCACACTCACATACACAGACACACTCACAGACACACACACTCACAGACACACACACAGACACACTCACACTCACATACACAGACACACACAGACACACTCACACAGACACATACACACACACTCACATACACAGACACACACAGACACACTCACATACACACAGACACACTCACACTCACATACACAGACACACACAGACACACTCACATACACACAGACACACACACACTCACATACACAGACACACTCACATACACACAGACACACACTCACAGACACACTCACACACACACAGACACACTCACATACACATACACACTCACATACACAGACACACACAGACACACTCACATACACACAGACACACACACTCACAGACACACACACACAGACACACTCACATACACAGACACACACAGACACACTCACATACACACAGACACACACTCACACACTCACACACACACAGACACACTCACATACACACAGGCACACACTCACAGACACACTCACACACACACATACACACAGACACACTCACAGACACACACACAGACACACTCATATACACACAGACACACACTCACAGACACACTCACACACACACTCACAGATACACACACACTCACAGACATACTCACACTCACAGACATACTCACACTCGCAGACACACACACACACTCATAGACACACACACTCACAGACACAAACATACACACACAGACACACTCACTCACAGACATATTCACACATACACAAACATACACTCACACACACACACAGACACACACACACACATATGCACACAGAAACACGGACACGTGCAGGCACGTTTTGCGAGCAAACCAATTCCTTGAAGGAAAATCGCGCATAGAAATGCTGCTGCAGCGAGACGTGGCCGGCCGGGAGGACCCTGTTAGCCCCGGCCCTCCCTCCAGGGTTAGGTCCGCATCGAGGTGCGGGGCGCCCCGGCAGCCGCCCGCCCACCAGCGCAGAGGGTGCCCGGATCCCGGAGCCTCCCCGCCTCGCCCCCACCCGCGTGCAGCCACGCCAGTCTCCTCCGCAGAAGGAGGAATTCGATCAAATGCTAATCCTCTCCACATGTAGAAGGTTCCAGATAGCCCCGAGCTCAGAGCGCCTTTTGAACTGTGAACAGAAATTGATTCAAGGTGACGAATTTGTAATCAGTTTATGATTGATGGGCCGCGTTTCCAGAGAGGCAGCTCCCTGTCCCTCCTCCTCCCCCCAGCAATGTGTTTCATTTTATCTGGCGGCCGGGACGGAGCACGGGGGGAAGAGAGTCAACTGCCAGGTTTAACTCGCGCCGGGACAGAGGCCACTTAATGAGGCTCCGCGGGCGGAAGCGCTGAGCGGCCGCGGCCTGGCCGCGTCTGGACAGAGGGCAGATCGGATGCTGCGCCATTAGCGTGATTAGGCGGGTAATGACTTTGGAACCCATTTCGCCGGGTTGGACAGAGAGCAGGACCGGACGAAAATAGAAACATCTGCCCGAGCATTCTCATTTCAAAGGGTAATTGCCAAGTGCCCGCGCAGGCCTCCGCCCGGCCTTCCCCTTCTGCCTCTTTCCTTTCCTCCTCCGATGCTCTTTTTTTTTTTTTAAGTTGAAAAGGCCTCGCAGCCACTCCGAGTTCAGTCCTCAGAGTCCAGGGGGAAAGTTCCAGAGAGGGAGCGGGCAGTGCCTGGCAGAGCACCCAGCAGAGCCCACGCCCGAGGCTCGGGAAGCGCCCTCCCGGGATGCCCGCCCGCCTGCCCTGCCAGGGGAGAGGCTGGCCCGCAGGGGCCAGGGGCGCGGGGCAGCGCAGAGCCTCCACCTTCGCGGCTTGGAATGCCTTTGAGAATCTGATGAAAGCCATAAGCCACGCCGTCCGGATGATAAAAGAACCGGCACCAGCACAACAGCCTCTGGCAGGCTCCCGGACCCCTCACCGGCCCCATCTCCGGCCCCGCGTCCCTGCCTTCTGCTCACTTCTCCGCTCCCTCCGGGCGCGCGGGCTGGTGAACCCAGGCTCAGAGCAAAGCCCCCAAAGAACACCCCTGGATGTGTCGCATCTGCCCCTGTCTGTGGTGTAGATGGCCTGCAAGGCCCACCGCCAGCCTCCAACAGGACATCCCTGCTCGGGAGGCAGGACCGTGAGAAGCCGGGGAGCGGGGAGTCCTCGGCAGGTGCAATACGGAAACGGAGACAGAAATAACCGGACAGGGCCAACAATGAGAGCGACTCACAGCCAGCCAAGGGGCCGCAAGGTGTTACCTTCCCTCACCCAGGACACCAGGGAGCCGCCGGCTTACACACTCCAGGCCGTCCCGGGCAGACTGGCCCCGGTCCCGGTCTCTCCTCAATGACGTTCTTTGAAAATAAAGCTAACCAGCCTGGCTCCGTGGCTGAGCGTCGACCTGTGGACCAGGAGGTCCCAGTTCGATTCCCGGTCAGGGGCACAGGCCCAGGTTGCGGGCTCGATCCCCAGCGCGGGGCGTGCAGGAGGCAGCCGATGGATGCTTCTCTCCCATGGACGATGTGGATTGTGTGTATGTGTGTGTCCGTGGGCACATGTGCACCCACGTGTGCCCGGGCGTGTGTCTGAGACAGAGAGGAAGGACCGGACCCCGTGGGCCCTTCGCTCCTGCTGGGACCCCGCCTTGATGTCTGCACGACCTCGCACGCGGGGTCCCCTGCGTGAGAACGGCCCTGGCAGAGGCCCAGTGTCCACACCAGGCAGCCCCCCGCCCCCCCCCCCCCGGCAATTTCCTGGAGAAGAAAGCCAGGGGCCAGGGCCGGAGAAGGCAGGTCGACCTTCTTACATCATCCCGGGGGGAAGGGGGGTGACAGGTGGGCCAGGAGCCACCAGATCTCAGGTCCTGGCTGTCCCCCAGCCCTCATGCCCTCTCCACACAGGCTGGGCCCTTCCCCTGGGCACGAACACCCACAACCAGAGGCCATGCGGCTCTCTTGGGAGGGGACTCCCCCCCGCCCCCCACATTCCTGGTCTGCTGATCCCCAAGCCCTGCAGCCCCTTTGAAGTTGGCCCTTGAAATCTGACAAGGCTTGACCCCCTCTGCTGGTCTCCCTCCCGGGGTCCTGGCGCTGCTCTGCCTCCTCCTGCCTTCAGAGGCAGTCAGCACACCCATGGGAGGGGGTGGGGGGGGAGCTGGGTGGGGCCGGGCAGGAGGGGCCCGAGGGCGGGGCTCGCAGCCCTCACTCCCCGCCCCGCCCGCTCCCGCACACCCCTCGGAAGTGTGTGACCTTGAGGTCAGGGTCAGCGCTCTGTGAAGTCCCAGCAGCATCCTCAGGACCTTGTCCAGGCTGCGCTCCCTCCCCCGACCGCTCCCCTCCCCATCCTCACCCACCTGGCTCCTGCCCTGGCCCCTCCCTCTGCACAGGGTCACCAGGGCACATGGCCCTCCGCTCACCTCTGCTCTGTGCACCCTCCTCCAGGGAAGTGGTCCTCTCCTCCTTGGGGAAGCACCGCCGCCCTGGTCCTCCCCTCCCCTCCCCTCCCTTCCCTCCCCTCCCCTCTCCCCTCCCCTCCCCTCTCCCCTCCCCTCCTCCCTCCCCTCCCCTCCTCCCTCCCCTCCCCTCCCTCCCTCCCCTCCCCTCCCCTCCCCTCTCCTCCCCTCCCCTCCCTCCCTTCCCCTCCCCCCTCCCCTCCCCTTCCCCTCCCCTCCCTCCCTTCCCCTCCCTCCCTCTCCTCCTTCCCTCTCTCTCCTCCCCTCCCTCTTTTTCCCTCCCCTCTCTTCCCCTCCCCTCCTCTCCCCTCCTCTCCCTCCCCTCCCTCCCCTCCTTCCCTCCCCTCCCTCCCTCCCCTCCTCTCCCTCCCCTCCCCTCCCTCCCTCCCCTCCCTCCCCTCTTTCTCCTCCCCTCCCTCTTTCCCCTCCCCTCTCCTCCCCTCCCCTCTCCTCCCCTCCCCTCTTCTCCCCTCCTCTCCCTCCCTTCCTCCCCTCCCTCCGGACCAGCTCAGCCCAGCTCATCTAGACACCTCTTGGAGCTCCTGCTGTCTTCCAGACACTTCCACCGGGATGGCCCGCGGGACCTGCAAATTCAAGTCTAAGACAGAATTCACGCCTCTCCTCCCAGCCAGCCCTCCAGCCCTGCCGCTTCTCCAGCCTCGGAGGGCCTCGCCAGCCCCACACGCCCCCTCCCGCCTCTCCCTCCACCCCGGACTTCTCTGTCTAGTCAGCCACCGGCCCTGGGACCCCGTCCCCCAGCCCATAGCTCGTGGTCTGTGTTTCCGCCCCACCCCAGGCCCCTGTCCACAGCAGGCCCCGCCCCAGCCCCCCCCCCCCAACTCCATCCGGCCCCTGTTACCTGTTCTACAGGCATTTGGGCTCCTGACTATGATGGAGACATTCGAATAGACCAACACGAAGAACCACTCAAAAAATCATTTAAAAACACCAAGAACCACTCAAAAAATCATTTAAAAATCTGCTTGGAGGCCTCAGAGCGTCTCCCACGGGGACCTGAGATGGCGAGATAGACACAGAGAGGCTCTCAGCCGGCAGCTTCCCTTCGAGACATTGGCTGAGTCTTTATGCTTCTCTCTCGGAGGAAACCAAACCACGGCGAGCCGGCTGGGAATCCGAGTGGAGCTTTGGCCTCACCGTCCTGAAGGGTCAGATTTGCTATTCGAGGTCCCCCGACCAGGAGGGGTCCCAGAAGGCACCTGGAGGGAGACCGTCTGGGAGTGGGGGCGGACCCGAGGGAGAGCAAGGCTTACGGAGACACTGTCACCCAGCCGCAGGGCGCCGGTGCCCTGGCCCCGTCACCGCCCGCTGCCTCCCACTGCGCTCACCTCTCCGAGGGTGAAGCCGACCCTTTCTGGAGAAATGCAGCACCGTCCAGAACCTCCACCGTGTCACTCACGAGGCCTCACAGTCGTTTACACGTTACCAAGCAAGAGGAGAGGCAGAATCAAGAGAGAAAAGAGACAGCAGAAGCAGACCCCCGGATGACCAGGGTGTGAGTAACGGGGTGTGAGTAACTGGGTGTGAGTAACCAGGTGTGAGTAACGGGGTGTGAGTAACTGGGTGTGAGTAACCGGGTGTGAGTAACCGGGTGTGAGTAACACCTGGGTGTGAGTAACTGGGTGTGAGTAACCGGGTGTGAGTAACCGGGTGTGAGTAACTGGGTGTGAGTAACACCTGGGTGTAACTGGGTGTGAGTAACCGGGTGTGAGTAACTGGGTGTGAGTAACAACTGGGTGTGAGTAACCGGGTGTGAGTAACCGGGGTGTGAGTAACCGGGTGTGAGTAACCGGGTGTGAGTAACTGGGTGTGAGTAACACCTGGGTGTAACTGGGTGTGAGTAACCGGGTGTGAGTAACCGGGGTGTGAGTAACAACTGGGTGTGAGTAACCGGGTGTGAGTAACCGGGGTGTGAGTAACTGGGTGTGAGTAACCGGCTGTGAGTAACCGGGTGTGAGTAACCGGCTGTGAGTAACCGGGTGTGAGTAACCGGGTTTGAGTAACTGGGTGTGAGTAACAACTGGGTGTGAGTAACTGGGTGTGAGTAACTGGGTGTGAGTAACAACTGGGTGTGAGTAACTGGGTGTGAGTAACTGGGTGTGAGTAACTGGGTGTGAGTAACACCTGCAAGAGGATCAACAACAGGAGGGGGAGTGTGAGCAGAGAAAGGGCATTGTAAAGAGCTGTCAATGGGATCTGAAGAACTGACTGTCCCAGCCGTGGGCAAACTACGGTCCACGGGCCGGATCCGGCTGTTCTATCCGGTTCTCTTGCTCACCCCTCCACTCCTTTACTTTGAATTTACATTAGTTCACACAAACACTCCATCCATGCTTTTGTTCTGGCCCTCCGGTCCAGTTTAAGAACCCATGGTGGCCCTCGAGTCACAAAGTTTGCCCACCCCTGGTCTAGCCACTAAAACTAAGAACTCGGTGGATGGGCTCCCCAGCCCAGGGGGCAGAGCAGAAGAAAAGGCTAGTGAATTGTAAGCTGGCGGGGGGGGGGGAGGGGGAGCATAAACTATCCCGGCTGAGACGAGGGGAGCGGGAAGGAGGGAATGACAGACAAAAGAAAGAAAATCTGAGCACCGCCATCCTGAGAGCGACCAGGGCTGCCCCCGGCACCACGTCCTTCCCGAGCGAGGGGGGTGAAGTCATGTCCTCGTGAGCCAGGCCTGAGGGAAAGCAACGGAGAGGGCAGATACGTGGGCACGGCTCGATGGATGAAGATGATGCCAACGACACATGTCACACACACGTACAGGGGACATGAAGGACACGCAAGGCAGGGGGAGGACGCCTGGGGTCCGCGTGTCTCTGAGCGTGTCTGCGTTGGCTGGGTGTGGTGAGTGCGGCGGGCAGCGTTTGGCTTTAATAAATAAAGGGTGTCCTTGACCGCTAGGAGGAGAGGGAGAAAAGGGACCTAAAATTCATGGTTGGCCTAAAAGTAGGCATAAGAGCCGAAACCAGTTTGGCTCAGTGGATAGAGCGTCGGCCTGCGGACTGAAGGGTCCCAGGTTCGATTCCGGTCAAGGGCATGTACCTTGGTTGCGGGCATATCCCCAGTAGGGGGT